>NC_135499.1:68942726-69242726 GCF_052857255.1 Amblyomma americanum
GGAAGGGGCTAATATGCTGAAACAATATAGTAGAAGCATGCACCTTGAAATTCAAGAACTTCTGGTTGCAGCTAATGAATGAAGACCTAGACAAGGCTGTTGCGGACATTGCAAAATGTTTGGGCACAAGTGTTACTGACGGTGACATTGATGTAGTGCATCGTGTGCCTTCGAAAGATAAGGAGAAACCTAATGTTGTGATGAAGCTCGTCTCAAGAACTGCTCGTGAAAAGTTGCTGTCAGCTGCTCGGAAGAAACTTCTGAAAGCAGATAGGCTGGGATTTGACACAAGTGACCTCGTGTACATAAATAAGCCTTTATGTGTCGAGAACAAGATGCTGCTAGGCAAAGCTCGAAAACTCAAAAAGGAGAAAAACTGAAAAGACGTGTGGGTGTTACAAGGAAAGTTTTTAATGCGAAAAAGTGAAAACTCTTCAATCCTGCATGTTACCTGTGAGGCTGACCTGGCGAAGGTCGCTTAAGCGTTTTTGTTATCAGCACATGGACCGCCAAAATAGAATGTTGCTTCACAGGTGTAAGATTGGATAGAAATGAAAACAAGTGAATATGCTCCTCTTGTTTGTGTTTTTCGGTATAAAGACATTGACACTTTGACATTTAGAACAGCTGTTTACTGCTTCCTCATCATAACCCTTGTTTCTTACAATGATGCTAGACTAACCATTAATGAGGTTTGTAAATACATGTGTGATGGCTGTACTAAGAGAGCTTGTAGTGCCTTTTTCCTCGTTTTAGATTAAAAAATTACTGACTTTTTTGCCATGCCCTGTAAAGTGTACAACTTGTGCACAGACGTGGTCAAAAAAATAGTTTCTGTGCCATACTCTAAGTATGCCCATTGCAGTTTACATTTGCATTTTTTCAAAGCTTCGTTTTTTTGAACTTTTTTGGCTTCTTCGTATGGCTATCGTTAAGACTGCAACATACCGTAACTCCGAGCTCATCGCATCAGTGAACGCTTCAAGTTATGGTTCCTTGACACCTTACGAGCTGAGCACCCGTTATCAGACAAAAAGCAGTAACATTTCTTTTCTGCATCTGAATGCTCGATCAGCGCGAAACAAAAGCGATGATATATGTGCCTTTATTTCCAGCTTTAGCTTTACGTTTGAAGTTGTCATGATCTCTGAGACATAGTACGAAAGCCACTCTGCTGATCTTAATATACCTGAATACACCGCATTTTTCCTTAACTGGAGCTCTAAGAGAGGTCGGGGGGGGGGGGGGGGGGGGTTGCGATGCTGCCGAAAACGTTTTTAAAATGCGAATTACTTGACAATTTCTGTGTTGTAACCAATGACTACGAGGTGCTTACCCTAAAATCTAATTCCTATTGTTATTATTATTATTTTATTATTACTGCCACATATCGCCCATCCAGCGGAGGCAGTAACAAAGTTCTCCATTTTATAGGCGATTACTTCAGATGGGTAAATGATCATAAATAGCACACTCATATTAGGCGGGGACTTGCACATAAACTTGCTTGAAAACTCAGCATTTCAATAAGAATTATGCGCTATACTAGAGCCCAATGCATTTTTCAATATCATAAATCAACCAAAACGCATTAAGCACGAAATATCAACGTTACTAGACACCTTCCTTACTAATGCATGTGATGAATTGTCAATATCCAGTGCACTGGCAGCTGATCTTAGTGATCACCTACCAATTTATTTAATTACAAATCTCACAGTCCCCCCTCACAAACCTGCAAAAAAAGTTTCTTATGCGTATTCAAGACACAAACCAGACTACTTTACAAACGTTTTATGATAAACTGTCGCAAGTAAATTGGAGCAGCGTCTATGAGGACACCAATGTTGATGAAGCTTATAGTATTTTTATTTCCACCTACAAGCAGCTGTATTGTGAGTCTTTTTCATAAAAAACAAGAGTGCGAGTTTCGAAGGCTCGTAAGCCGTGGATAACAAAGGAATGCCTAAAGGCGATACGAATTAAAAACATACTTTTTAAGCAATTTCTAAAAAGAAAAGATTTTGACGATCTGAAGAAGTTTAATGCTGCGAGAAATAAAGCTAACAGTATAAATCGGCAAGCCAAATGAAACATTATGAGTAACTAATTTAACGGCGAAGTAATAGAGCACTCTGATATTGTTTGGGGGAGACTCAGTAATTTGCTGAACTTAAAAGAGAAGACTGTAGTAGATGAAATAGTCGCACAGGGCACTCGCTTGTCCGGTTCTCAACTAGCAGATGCTTTCAATAATTTTTTCGTGTCCATTGCAGACGGCACGCAACAAAACCAATACCTCAACAGCATGAGTCAAAAGGTTAGCGAAACCGCATTTTTAACCCCTGTTACAACTAACGAAGTTCTGTTGGTCCTACAGTCGCTGAAAAATAGTAAAAGTAAGGACATTGACGGCCTCCTAATATTGCCAGCGATGTACACATCGGACATATTGGCACCGATATTAGAATACATAATAAACCTGGCATTTTCCTCAGGAACGTTCCCGAAAAAGCTACAGATTCCCAAGATTTTCGTAATTTTTTAAAGGAGGAGGCGAAAATAATTTCTCCAACTACCGACCTATATCGATCTTGCCAGTTTTTTGAAATGTTTTGAAAAGCTGTTACAAGTGCGCATTATAAGCTTTATTAACAAACACAAAGTCATATCAGCTTCCAGTTTGGTTTTGTCGCAGAAAAATCAACAGAAACAGCGTTATTAACCATGAAGGAAATTATATCAGAGATATTTGAAGAAAAAAAAATAACTCTCGGGGCTTTCGTGGATATTTCCAAAGCATTCGACTCCATAAATCACAATCTTATTCCTTAAACTTGAGCACTATGGATTTCGCGGCACATTACATAGGTTTTTAATAACATATTTAGAGCACCGCCAGTAACTGGTTGTAATTAACAATTCTTCATCGCACTTAAGATCCATTCATTCTGGCGTGCCGTGAGGCAGTGTACTTGGACCTACACTGTTTAATATCTATATTGACGACATTGTGAACATTGACAACAGCGCTAAAGGTGCAATGTATGAAGATGACATCAGCATATTTTAGGGCTATAAAACACTTAGTGACTTTACATTAAAAGCTAATGAAACTCTGCGCAAATTGGTCGGATTGACTACCGAATCTTTATTGAAAATTAACGCTACCAAAACTAAAGCTGTACTTTTTATACCTCAGAACAAACCATTATAAAATTTACTTACACTAACGCTTCGTTCTCAAAGCATTGAAATAGCGGCGTCAGTAAAGTGTCCAGGTGTAACACTGCAGTGCAATCTTTCATGGGAGATACACATCGACAATCTGGTTATAAAAACTTGCAAAATGCACAGGCATGTTATACAAAATTCGCTCTTTACTACCTATGAGTGTAACAATTTTAGTTTATAACGCCCTATTTCTATCTAACCTTTATATGTTCATCTGGTGTGGCGTACAACAACATGGTCAAATACATATAGGTTACAGAAAATACAGAAAAAGGTCATTCGTATCATTGCAAATGCCTCGTTTGCAGCTCACTCAACCTCTTTTCGCATCATTACAAGTAACTCCAATTATTGACCTATATAATATATTGCTAAGTAAACGATATGAAAGAAAACGAAAAAATCATGACGTATTCTTTGATGGCACAGCTAACTTACGGCCCAAAGCTAATTACTACCAAACACGTCACAACGACTTCTGGTATGTGCCATCATTTTGTACTAATTACGGTCGTCAAATGCTCCGACATATAATTCCTACTCTTCTTAATCGTAGCAATGAGCCCTGAGGACCTAATGATACGGGTTTTTTCTTGCTGCAAGTTCGCTCCATTCACCCTTTTTCTTATTGTTATTCTTAGTTTTGCATTCTTCAGTGTTCTTGAGCGTTTCGTGTTAATTGTGCTGACTTCACCTATTTATTATCGCAAGAGGATGTTCACTAACTTTTTATGAATATTATGTTTACCTATGCACTGTAGTCTTTTTTTCTATTGTTCTGTCCGTGTTCTGTAGCTGCCGGTTTTTACATACGGGGAGCGCCCCTCTGTTAAGCCAGTCATACGCTTTTTGGGAGCACCCCTAACAACCCTGATGTTGAAATAAAGGTATTATTTGTATTTAATATTACAAGCTTGGTTAAAGCGTTGTGTTTCTTGCTAGGTAACAATAGTTGTGAAGGCAAGGTTTTTATATAAAATATGAATGGAACTTGCAAAGATGTGCTGGCATTACATAGAAAAAGAAAATTTTAAAAATCGTTCAGAACATGCGAAATCCCTGTCTATCCAAAAGAAAATACTTCTGAGAAAGAAGAGATCTAGCTGTTACAGTTTTCCGATTTGAAAACAATCCTTCAAGGCCCTATAGTTGGGCACGCAATTGGGCGAGCATTTGAGCAAACCTTTCGCAGTGCAGGCAGTATGAAATGCGCGCCATATGATGTTAAAACCCTACAGATGATACAAATAGCATGCGTAACGTCAACATCCTTTCAAGACGGCCGCTGAGTCGAGCCAAATGGGGGCAATTAAAAAGTAACCGAGGCGCAGCCACCGATGTTGTGCGCAGGTTCCTTGGTTCGTATTCGCCCTGTGAGCTAGAGTCGAAAGATTAGGCGGCCGCCAGAGTCACTGCTATCCAGACCGTCGACAAAATGAACCGTGGACGCTGCTGAATCACGTGATTTGCCGCGCTTGAGGGGTTGTGCCACGCTAGCGGAGGGGCCCATTATAGCCTTCTACAGACAGCTGTTACGAGCATCTTAAAAATCGCCACCACGCTTGAAAGAGACAAACTGAAAACAAAAACTGCAGTTTTCTAGCTGCAAGGCAGATGTCACAGCGTGTTCATGAACGGTGGGGAAGCATTTGAAACTGGCATCCCTCATTAGCGGGCTAACCATGGTTAAAAGGCACGGAACCTAAGGAGTTAACAAGCATAGTTCTGAGCATAACAAGAGGTCCAGCGAATAGTTAGTACCCCTTGGCAACTCTTTAAAAATTTCAACAATTTTCTACAGCCGCCAACCAACTAGCTGTGTGCATGTGCGTCACAGTGACCCTTGACAAGCAGTGATTTGCTCTAGAACTACGACAATGTCTTAGTAGTTCGCTATTTCAAGGCACGCGCTACAGAGATTCACTCTCCAAAGACTATTCGACCTCGTCGCAACGAAGACACAGTTAAGTCCTACCTGACACGTCGAGAACAACGCGAGTACATCATATCTTCGCCTCGAGACTCGGGGACTCGCACACGTCACTTGGTTTCAAAACGCGACCGAAGAAATGCGCGATTTCTCGATCTATTCGTCGGAAGCTTCAGCTAATGAAAGTCTAGGAGAATTCTGGACGCACTGCCCGCTCCACCGGTTGAAAAAAACTCTCTTATTTAGAAGTGTCCTGTATTTCGAGAACCTATGTGGCGCAGGACACTCTGACACGCTAGTAGTTTCAGAAAACTTGTTTCCAGTGCAAATTTAAAGCACTTAACCTAAGTAACCGATCTTATAATTCTATTTTATTTTGGGTTAAGAGTGCTCCTTTTTTTCATTTATGAAAAATCTCCCATGCAGCACTGTAGTGGGCCCAGCAATGCTTTCTCGCCTGTTCATAATGGTCGATCGGTACTAAAGTACTATAAAATACCAAGTACTTTTAGAAGTACTAAAGTAAAAGGAAAACACTGCGCTGTTGTGCATCGTATAGCATACTTCAAAGAACATTAGTTTATAGTTGAAGCACTGAAGTACTGTTATTGCGCAGAGCAAGGCGTGCAAGATTGCCATATCCGCACTTTTTCACGAAAGCCTTACAAAAGCAACAAAGTGGAAAAATTTGCGCAAACCGCGCAGACACAGGTTCTCATCAGCGCGTAAACGCAGCGTTTCTTTATTTATGAATCCTCCGTTTCTGGCCGAAGCAGATTGCTCTTGAGTCTGGCTCCTTAAACCTGATGACTGAAAACTTCAAAGTACGAGGAGCGCCTGTTTATACTTTTACCGCTGTATTGCCGTTGCGACGCCGACTAGAAATCGCGAAACCTTTCACTAACGGGCATACATAGCTATTTTCAGGCATGTAAACGATCTCAATCATAATTTACTAATTCGGTCCAACTACAGGAGATGCGGCATGCTTTGGTGCTAAGTTGCACTGTTGAAACCCGATCGCTTGATACTTGCAGCGCCACATCTTTTCGAATGCCGAAGCACATAAAGTTTGTCGGGGCTAAGCTAGAAAAGCGAAGCACGTCATAAAAAATATATTATGAGAGAATTTTTTTTGTTTTTGATCAATAGGCTAAATTCCAAGTATGAAATTTCATAAACTTCTTAGCTTTTAGAAGTGTGCCGAGAGGGCATATCGCCAGCGCCGTAGCGCCGCCATAATGAGCCAATTTGAATAAGTCAAGGCATTAAAAGGAATGAGAAAAGAATGAAAAATCAGGGAAGCAAGCACAAGACTAGTTCCAATCGGTATGAGAATATCCCGAACAGCTAATTTCAGGCTTACCAGGGCATAATGCGTGTCAACGCACCAGGTGTTGCGCTGATCATTTCCAGTGCAAATTTGGGCCACGAGTGGAATTTTCTGGTTTTCATGCGACAGTTCTAACAGCCACGAATGTACAGAAAAACAGGTACTAAGGAGTAGACCATCGGCACCGTCAAAAGAGTCACGAGAAGAACTCCAAGGCCTGCAGAATATATACGACTCGGTAAGGTTGTTCTCACTTAAGCGTTCGTGAAACATTTTGGTACCTTTGAGAGTTTTTTTCGGATTCGTCGAGCACTTAAATGCACGGGTGCCTCAATCGCCGGCTTTCTTTCTCACCCGCTTTATTTTTATATTAATCATGCAATTGCCGACAGAATACAGTTTTTTGATATACAGGCAGTAATGGTTAGTTGAATTCCGGAATTTTTATGGTGGTGTGTGCGTGAATGCTCTTTTTTTGTGCTACATAAACTTTTAACCAGCAGTTATTTCTTTGCATGCTTTGTAATATGCCCTCCTCTCCTGGGCCTAATCATAGCACGCCGTAGGTACAGTCATGAAAAAATAATTTTTAGCAGACACAGACGGAAGCGAAAGCAGCTGGAGTTCCTCAGCACCTCTTGAAAGCTGTTATGATTTCCTGACTCTAAAAAAATAAATACAATATGAATAAACATTTTATGAACGCTTCCGCTAAAGGATTCGTGCCGGTGCGCAAGTGAACACCGATTCTGGTTTTAGGAACGAGAATCATGTGCAGGCGCACCAGAAACATGCTAGAAGTACGCAAACAAGGTAAGCCTACTGACGCTGCAAGTGCTTGATGAACTTCTAACCAAGAAGTTTGAGGCAATATGGAAACAGACTTATTCGCTTCAGTTTCCTTTTTACGGTCATGAACGCCGCTGACGTGTTAGTATATACAGTACATGCTGCTGGTTACGTTAAGTCCGCAAAGTGCAGAACCATTTGAACGTAAATTTTCCTCACACTGCAGCTGTTCCTCATGTTTACTGCCAAAATGTTCTAAAGCCTGAGGTCACGCTTTTCCTTTAGTGCATCAGCACTAGATGGGTCACTAGCGAAAAAGCCACGACTTCTCGCGCTAAGTCTCGAAGAAACTCGGGCAAACGTCGTTGCGTACACATGCAGCTACAAGAACGAAGAGGCGAATGATGAAGTCGCTTCAGGAACGTGCTGAGAAGCGCGTACAAGCGGCTTCAGAAACCGCCAAACAGAAGAAACTGCCGCTCGAATCGCAACGAGCAGCTCATGCGGCTTATCGCAAGAGGAAAGCCCAGGAAAGACTGCAGGAATATTTGCGTGCAACTCGAATTTTCAAGCTTATAAAAAGGTAAACAAAGATAACAGGTTAAATGTACTATTGACTTAAGTCGCAATTAGCTTGACCAGGTAGATCGGGGAAGTTTTTTTTTTTTTTGCACGATATTGAAGTCCTCTTAAATAAAATACCTAGCACAAAATTATCCAACTGTGCTGTTTTATTTTATTTATTTTATTTATTTCAATACCCTAAAGGCCCAATGCGGGCATTACATAGGGGGGGATTCATCAAGGAAAACTTAAATATACAACACAAAACATAAACGGCTGAACACAGAAATAAACAAGTTAAGAAGTAGGGTACAAGATAATAGGAAAAAGTGGCTATGAACAGATGCTTGGAAAAATGCACATGTAACAAATCCCACAAATCAAAATAACAAAAATTACACCTTCAGAAGTTAAAAAGGATGGCATCTAACATTTCGAGGAACGTTTGGGACGACACGCACACACTGAAGCAAACAAAACGCACAAAACTAGAAACGCACATCATTCTACATTGGAATTTTCTAAGTATGACCAAAGAGCTGTTTGGAATGACGATGTTCCAGTGATATTCGCAATGCTAGACGGAAGCGAATTCCACTCTTCAATAGCCAGGACCAAAGGTGAGTACTTGTATCGTTCTGTCCGAGCGAAAATGGGTTTAGTCTTCTTGCATATATAGCAGCAAAAATGAGCCGTTTATGATATAAATTAGTACAAAAACACACCCCCCCATATTTTGCATTTTAAGATTCTTTTAGCTCATTTTTGAAGTATAACTAACATAGAGCAAAATATACAGAAAATATTTACCACGATTGTTGTGCATGCAAGTGCTTCCTTTTCAGTCTTTCTTAACATTGATTCGGCTCACAGTGAAAAATAAAAAAGAAAACAAATCTCACATCCCACAAGGACTGAACCTTTCAGTCCAGTTCCACATTGCGGCTATGCTGAACTCGCCGGCAAGTAAGCAAAACTGCTGTTTGTTACGCTGTATACCTTTGACGGCACTTTTCATACTGTAGCACATCGATGACAGCGGTGAAAACTCGAATAATCTTCGACAGCAAAATCGGCGGAGCGAAAGACGGTTGTAGATGATATTCGTCCAGTTTCTTAAAGCGCTGAGATTTTTAACCCCCTTCTTCCTTTCTTTCTACACTCTTTCTCGATTGTGGCACACAGGCTGTCGACCACCTGAGCTTTCGATGTCTGAGCTTTCAAACGACAGTTTCGCAAGACCTTGCTGCCGTGCCTTCCGGTTTATTAGATCGATTGGCTTTCTTATTCTCTGCAATCTAGGGCATGTGATCTCTTCAGGAAGCGATAATAAAGACAATGAAGCCGGCTTCTGCGCGAATGTTAGGGCTGTGGTGAGCGCAAGAGGCGAGGAGGGTGCAAAACGTAATGATCACGTGCTGGATGCGCATCTCAGTGCGAGTTACATCGAGGCGAAAAGGATTGATAAGAGCGTGACACTCGACACTTGAGCTTAGCGTTAAGAGTGTGGCGCGATAGCTTTTATGGTTCAATGCCCCCACATGTGGAATTGGCAACTCTCGACTTTACATTCATAGATCCCTGGGAGTTCTCACAGCACTCCTGGCGCAGTGGTGCAGCGGGTTGCACTTCCCGAGCAACCTCTCATGACACGTAATTTATTTAACTATCATCTGCCACGGTTATGAGTTTGCTCTCAATTTGGTGGGCAGGTTGTGATGACGCCACAAGGTCACGTGACCTAGGTGGCCCACTTAAGTTGCCGGAGCGGCCGGTCCCGGCTGCGCGGCTTCAAACGGTCCCCAGCGCCGACGCCGGACAATTTTTTTCCGACATGGGGGTCCTAACGCTGTCGCGTTAAAACACGGAGAACCAGCCAGGCAGAGCGAAACCGGCTGACGATGAAAACGAGCGGTGCGTACCTCGTAGTGGTGGCAGAGTTTCCTGTAAACGACGCCCCGGCTTCTCAGCACAGAAAAGGACCTTGCTCTTTCATTGTCTTGTCTATATATATTCTTTATTATATTCGTGTTCGCAACGCCAGATGAGAGCTGCGCAAGCATAGGCGGTAAATTATTGCAGAATATTGAAAAATAAAACCCGGACGGTTGGCTTGAAGCTTGACGTCCTGGCCAAGGTCATCGTGATATAGAGTGCTTGCATATATAAGGGGTATGAGCGCACAGTACCTTAGTCGAGCACGCTATTTCAGCCATTCTATTCCTCTCGTTTTTTTTTGCCGCAGAGTTTTAGCCAGTTCAAAATGAAGGTGGTGCTCGTCTGTGCGCTCATCGTGGTTGGAGCCTCCGGCGTCATGGGTGCCCCCATGAACTCTGCGGCAAGCATGCTGAAACGAGTCTCCCGATTTTCGTACATTTCGGGACTTTTCTTAGGCTTTGGTGCTTGATTTCGTGTTTGAATTTGAAGTTCTGACCCAGACACTGGTCTTATTGCATACAGCACAAATATTGAGCCAGGCATTCCCAGTCACGTTCATGAAATGGACCAATAGACCAGCGGATCCCCTCTGTCTGCTTGTGCTTCTTGCTGCGTTCTTTGCGCATAACCCATGTAATGGCTTAATTCTACGTCTTTTGACATCTGCATTCCCAAGCGTGTGGCTTAGTCTTCGGAACTCTTAATTAAGTCTCAATTCTAAATACACCTTCCCCTTATTAGCGCTCAATGTCCACAAACTGAATGCGGAGTGAAGCTGGAAACTGAATAGTTCTCAAGGGTTACACGGAGTGCATTAACAGCAAGGAAATCTAAGATATTTCACTCCATAACGATAAACTTTCGGAGGCAGGCCCAGCGTGAGTAATTAGCAAAGAAGCAGCAGCTGCTGTGTAAGCGAATAAAATGAAAAGCATGCTTGAAGGTATTGGTGAGCGCTACCAAAATACGGAAAGGGACGAACACACAAGACAAAGCGCTTGTCTTGTGTGTTCGTCCCTTTCCGTATTTTGGTAGCGCTCACCAATACCTTCAAGGATGCATTTCCAACTAGCCCCAGTTGTAGCTCTTTTGACTTTAAAATGAAAAGAACTGAGGGGCAACTTTTAGAGTACAAAAATGTCACTTCACATTACCGCATATCCAAGAGTTTCATTACCCAGAAATGATCTCGGGTTCAAAACGCAGAATAACCAGAAAACCGACAACACCATAAGCCGGGGTTGTTAACACTCCCGCCACTCTGTCCGGCAATGGTTTTGGATTGGTAGTCTATTAGAGGAGCCATAAAAACCCATGCAAGAGCGCAAAAAGGTGTTCGAATGCATTTTTGATGACTTTGCAATTGCCTGCGCTTACTGTACTTAGCATTAAGATCCGTCACAGGTAGAAAACAATCAACATCCGACAGCTTTGTTTGTACTCATTGCCTCTATGATCACAGCTTGAGCGATATCGCTCTGATCAATCTCTCAGCAAATGCCATTCAATCAACACAACCGGAATGGCTTTTGGTCCCTTACCAGGCTGTGCAACCTTACCGAACATGAAAGGCATGCCTTATATACTGCGAACGCGCAATTTTCTAACGGCAGTACATGCTGTTACTACAGTCAACTGAAGGCTCTAGCCTCTGTGATTAGAAAAAAAAAGAAGAATGATTGTGATCTTTCGGAGAAGTGCTTCTCCAGTGAGTCTCAACAGAGCCCTGAAGCTTCGCAATTGAAAAAATCTCACGAATCCTGCAGTGATTTCTTAGTATTTCGAATTATCGCACCACGAAAGACAATATTCCTTTCAGTGATCTCGTCTGCGCATCACAATGCTTGCTAAGCAGTATAATTGCTTGTTACATAATTTGAATTAACCATTGAAATCTATTCGTATGCCTTCGATTATGAAGGCGAATGAAGACAGCCACGGACAGACACGCTACGTTAAGCGCCTTTTGAATCAGCGGTGAAAATAATTGCGAGACCTCGCTACAATACGTTTCTGGAACTTTCGTATTTTTATCGCAAGAACACTTATGTTCTGAGGGAGGGTAAATTATGCATTAGTCATGGGTATGCACAGATGCCCTCCATTCTTAGTAACATTTATATATGCCCAGATAAAAGGAAAGGAGACAACAACTTAGCTGGAAAGTTTTTCCCATATTTTGATACGTGGATGATCCGCTGGTTTTTGTTGGGTCCGTGGATACTGAAAGCGTGTCTCAGTTAACTAAGAACGAAAACCACGCAAAGGACGATACAAAGGGAAGAAGTAGACAGGACCGCGCTCGTCCTGTCTACTTCTTCCTTGTGCATCGTCCTTTGCGTGGTTTTCGATCTTAGTTCATGGATTACCAACTAGCCCCCCATCGTACACTCCTTCAATTCGTGTCTCAGTTGCTTTGCTTTTTTTAACGAAATGGTTCGGGACTGAGTTTACCCATGAAGGCTCGGCAAAGCATCTTGTAATTCGTTTATTTAAAGCGCACTTTAAAGCCAAATCAGGCGTGTTGGCAATACTCTCCTAGCAAGGAAAAGTCTCGTGTAAACTACTGTTTTCTTTTATTCCAAGCACATGAAATCCGATATTGTCACAGGGTATGTTGGTATGGCTGTCAAAAGATCATGTCCTCATAGAATGTTCAGTAGATTTTAGCCCAGGCCCATAAATGCAGGGAGGCTGGTTTCACGGGCTTGGTACTTGTGACAACTACTGGCAAGGTTCTGCGAACATCGCATTGTAGACCTGAAGAAAGAAAGAAGGCTGATTTCATGCCTTATATCTATTCATTGTCACATTTTGTTAGAAAATGGGGGCCAAGTATGGCGTAATTGTACTTTTCTCAGCTCCTAATACACTGGGTTAGGTGGGGGCAACTGTTGAGAGGAAGTGGAAAGATTTGAGACGAAGGAGCGCCTGCAGTATAAACCGTAGGAATAGGTTTGTTCCCTGGAAGATGGGCATGGCATAGTAAATTCCTTCGTCTTGCGGTCTTATGTACACAGGCCAGACTGGCCATTGCTTTAATACCATGCTCATGGGTCACGTGAATTCTTGGGAAAGAACGCCACAAAACCGGGAAAACATTGCAACATGTTTCAAAGTGTACCATTCTTTGATGTTACTGAACTGCTATTTTTTCATAATGACCACGCCACTAGAGATGTTGCTTGGCCTTCCATGTTACCAGTAAACGTAATGGGTGGGTTAGCAAATTACCTTTAGATTTATCTTCAAGAGAAATGGCAATGCTTCACGAAGGGCATCATGCGAGACGGGTACAACACGTGTGCTTGAGCCATTTATATTTTTATTTTTAATAAGTGCATCTATGTGTGACTGTGTGTATGTGGGATCGCTTTATGCGTATATAACTTTACTTGTTTACTTCGAATATAATCCAGTTGTAAGCTCAGCGCCATGTTTCTCTTTCTTTGTTCTGTGTCCTGCTGTCTTGGGCTGTTGAAAGCAGCTTGTAATACCTTGGGCCCTGTAGGTGGTAGCGAGGGCTTCTTACTTTTTTTTCTAGCCTGCACTTGGCTTTTTTTTAAAAGGTTGCTAATCATTGGGCATTTGGAAGCGTTTCCGGTCAACAGTTAACGTGGGCTTCTCACAAATGTATTAAGGGGAGGAACAAGTCTCTAAAAACTGTAAATCAAAGACGTCTTGTCGCTTTCGCGTTAAGCTACACCTGTAAACAAAAATAAGCTTGCGAGTGGTGAAAACAAGATACAGTGCTCTTTATTTGCTGTTCAAGGACAGCCACATTGTCTGAGAGAGAACATGTATTACTTCCTGGTAAGTTATTAACCACTGAACTTCAGATGCATGCTTTCTCTTTGCGCGGCTAGACGTTGCGATTGTACTTTTGCTAGATTACAGATAACTCATTGGCCAGCTTTGATGCACCAACTTTTTCCGTGTTAGCAAAGACAATTCATGATTATACATTGCATTTGGCCTTTATGACCCTACGATAGCACTCTAAACATCTTACTCGACCTTTGATTGATGGAGCTAGTTTTTCGCTTTGAGCGCGTTTATTGCCCGACCGCTTTGTGCCCTTTTCTTTCAGCATTCCAATGAAAAAACAAATTGGCCATTCCTAGTCGCAGCGATTTAGGAACTCCAGTTGTAGGTAGCTTGGCTTCACCGCAAGGCAGTTATCACATAATGCGAGCTTACTACGTATTCTATTAACGTGAATTAGCCTGTATAAGAGTATAAAGGAAGCAGGCTGTACTCCGGCGCACTCTCTGTGAGCGGCAGGGTAGGTTCCAAAGTCGTGGGGTAGATTTCCATTACTAAATATAAGAAAAAGCTACGGTTGGCAAAGGAAACAAATTAAGTCTTCAACATTTGCAAAGTTATAGCAGTTAACAAGATTCTGGCCGAGGTTTCAGTCTCCTCTGTTTGGTAACGGTCAGATCTCCGGCGCCGAGCTAAAATGCCTGCTCCCATTACTAAATGTATCAAGTTACTGTGCTTTCAAGTAGGAATGTATCCTTGCTGCCAAGTCTAAGCATTCCATATTTTTAGTGATTGAAATCTACCCTAGGACTTGTGCAGCATACCAAGCACCTAAAAGGAAGTCCGCTATAAAGGATGGCTTACCTCCTTTTTGCTTCTATACAGGATTAATCGTGTTCTGAGCGTATAGTACGCAACCTGCCACTTTTTTCCGTTTTTCCGGGCTGAACAACGACCATATCAAGGTAACTCTGCAGTGCATAGGAGAATACATTGAGTCAGAGGTACTAGTCAATCCCTTAGTCCTCATTGTCTGCATTCAGACAACCAGACATCCAGAAATACGCTGTGCATGCACAGTAATTAAGCACATTCTTTCCAGTACTGTGGCAGGGTCTGAAGTTTTCTAAAGCCTTATTTTCTTCACAGCTCAAGGGAGAGGCGAAGTTTATCATCTAGATCCAGGGTGACAGCTTGGACGAGACTCTTAAGAAGCTGTGCGAGGCCGACGTGGACTTTGTGGGTGCACTGTTTTGACACTGTTTGGAAATAACTCCCTCTCGTAATCCTGTTAGCGAACCCATGTCGCAAAACACTTCCTCTTGCTGAAGCGTTCTACAGTTGTGACAGTATTCACTTTGGTGGTTCTGCATGTATCGATTTCTACTACACACTTATCGGCAGATAGGTTTCTTTAAGTCTATATTCGATTTACCTAAAAAATATGACTTTTCTAGGCACCTTTCGCCCGCAGCTGCGCTAGAATTGTAGATTCTGAATGCCATGCACAGTAAGAAAAAAAGAGGTGCATCACACGGTAGTCGCTTCCTTTTTTCTTTTAAGAGCAGTATACAATTTTTGATCTGAACACGTGTGTGTGTGAGCCAAAACTATATTATAAAAATCACTTTTCTAATGTCTCCGAAATATAAGTTTAATACCGAGGCGTTGCACTTAGCAAAATGTGTAAATAGCCTTACGCAGAAGAAATGCTGTACTCATTACTTTTAATAACGAAACCCTAGCACAGTAAAGATTTCATTTTAGTTTTCGCCCTGCAACGGAAACAACCTAAGTCGAATAGAGCAGTTTTCACATGTTACTTTCAACAAAAGCAGTGTCATGCAAAAGATGGTAAACTACGATTACGTTTTGGTGTGAATAAAGTGCTACACACTAACAAAAACGACAACTGGAACAGGAGACACACGACAAGCGCGCACTAACAACTGAGATTTATTCTGGTGCGAGAGTACATAAATACATTTAATGCACATGCTTAAAACAATCACTTCATTGCCAACGGCTGTGTCGCACGCTCCTTCGTTTCTTTATTAGATGTGACTCCTCACTTGATAACAACACCGAGGGTGCGCTTACGCACTCGTCTTCACCGGCCTCGCTTATCTCAGAGGCTTCTTTTATTTCTCTTTCTTTCTTGTCCTTTGCCCGAGCTGAAATTCCAGTCCGTTCAAAGTAAGGTGAACATTTGTGATTTGCGCAATAGGGGGCAATGTTTCCAGGATTCGTTATTGTTCCTAAATTATTACTGTGCTCTTTCAACCTGGTGTTTAGACATATGCCTGATTGACCTATGCAGCTCATGCCGCATGACAAGGGGATTTTGTAGACTATACCGGGGGCACATTCTACGAACTTTTCTTGGTGTGCGATACCAAACGTGTTAGCTAATTTTTTCCTCGATTTATTCATTTCATGACAAAGGCTCACTAAATTCCGGGGTGCGGTAAACACCAGGGGAGCACCATATCTGTTTGCTACTTTCTTTAAGCCGTGCGGTACATTATGTATATAAGGAATGATAACCACACCAGCACTCTGCTCTGCATGCTTTTTTTTGCGGTCTTTTGCTATATCCAGTAGGTTCTCTAGATTATTTTCAGCCGCAGACGTTATTAGCTCGTCAGGGTACCCACTCATCCTTAGCCTATCAACTTGCCTCTTGATGATACGCTCTACCTGATGAGAACACGACTTCTTAAGACACTGCGCCAAACTGTTACTTGCTAAACTCCTTTTCACCAACCGAGAGGGCGCGGAATGGTAACTTCAGAAGCTTTTTCCCGTTTTCGCCAGGTACGTCCAACACGTGTGCTTCCCACCTTCTTTTATCTCTGAAAACTTTAGAAAGCGCTGTGACAAGTGGAACCATGGCAAGGGGAAACCAGGCCTTGAAATCAAGATTGACACAGTTTGAACTACTCAAGGCCTTTCGTTTTGTTGACGATTTGCTGCTTTGTTTCCCTTTTGTGATTGAGAACCGATTGTCAGTCAGCAGCATATTAGATGTTTTCCGAGAGGTTTTCGCCGGGCTGGAATTCACGTTGGAGCTGGCACAGAACTCTGTGATTAGATTCTTGGACATAGAAGGTGGCAAGCACACATATTGGACGTACCTGGCGAAAACGGGAAAAAGCTTCTGAAGTTACCATTCCGTGCCCTCTCGGTTGGTGAAAAGGAGTTTAGCAACTAACAGTTTGGCGCAGTGTCTTAAGAAGTCGTTTTCTCATCAGGTAGAGCGTAGCATCAAGAGGCAAGTTGATAGGCTAAGGATGAGTGGAAACCCTGACGCGCTAATAACGTTTGTGGCTGAAAAGAATCAACAAAAGCTACTGGATAGTAAAAGACCGCAAATAAAGTATGCAGAGCAGGGTGCTGGTGTGCTTGTCATTCCTTATATACATAATGTTTCGCACGGCTTAAACAAGGTAGCAAACAGATATGGTGCTCCCCTGGTGTTTACCGCACCCCAAAAATTAGTGAGCGTTTGTCTTGAAATGAACAAATCGAGGAAAAAGTAGCTAACACATGTGGTATCGCACACCAAGAAAAGTTCGTAGAATGTGCCACCGGTATAGTCTACAAAATTCCCTTGTCATGCGGCATGTGCTGCATAGGTCAATCAGGCAGATGTTATAACACCAGGTTAAAAGAGCAGAGTAATAACTGAGGAAAAACAACGAATCCTGGAAACCTTGCCACCATTGTGCAAATCGCACATGTTCACCTTACTTTGAACGGACTACAATTTTAGCTCGGGCAAAGGAAAAGGTAGACAGAGAAATAAAAGAAACCTTTGAGATATGGGAGGCTGGTGAAGACGAGTGTGTAAGCACACCCTCGGTGTTGTCATCAAGTGTCATCTAATCAAGAAACGAAGGAGCATGCGACACAGCCTTTGGCAATGAATTAATTGTTTTCAGCATGTGCATGAAATGTATTTATGTACCCTCGTACCAGAATAAATCTCAGTTGTTAGTGCGCGCTTGTCTCTGTCCCCCTTTCGAGTTGTCGTTTTTGTTAGTGTGTGGCGTGTTATTCACACCAAATGTACAACAACTAGGCCACATTGCTGCCTTGCTTACTATTAACTGTTACAGAGTAAGAACGGGTTGTGTGCACTATAGCAGCGCAAGTTGTGGAGATTCAGATGGAGCGAATGACATTGTATACCTATTTCTTTTTTCTTCCAAACAATCGCGTAGTCAGTAGTACATTGGTGGAAGGTACGGGATAGCAAGTTCTTACCCGAGCTCCCATATGTGCCTGCATTAGATTTAAACGGGCATGGAACAATTCTGAGTTGAGGCTTGCATGACTGGCTAATGAAAAACCCGTCGCAAATGCCTCTAGTAAGCGTGGCTACCTGTTTTCGGTGAGCAGAGGTGATGGTTATTAGGGAAAGGGGGCGACCAAGGAAGCCGAACATTGTTCGCTGATATTAGTTTCCCAGTAAAGGTCGAGAAGGAATGAACAGTCACCAAACCTTTATTGCCTCGATACTTGTGATCCTACAGGAGAAGTCCAATCGCCCCATCTCTCTCGGGGTGCGACAACGAACATCGCTGCAGATTTCTCGTGATACAAACCGGATTATTCTTGAGGAAAGTGTGAACCAATATTGTGCTCAAAAATTGCGACAGCCCCGGTTTTCGTGATCAGTAGGAACGCTTTTTGTAATTTTAAAGCCAGCCTGTCCCAAATGCCCTTGTTCTCCCGTGTAGTGCAATCCTGGGTCATCATATCAATAACATTTTATACTCTGCGAGGCCTCCTGCAAGTAATATTGGGTGAAATGACAAGGAATAGCGATATCAAGGAGAATATTCTAGTCTTTAGGTGTTATTTTCGCAAAACGCAAAATACTAATCACTACACAATTATTTTCGCTTAAGGGCAACGCAGTGGATTCCACGAGAAAGAAAGCCTACCAGGGGCGTCAGAAAGTTAGGTGGGCGAATGAGTTTATCAAGTTTGCATGCTTATGGTGGCTGCAATTGTCGCAGGAAAAGTTTTATTCGAGAGATAGGGGAGAGGCGTTTGCCCTGCAGTGAACGTTGTCAGGCAGGTGATGTTTATGTCATTTTCACTTACGGTATGCGAGAAAGTATTTAGCAGCAGGTTCGTAAATTGAAGTGTGGTGACTGTTTACTCCAACAAATCATTCAATTCGTTTAAATGGTGCGAATTAAAAAGTGATGTGTTATAAATGAATGCAGTAGTTTATCTTGTCAGGGACACTAAGAAATAAACTGTATACAAAGATCACTGGGTAAGCGCAGCACAAAATAAAATTTTGCTAGGCAAAGGCGGCTCAAGGTCAGTCCACGCCCATACGGCCGATGTGCGCGACGAGCCAAAATGGCTCCCTGGCTGGAGCAGTAAAGCTTTCGCTTTAAAACAGTGCCGTAAGTTTAAATCCTATCTCTGTTCTTCAGATAACGCATCATAATGCTGAAACTGTGCCGAATAATGTTACCTCATCGGCCCTTGCACGGCGAAGGCCGGCTTGATCGGCCTAAACCGGAAAGGCACAATACAATCATTCATCTAATGGTGAAGTTTAAGTATTTCCTTCTGTACAGCCTCCTAGATTGCGCATCATAGCCGAGCCGCCGTGGCTGTGTGACTTTGGCGTTCGGCTGCTTATAACATCGTCGCAGGTCTGATCGCGGCCGCGGCAGCCTATTGCCGGTGGAGACAAAATTCAAAAAGCCGGTGCGCTGTGCAATGTCAGCGCGAGTTGAAGAAACCCAGCTGCTGTGAATTAATCCACAGCCCTCCACTACGGCTTCCCTAGTAGCCTATGTCTCGCTTCGGGTGCTGGAACACGCAATTTATTACTTCTACAATTTATTTACGCTTCATAAAATATTTCCATTAAGAGGCTTCGATGTTGAGAAGCTGTTGCTTCGCTTTCACAAAGTGTATGATATTATAAACAAGGTGTAGCTAGTGTTTAATACTGTGGTCATGAATACTATACCATTTAAATTACATCATGAGACATTGTGCCTTCTGTTTCGACTTTTGTGCTGCACTGCAGCCGTTGTGGCACGACAGGTAAGAAACAGTGAGTATTATTCTCCGGTTAAAGCAAGAAATGAGTGAAAAATTAGCTTCAGTATAAACCAACCGATAAGGCTGACGAAAAGTGACGCCCACGAAAGATTTATGCGTTTGTTCGAAAGTGAAAAGAAGAGTCAATGAGCAGGAGAATTCAGGCGCATTAATCGCGGCAGTAAACTGCACCAGGCGGGGTCAGTTAACTGGTCAAGCGTGTGCGCCAGGATACGCGGCATGAACAGTGCGTACTCACGGTGCGGCGTGCAGTAGAGCAGGGTATAAAAAACAGGTCTGGCGACGTCTGTGCCATTAATGTTTCTCGCAAAGCCAATTTGTGCAGGAATGAAGCAAAAAAAGTTGTCATAGATTTTAATATTGTTCCTGAAGGAAGTGTACATTACAAATGAAATGTTACTGCACATTCCACTGCATCTAGTTCTTCACGCTTTGACGTCGCGTCTTGATTTCACTTCTCTTCAGAATTTCCCTGCATTCTCCTGTTGCAATAGCATCCCTATTCCTGAGAGACAGCGTCGTTCACATAAAGGCATCGAGGCAGCTGTGTTCGCACCAGTGTTAAAGCTTTCGTAGCGTTTTTAATCAATGTATATTCAGCGTGGCGAGACTAAGCATATAATATGCTGCTTATCGCCGCTGTTTAGTACAGTGCCGTTATCTTTACCAACCAGGTGCGAACTGCTACAAGAGGATAAAAAAAATAGCTGCCGCGCTCAGAAGGAAATCATTTGGCAAACCCGCCGAGGTAGTTTGGGGCGTGGGCATCTTGGAAGAGAGCCACGGAGCTTGGGAGCAACAACAAAAAAGAAGAAAAACAAGAAATAGGAATAGGAGCTGTCAGAACTGTCGTGGTTACTGTGGTGAATGCACACGCGCACTGTGTGTGCCGGTAATATAGTGGCAAGGCCTCTGCTGAGTGCAGCCAACAAAGGAGAAGGAAATGAGTTGAACAGATTGCGTCACCAAGCTTGGCTGATAAAGTTGGCATCTGACCGAGTCGCACACGAACTACTCAACACCAGATGTGACTTAGTCAGTGATTTCAAATCCAGAGGGATGCCCGTTTGGCGCACTGAACGCGAAATCATAAGGAGTATTAAAAAAAACCTTTTCTTGGATGAACCGATCTGGGAGAGGCTCTTTACAAAAGCGTTTATATCCTAAATAAGGACTAGTGCTATCTGACATTTTCACGCTTTTGAGAGTCAGTGCTGAATTGGCATCTTTATTATTAATACGGTAGCATTTAGGCTGCCGCCTTGCGAAAACCACCCAGGTTATCTATATAGCGAAATTCCCTGAAAAGTCTAGAGGGTGGTGACATCATAAGAACCGCCGAATTTGATAATATTGTTACGGGCGCAAAACCACCGCGAGCAACCAGGGAGTTACAGGCCGTTCTGGTATCTGCGACGGTCTGTTATGGAAAAAGAACCACACTTCTGTGGGCCCACGATACCTGCTCGTTGTTCCAACGGCTCTGTGCTCCACCATTTTGCGTGTCATGCACGACGACCCTGCCTCCGGACATCTGGGATCGGCTCGCACGCTGCGTCGAGCCCAAGAGCGGTTTTACTGGCCGAAAGTGCGTTCAACGACAGAACGCCACGTGGCCAGCTGCACGCAGTGTCCGCGCAACAAATACCCTACATCCGCTCCACCTGGCCTACTTCACCCTGTTAGGCCTTCCCACAGTCCGTTCGAGCAGGTTGGAATTGATCTGCTTGGACCTTTTTCCAGATCTCCAAACGTAGTTCACTGAATCGTCGCCTGCGCGGACTACCTTACACGTTATTGTGAAACGGCTGCTCTGCCGAAGGATACCGCGCAAGTGTCGCCATTTCTTCTGGACTCTGTCCTCTTACGGCATGGACCACCGTGAGTGGTAATCAGCAATCGAGGCCGCCAATTCACGGCCAATATCGTTGGAGGGCTCCTACGTTTGTGCACTGTAACATACAGGCAGTCAACGCGATATCACCCACAGAAGAAACGGTTTGATAACAAGCATAAACAGAACACACGCCAACATGCTTGCCATGTGTGTTGACTCTGACCATAAGAACTGGGACACCATACTACCCTTCATCACATAAACCTGCAATACCGCCTCTTACGAAACGACCGCATACAGTCCATTCTATCTCTTGGACGCTCTCTTGTACGCTCGCCAGCCACGCTACACCCTGGACACCATCCTATCATTTTCTACGAGTGACAACCATTGTATCGCCGAGGTCCTGTCTTTAGCTTAATAAGCTCGTCTGCCCGCCTGCGACCCATTGCGTCACAAGAGTGCTTCAAGGACCACTACGATAGCCACCGCCGGCATGTTATCTACGCTCCAGGTGATATATGATGCGACTATGACGCCCTATCAGGCACCGCGGCTTGCACCAAAAGCTACTGGCACACTTAAATGGCCCTTACGTGGTTAAGGCAAGAATTAGTGACATCGCATATCAGATTGCGCGCTTCACAGAAACTGGTCGCCGTCCCGCAAAAACTGAACTATCACATGTCGCTCGTCTAAAGCTATGTCACTCTCGGGACAGAACATAGCTCGCCCGGTGGGCTTCGCCTGCACAGGGGCCAAATGCCACGGACGAGCGAAGACGAAGTAGTACAAGTGGAAAAGAGGCGGAAGTTGGGTCCGCTGGATGCAGTCGGGAACTGACTTGGTACGTCTGGCATAAACCGGCCGTCAGTAAACGGCTTGAGCCCGTAACAATATTGTGGATTACGATGTTAATGTACTTTCTTGTATTATCATATGGGATTATGCTGACCCGACCCACTGTCTTACCTTAATCCACCCACTAATCCTTAAACCTCCACGTTATTCCACCCACTAATCCCAAATAATATAGCTTACTTCACCCCCACTCACCACTTATCTACCTTCATCCATTTTTTGACATAGGCCACCTTCCAAAATATGGGGGAGTTTGGAATATTGGAGATGGGCCAACTTCTAAATGCTATCCCGTTTTCTACTTTAAGATTGCGGCTTAGAAGGCCCGAAATTTTTAAAATCTTTGCAGATCGTTCCTTTTTACTTCTCAGCAGATAAAGAACGCCGTTTCCATTTTCGACAACTCGCAACTTGTTTAGCCCAGTTCCAATATAGGAATCTGTAAAACTGAAGTTGGTGCTTGTACATCGGTTACTCATGCCCCCTCTCTCAGCTTGTTCTAGTCGGCCGCGAAAGTGGAGCGAAATTGCGGAAGAACATGCATTTCGCTTCTACGTTTTACTGGGATAGACGCTCGGGAGGAGGCGGCCGCATGCGCTGGTTATGAGGGCTGTAATGTTACATTGATGCCTCACACTAACTGCACTAAGTGTTTAAGAAAAGCACCGATAAATATCCACAGGCCGCCTAGTGATGCTTTTGATTTTTGACATGTCCTTGCTTCTCCTTGCTTTCAGGACGATGAGGCGGAAGCTATCAGGAATGCGTACAGAGAGTGCAAGCCTGGCCATAGTTGAAGTGATTGTACATGATAAGTAACGCGTGCCACGCAACAACCTTACTTTTGGAGGATGTGATTAAATAAATGGTGTCGTTAAACCGATCCAGGTGCGAAAAACCTTTTCTGGGCCCAAGCCTTGCCAGCTGCCCCGCAGATCCGGCGGCCGCGAACGGAAGCATAAATTCACCTGTAAAAGCATGACAGAATGTGCAACCGGTGACTACCATAAGCGTACATGGAGGTACTTACGCTCACGCGTTAAAACGGTCCGGTGAGCGTCAGTATCTAATCAGCGTCATATCATGCCGGCCGACCTAAGCCGAACATTTTTAGTGCACGCTCACTAAAATTCCCACTCTCAGATTTCCCCGTTTTGTCTCAAGCCTATCTTCATGACCTCGAGTTTGCTCGGGGAGAGCAGACTGAATCTGATAGGCCCGTTAGTGGCAGCACCTGTCATCGCAGTGGCGCATCGCTTAATGGCTGCACCATGAATGATCTGAGCACTCACAGGGATCAATGAAAGCCTAGACTGACCAATTCCGCACATATGAGGGTCAACGCATTAAGGCTATCACGTCATACTCTTAAGGCGGCGATTAAGTGCCTCCTCCAATTTTCAAAAAAGACTGGTCCCCGTGCTTTAAATTGCCGTCGCTGAAACTGCAGAAACGCAAAGAGCCGGGTACTGCGGAAAACATTTAGAAGACACCCCTCACGAGTGTTGTCATCTCAGTCGTATGACAGGCAGCTTCGAAAGCAGATATCTTGGCACTGCCAGGCGGTGGTGATTGCAGCTTGTGCAAGTTGTTGCGAACGCTGCATTCGCCATTCGTTCGGGTAGGTCACGCGGATGTTCGCGGCAAGAAGCGTGGTCAGCTGGGCCAGTTTTCCGCGCCATTAATTGCGTTCCCTCCAACTCACCTTGTAAATTTTAAAAAAGTGGTTTCGAGGATATGAAACGCGCAGTAACTGTCTCGCTCCTCTGTGAACACCTCAAACGCGCCGTGCGGACATGAAGGAAGGAGGGAATGAAAGGAGAACGGGAGAAATTTCGACATACCGTAGTGGAGGACTATGGCGGTAAAATTTAGACCCCCCTGGAATCTTCAACGCACTATCAGGGACAGAAGTACCCAGCACGCGGGAGCGCTCTCAGAAAACGTAGTGCTGGCAGTGGTATATTGTTAAGGCAAAAACCTTTCTTGGCTTATGAGTGTGGGCAAGACCTGTCCGCAGGAAACGTGTACAAAAAGTGTCCGCACCACCTGTCAATCAAACGAAATGAAAAATCTAAAACTAAATAAATAATAAAAATAACAAATACAAAATGGAAATAAAAATAAAGAGTGAAGAATAAAATACAGAAATAAAAAAATAAAACAAGAATAAAAAATTCAAGATCGATTCACGCATGCGGAACCAATGAAGAGCGTTAGCTAAGTTGTTTTCACTAATGCTTTCGACAAATTCGGATACCAACGTGTACATTACGAAACGACGATTCGTTTGGTGAGCCTCTGTCCATTCTTTTGAACAGACGGCCTTGACGTCCAGTCTGTTCTCCGCCAGGTAGTGCCGCCCAGTGACCCGAATGTTCCGCGTGTGCTAGCGTGGACAATCAACAGCTGGACGCACCACTCGAGCTGTAGTGTACTGTCAGCAAGAAATGAAACGCGAACAAGACAATTGGACCACGGACAGCAAGATGTGCCACTCTTAGCCAGGGGTAGCTAAACACTAGCTACTACTTTTTTAATTTCGAAGGCGTGAAGACTGTTCTCCAGAAGTGTTATTCAACCTCGCTTGTATCTCAAATCCAGGAGCTAATATCTTCGTGTTTTTGTGTTGCCGTCTCAGTTTTCTTGCTCGCGTTTCATTCGTTGCTGATAGTACATAGGGTTGTGCGCGTGTGCTTTCTCTTCTTTTATGGACTCAACATACGTGCAACATGTATATATGTATTATTGCGTAGTAGTAGTAGTGGTTTTATTAAAATAATAATAAAAAGGAAGGAAAAGATTTTTGCTAGTCCCGGCATCTGTCATCGATACTGAAGCACCTGAATTGGGGCAGCGGAAGTAAAGGATAGCAGGCAAAGTGGAGAAATGAAATGAAAGAGTTGAGGGGACAGGGAGAGAGGGTAGAGGGAGAGGTAATATACACAAGCTATTTACACAAAAAGAAATGTGTACAGGTTGTGCGCGTGGTTAGTTCATGATGGAGCAATAAAAACACACGTGCACAGCACTATGTTGACTACAACCGGAGTGGGGCGTCCAGTTGTTGGTCGTCCAAGGTGGAACTCGCGGAGCGTTCGGTCACTGCGTGTAACTACCTGGCGGAGAACAGACGGGATGTCAAGCCCGTCTGTTCGAGGAATGCACAGAGGCTCACCAAGGTTCGCTCACAGGTGCGCGCACTGCCCTGCGGCCACAATAGCGTCTTGAGGGAGTCCGGTAGTCTATATGCCCAGCGCCCTATAGTCCGCAGGCATTGCGCGACGAGCATGGGCGAACGCGGCATAGCGAAGGAGCAAGTGCTCCAGTGTTTCCGCTGCACCGCATCCCGTCACACACATCACTCGTCGCGATTCCGTGAGGCTCCTGTCGTTCCCTGGGCTACACGCAGCCATTGCGCGCGGAGGATCATTACTCGTTGCGACCGTGTAAGTGCGCGACAGCCGGTGATGCTGTCGATGCGCTCACCTTCTGCGATGCGTGGGTCGGGGTGCTGTTTTCGGAGATGGTCCTGGAAGACCGCACGCACGTCATCCAGCGCAAGGGGCAGAACGCTGGGAGGTAGTTGATGTGCGGCGGGTCGCGAGGTCGCCAGCTTCTTCGTTGCCGGCGATGCCGCAGTGACCATGCACCCACTGTGCACGCACGGCGCATCCCCTCTGCGCGAGGCGCTCGATGTGCGAGCGAATGTCACGCAGTAGTGAGGTACCGCGGCCGTTGGATTGCAGGCGGCTGTGGGCGGCGCGGGAGTAGCACAGAAGAGCACTCCTGGGCGGCGGAGGGCAGAGGGTGAGCAGCAGGTTCAGCCCGAGCCGGATCCCCATCAACTCTGCCGTGGTGGAGGAGCCCAGGAAGGTTGTGTGTTGCTGGCTGTGCAGTCGCAGGGCGGGGATGGTAGCCACCGCTGCAAGGGAGCAGCTGTTGCGGGCCACTGATCCGTAGGGGTACACGAGGAGATGGTCCTGGAGCTCTTCGTGCATGAGGGCTCTGGCCAGCTGCTGCACAGCACAGAGGGGTGGGCTCCGCTTTCCCGCGATGTCGATGATCTCTCGATGTACCTCCGAGGCAGCAGGCCAGGGCGCGCAGGAGCTCTAGGGCGGTGGGCCTTGAGTCAATTGCTCATACTCGAGCAGCGCCGCGCCCATTCGTGAGCGCGGGTGCGAGCGCGTACGCTGCACACACTAAACACGAATGACACGAGATGGGAGGTTTATCGGTTTTCGTCTGCTTTAAAGCTACGCATCGCCAGACTCGAAGACCGGTAAAACGGAGCACATGATATCATAAACACCAAAGTAACACCTGCTATAACTGACGGCGTGTTAACGAGGTCCGCAATTGTTCATCCGCCGTCTCTAACGGAGGGTTATCGGGCATTACGAACCTTCCGCACGGTGTAGAAAAAAAACACCGCACGGCAACTGAGTCGGGGCGAGGTCGAATTGCTGCTGCTGTTCAAATGAACGCGCAAGTAGAACTGTGCACTCATGTGTTTCGCTTAGTTCCGGAACGAAGCAGCAAGTTTTGGTTTCGGTCGAGATGCAATCGACAGCAGGCTGCGCAAAAGATCAGAAGACGGCGAGAGAGTCGTGAGTGCGGACGCTGCGACTGTGAGCGGCGTAGGCGCTAGGCCTAGCAGCGCCAGCGGGGCAGTCTCGGATTGCGTCGCAGAATTGAGCACGGCGGGTTGTCTGGAGCCTCTCTTGGAACAGATATAGTGAGCGGCGACTTCGCGCTTGCCTCTGCTGGTTTTTAATGTGCGACGGAGAAAGAAAGGAAAGACGGATGCTTAGCCGAGTTCACTGAAATGGATATCGTAAACGACGGCTGAGCTTTCCCCTCGCTCTGGTTTGCGAATGGCGGCATGGCGCCGTTGTGAGCGAATCGAGACAAGCGCTTGCTTTTCCTCGCCCTTGGCCAGCGGGAGAGAAGTTTCTAGCTCGACACTGCTGCCCGGAAGGATATTCTTGAATCCCTGCCGTCTCACATCCGTCTCGCCGTCATGGTAAGTGATTTTGCGTCTTAACTATTGTTGTACGATAAAGACGTGAGCAGGCTTGTGTGGAGCGCTGGAATGGACCAATATATTAGCGCAGTTCTACTAACGACGCGTTGCTAGTGTATGGGTTGTTTTATGTGACTATGCGCCAGCGCTTGAGCGCCTTATGTTTGCTTACGTCTGCACTGAAGTACACCTTGCAAGCGGAATTTGTATTTTAGTGCTCTCCGAAGAATTTGTCTCATTTTAGATTGGATATGCGCAGCTTTTTTGGCCACTGTTATTTTCATTCATTTTCGCAGAACAAGGTATGCGGCATCGCTGTTAACATAAAAAAATCAGGTGGCTTTTTCTAAAATACCAAGGTTCCCCACAAAAAAAAATAATTTTGCTTATCGTGCGCGTCGCAGCAAATCAATGTTTTATTCTGCCATATTACAATATGCCCCCGGGGAGAGGCAAAAGGAGGCAGACAGAGCGTGCCTCCTGACGAGGCCTACACCCCGGCTTACACATCTGGACACTGGTGACTAGACGGCAAATCATGTTTACAAAAAAACAATCATTTTCAAGAAAAGAACAGCACACTTAAGGGTACCAAACCTGATCACGAGACAAGAGAGAAAGACATTACTATAATGTTAAAAAAAGAAAAACATGACATCGTTACGCCCGAACTGTCTAATCATAAATGCAACACAGATAATAACTAAAAAAACGAAAATAATTAGAAAATTTGATAACAGGCACTGGAGTATAAATATACAAACAACAAAAAAGAATCAGTACCAACTAGACTCAAGTAATCGCAAAATTACAAAACAGGAAAGAGCAACTTCAATTTTTTCTTAAAGGCAACAGAGCCCAAAGCTTCTGAAGTGCATACTTGTATTCTGCCGTCACTGATTCGGCCGCCACATTTAGAATTACAATCTGATTACTGGTTGCTTTTAGCACAATGGTGCAGTCACTGTCACTGGAACACGAGTGAAAGCGAGAAAGAAACGGCTGTCAGTTGCCTTGTTTTCTGCGGTTCGTTGCGGCATAACTTCGATGGGTGCAGTATAAACGTGCTGTCACTATTTGGGAAAATATACCACCTGCTTCAATTTCAAAGCATCACATACTTCATTGCCTTGTTCACTATCAGTATTTAAGTCAGCAATTCGAACAACATATTTTATTCATAATAATTTCTTGGTATCAAACCTGACTGGACATTGTTATGTCCAGGTTCTATTCTATGAAGAACTCCAAGCTTGCAACTGTTTAATCTGCAAGCAGTACCAAAGAGTTAAGATGAAGAGTTAAGTAGCAAAAAAAAGGTGCCCCCTGCAACGCTTGTAGGTGTTTTTGTGAAAATGGTTGTTCGGTATAGGCAGGAACTGAAATTTTTGTACGAAAATAGCAGCTCAGTATTTATCTGAGCATCTGATGACTACTTTTTAGGCGCAGAATTTAATCAAATGTAAGCATTGATGTCACTAGCTTTAGCAAAGTTTTGGTTTTATGATTATTTAAGAATGGGGCTGGCACAAAGCCCTGATGCTTCGTTATCGTGCAAAGAGGAGGAATGCAAACAGAGACAGTAAGGAGCTGCTGACGCCCTAGGAATTTTCCTTAAAATTCAGGCATAGTTACTTGTGCACTTAAAAAAAGGGAATAGTAGAAATAAGGAGCCAGTGTAACTCCTGCAACTATGCACAGTTCTGAAAATAGAGTATTCATGACTAAGCCAGATGCATCGTACTGACACGCTGCTATTTTGGAATTTGCATTGCTACTGTTTCATTTTCACGCGTGTTCACTACCACTCTTTTCAAATAACCAATAATTCAATGTTGAGACGGATGTCGTTTCTTTAGACTTGCACGAAACTATGAAGAGGCGATCACCATGATTTGCTTTTGCGACGGGTTTTGTCATTTTACTGATAAATGGTAGTCAGGTCTGGATACGGTGCACCTATTTTTTGTTTTCAGTAGCAAGAGTGCTTTGTGTTGTAGTCTTCGATGGCATCCAATCATTGTTGCGTACTACTTCACAAGCTGTGTACAATGGTGACAGACCCTTTGAACAACACCATACCAGTTTTGTATTTCTTGGTCTTCTTTGTACACACGCAAATAGGATTAATGCCCAGAACTGATTGTTGCTTCCCGGGCTGTTATAGGTACTCTAAATGTGATTCCTTAGAGAAAATCTGCTTCTTCGATGCTCAGCAAAAATTCCTGTAGTTCCCATATGTATATGTATCAAATGTAACGGAAAAAACAAGAGCGGTAACTTTTTCATGTGCAGCTGTACCTTTCGAATACGCACTTGGTATCACGCTCCCTTATGGCCAGTGGCTTACCATTGTTTCTTTAGCCTCTAGTTCGATTACAGTTGGGCTGTTGCTCCACTGGTTCCAATTAAATGAGATTGAGCAGCTCAGCTGTCTTTCAGCTAGAATATGGTTTTCAAATCTTTGGTACGGAGGCCATTGCAGCATTTTGTTTAACTTTTGGATAGTTGTGGCGGCCAATTAAATGTGATCATGGCTCTGATGGATAAACCATATGTATAGTCCCGCCTCTGTAATGTGGACACTTTGGCTTCCGAGCAAAATTGTCGCAAAGTGATTCATCCATGATAACCAATCATGAATGAAAAAATTTTGATACAAAACTTGTCACCAAGGGCTCCTGCACATGGTGGTGGGCAATGAAGTGGAAGATAGACAGTGTTGACAGCTCCAAGCACAATAGCCTGGTTATCATGATCTTTAAAAATCGGTCACTGACATGTTTGAACCTTGCATTTCTTTGACTTATTCATGAAAAAAATTGGGTTGAGCATGGTTTTACCATGTAAAATTTCTCACTTTGTGGAGGGGAGACCACCCCCTCATGATTTCATCCCTAGGATAGTGTAGTCATTATGTGCATGATACTGAAATGCGACAGTTTTTCTTTGCACTTCTAGAAGTGTTAGTAATTCCAGTGATATTTTGTTTTTAATTTTGCAGGGCCATGTACTTACAGCATGCCTCCTCACCTATCGAGGCGCAGTTTTCCTGTTCATTGGCCAGCACCTTGTAGTGAAAGCTTCATCGCTTCTGTGGGGTTTCTGCTGTTTGCAGCCTTCTGCGCGTTCCGTTTGCAAACTGGAAAGAAGGCACTCTGTCTGCTGACCTTTGTTGAGAGTGCTTTTGAAGGCTTGGCTTAAAATAAACCACGCTTCGATGGTTTTGAGCTCCTCAGTTTTTAAAAACCACTTCATCTTACCTTCACAGCTGCCTCTTCTATCCGCCTGTACATGCTTTACATGTCTAGTTTTTTAGTGCTGTTTGGAATACTGGTAGTGGAACACAAACTGTGCTGCTGTAACTTATCAATGTTAACATGATACGGTTGGCCAGAGCGAAGAAAAAGGAAAACTATATTAGCATGAATCGGTGAAAAAAACTGTTGTATAGCCTTTGTAAAAAGTAAAGAGCAAAAGGCTTTGGCTTCTAAGCCATGTAATATGGCCTCTGAGCATCCATGGACGTCCAAGATTCATGGTGGTCAAGGCAAGATTTTCTGTACCTTCTAGAGATCTGGAATGCTAGCGATGCACTACAAGGATCAGAAGCGAATTCTTTGGGCGCTAAACGTTGACAAATGCTGTACTTGCATTATGTGACAGCATGAAAAGACATGACAAACAGGAATAGCAACATTTCGTTGACCCTAAGATTCATCAGACCACTGGTTTCTTGTCCCTGCATGGGCTAGTCATGGTTTTTATCTTTTTGTACCTAGCTCGGACAGCTTCTTGGGAGCACTGTCAGCATTTTGTATTTTTTTCTGTTTTGCAATGGTTTTCACGTTCTGCCACAAGTATTTATTTAGAAATACTGTCAACCCTCAGTAGAGGGTCATTACAGGGAGGGATGTTACACATAACGCTCATACGAGAATAAAGAATGACAAGGATAAAGAATGACGCAGTTGCTAGAATTTATGCATGCCCTGCAATTAGAAAAAAATAATAGTGATAATGGATTTGGTGAGCAATGCAGTTTTCAAGCACAAGTGTGCTTAGACGCAGGTCTTCAGAAATTCAGTTACTTATTTAATCACAAATTTACTAGTCTTTAGACTGATCAGTTGCCATGGAACGTTTTCTGGAATTTTACTTGACTTCGTCCTAAAGTGAAGGTGATGAATGCCTTTCTCCCGATCAAACAATGCCTGTGCCCTTATTGCTTTGACTTTTGGCCATGTTCTTTATCTTTGCTTGTAGTGCCCACAGTCAAGGTAATACAAGGTTGACTAAATCCTCGTATTTTAGCATTAGTGATTATTTGTTAAGTAGATTGAAACGCGCGTGTGTATGTGTTTCTGTATTCTAATTTTTTCCATATAAGTTATGAGTCCTGCACTTTACTTTAGCGACAGGCTCCTTGAAATGGGTGGCTAACATATTTTTCGGGGAACATAAACTTTCTCTTGAGCATAGGCCTCCATATATTGAGCGTAATGTTTTGTTTTATGATATTTTTATGTGACTGTGTGTTAAATTGAATACATTTTATACATTTTCTAATGTTATGTTCGTCCTATGTGTTTCTCAAGAACAAACAAAAAGTTAGAGGTTGGATACCTATGATAATTTACTGTAGATTTAGTGGGCTGCTTTAGGATGTCTGTTTGGTATTTCTTTTACTGTAGTTTGTAGATCTGCATCTTGAAGTTAGCCACTTGGAATTGTGTGGTGCATAAAATTTTTTAGCTAATCTTAACTGACAGCACCAGTTAGCCTGAAGTGTAGCGAAGAAGTTTTGAAGTCATCACTGGATGGTTTTTCATGATTTGCTATTATATCATTTTGATTAATTTTAGCTGCTGATTTCAAGTTCGCCCCTATCTCTAATACCTGTCCAAGAATTGTGGTTGCAAATGTTGTTTATTGTCATCCATTTAAAAAAATTGAAATTGTAATCTACAGTTATTCGTGACCTTTCGTTTACTTTACGCAGGCTCTTCAATTTCTTTTCAATTGAATAAGCTTGACATGCCATAGTTAAGTAGCCTTTTAATGCTGCTAGTGTTAATACTTCAGGTATGTGTGTAGGTTAATACCTGACATTTGTGATAATCCAGTGCTCTTTGTAGCAGTGGTCTGTGTAATTCAGTGTTTTCGAGCATCCAATGGAATGAATATATGTCGCATGCACAAGTGCAATTGAGAACAGTGTGTTGAGGACGTGCTAGTAGCAATGTTTTGTAAAGTGCTAAAAACTGCAGTCTGGGATAAAAAATGTCTAAAAAACTTAGAGCTACCTTGCACTATGAAGGTAAAATCCAAGAACTATATTTTTGTTCGAAAATAAAACCACGGAGCACAAGCTATATGCCATGTTTTTGTGTGATCTTTACTGCGAATCCTTCTGCTTTTATATTGCGACTTTGGGGACTCATAGACTGGATGAAAATAGTACTAAAATATTTTCAATGCGCGAGTGGAGCACGGAATTCAAAATTTTTTTTAAAAAGGTCCATTAAGGACTGCAAAAATATGTGACAGTAATGAATGGATTTTAAGCATACAGTATACGAAAGTATTCTTTTTAAAAACTTATAAGGACAGAAAGATAGCAAACATTATTTGGCCAACGTGGAGCTGCCTGCAAGTGATTTCCTTGTACACCGTTCAGGATCTTTAACTTCAGGGATTCGGTTTTTGGACCACAGCGAAGAGAGGGTAGGCTTTTACGAGAAGAAGAAAAAACGTGTTGCAGGAATTTGGTACGTAGATCCGTTACGACAGTCTTGTTTTCAGTTTCATTGCCTCCCGTCTCCCCAACTCTGCTTTTCTTGCCCATTCCGGACCATCCCGTCAAGATGCTTTCGGCTAGCGCCGGAGCCATGGTTTGTGTATTTTTTACAGAAGTTCCGTATACACACCGGAGTAAGATTAAAGACATTTCCTTGCCGCCGCCGCTGGTCTCGTTTTGTTTCCGCGATGTACGGCAATACGCTGCGACGTGACTGCGACGTCGTGTGTATAGATGGCGCCACGTACGATCCTGCAACGCAGGCATCAAGGAGAAGGAGGTGAAGATAGCGGTCCGATGCATTTTGTATCCAGCGTTTTTGCCCTGTTCCTTACAGTACTACTTCGTAACGACACGGACGGAACGGAGCTAGATGGTATATCTCACCATTGATTTCGATTGGGCTTTGTTCTTGATTACAAAGCGCATTCTAACCTTATTATTGTGATTGACGAACTAGCACCGTTCTGCCTATATCGTTTGCAGTTCTAGTAGCGCTGTAAGAAAGAAAAAAAATGCAATATAAAAACGGACCGCTGTCATCATCTCTTCCTCCTGGATGCCGGCGTTGCGAAAACTTGGTGCCCGCATACACGCTACGCCGCAGCCACCGCTCAGCGTATCGCCGCGGTTGAAAACACCCATCGCTAACCGGAAGTGCTTCGTATTTTTTGGTGTAAAAATCTACGCCATATGTGCTCCCTTCGCCAACCGCAAGTGCTCCGTATTTTTTTGGGTGGAAATCTACACGCAATCTAACGGTGTATATCGAACCTCGATTAGGGAGGGTGCTAGAGGACAAGCCAGAAACACCCACCTTGGTTTATTTGTGTTTTGTGTGCAGCAGCCAGCCGCCGTCCGGTGCGCGGTGAAGCCGGCAGATGTGATTCAGTGCCCTGCGCGCTGCTTGGAGCTCAAGTGGCCACGCTCCTGCCTCGGCCAACGTTGCGGCGTACTACGTGTTTATGAGCAGGCCGATCCACACGCGCAGGAACTTGCGGTGCTGGAGCTCGAGCTTCTTCCAGCATGGCTTGCGCCCCGTGACGAGCGGCAACGCACAGAGCGCCGCCTCCAAAGCTGCGGCATTGTGTAGCCACAGCGCGGATTGCTGGGAGATGCCCTGTCCTCGAGCGGTGAGCTTGTGCACGGCGGTGGTGATCCTCTTCATCTGCAGACAGTTCTTGGTCGCCGCAGGGCGCAAGGAAAGGCGCCAGTCGATGCCCAGACCTGTATTTGTGTATGTTACCTCCCCCCCATCCTTTCTTACTGTACCCTCACCTCTTTTATTTAATTTCTTCATTCTGCCGGCTATCCTTTATTTCCGCTGCCCAATAGCTCAGGTGCCTCCGTATAGTGGTGGCAGATGCCGGGGCTAGCTGAAATCTTTTCGTTCCTTTTAATTTTTATATTCAATTTTCTATAAACTGTACTACCCGCATCCAGTTACGGGTCTTTTTTGGCCCCATGATATTAAACTTATTTTTGGAATCTGGCGGAGTGCTTGAAGCTTGCTTAACCACCGCAACGGGTTGGCCTGGTATTGCACTGCCTCCGGGATCGGCCCGGGATATAATAGCGCGCGTCTTTTCTTTCAATCTTTGCACTCCTACCTTTCAACTCCTACATTCAGCACGTGGTAGTGCTTGTGGCTCGGCTTAAGCCAGTGGGCAGACCCGTGCACTTTCCTTTTCATTCTTCCTGTCAACAACAGCAAGCAAGCAAGCAAGCAAGCAAGCCCTCTGCGACCACTGATTCGCCCACCAAGGCCTTCCAAAGGTCGTCTCCAATACTGTCTCGAGGACCAAAAGTCGTCGGTACGAATCCCTCACGGGTAAATCGACTAACAACATTGTGCGCCCAATCGGATCGATTTGTTTGCACCACTGCGAACTGCGCCAAACGGGTGGGCCACAATTTTGTCACCAATGGCGACTACAAGTGGCACTAATCTTGTCAGCCGCTCAGATGTTATATAAGCGGAATGCCAGCAACGAAGACAAAGGAGGCAGGGGGTAAACCAGCCGACATTCCTGACGATTGCGCGCGAGCGGTCATGTTTGGCTGACCTGGAGCCAGATTACGCAACTGTCAATTAGTAAAAGTGTCTAAAACTTGTCACAAAGGTGCCAGTAAGCCTCGCTCCTATTGGCTGGTCGAAGGCGGCGGCCATATTGGTTTTTTTGCGTCATGGGTGGATGCAGATGACGTCACGAATGTGGTAGAAGTGAAGTCGTTGCACACCTAATTATGCAGCCGCTATTTGACAGTTTTTGTCACAGTTTTGAGGTTGTCAATTTGGCCATTGCCTTTGTGACAGGAAATGGCGGCGGTGTACGCGGCGATACGACTGAGGCGGCTGCGCTGGAGCGAGCAACGACGAAGGAGGGCGCACGAAGACGCGTTTGATTTGCCGGACGAGCTGTTTCGACGCCTTTTTCGACTGGAGATGCGGACTGTGGAGTGGCTTTGCGACGGACTCTCCTATGAACTGGGATGTTTGCGTGCGAGTGCGCTGTCGGTGCGGCGGCAGGTATGTGGACTGCGGTTCTTTGCCACGGGCGGTTTTCGGGCTGCCGTTGGTAATGAGGCGTACGTCTGCATCGTACAACCGGCGGTGAGCAAATGCGTACAGCGGGTGTTGGAGGCAATTTTTAAAGTTAGTGCGCAGAAGGGGTGGGTTCCGTCGTCACCTCTGTGACACACAGCTACATATAAATAAGACACGCTTATGCTGGCAAATCACTTTATTTTTCCCAGCAAATGGCACTTCGTGGTCGTCTTCTGTTTCCCAGGGAAAAAGAAACAAACAACCATCGTCACATACTGCAACGCCTCACCTTTTCGCACTTTTGTCATCGATCGAAGGAGCCGAATAACACAGCAAAGCTATTACAGGGGCTAGTTGGTTGATCATACAGGGAACAAATGCGCTACAAGCGACACAAAAAGGACACATACACACGGCACAAGCGCAAACTAACAACTGTTTATTCCATACGGAAGGTGCGTTTATTGGTTGATCAAACAGGGAACAAATGCGCTACAAGCGACACAAAAGGACACATACACACGGCACAAGCGCAAACTAACAACTGTTTATTCCATACGGAAGGTGCGTTTATATACGCAGCGTCAGTTTTTGAAAGAAGCACCCATCCCATAATCAAACACATGACTATCACCACGACACAGCATCTGCACTTATCATGTCAATCTCAGTTTTTGTAAGTGCAATAGAAGGAGTGCTTACACAAGTTTCATTTTACGCCTTCTAGATTAAAAATGCTTCGACTATCTCTCTTTCAATCCTTTCTTTCTGTTTTCCTCCAATTGTGGTCCTGTGGAAAATTGGTGCGCACTTCTTCTTACACCTGCTGCAATGTTGCGCTAGATTTCCCGGGTCGTTAATTTTGTCGCAGTCATTGTGATGCTCCAAAAGTCGCGTGTTGACACATCTTCCCGATTGTCCAATGTATTGGTTTCCGCATGATATTGGTATTCTATATATGATGTTCTTCTGGCATGGTACGAACCTTTCCCTGTGGGCAATGTCACATTCCTTGCGCTTGTCAATCTTTCCTTTTGCGTTCACCTTGTTGCACAGGCTTATCAGCTTTTTTGGTGCGCTGAATACAACTTTCACTTGGTGTTTGTTCGCCACCTTCTTCAATCCGTGCGATACCTTATGTATATACGGTATAACAACCATTCCTTCTCTATTACTCTGTTCTTTCGACTTCTTTTTTTCCTTCCTCGTCAGGGATTTCGGCACTTTTTCGCCCACTGACGCGATCATGTTGTCAGGGAAACCACTATCGGTCAGCCGACTTATTTGCATGCTGATGCTCTGTCATTTTGTGCTCGCAGGACTTCGTCAGGCTCTGCATCATACACGATTGGGCAACACTCCTTTTGACAAGCTTAGACTGGCTGGAATCATATCGCATGATGCTTTTTTCACTTTTTGTATGATACCACCAGCAAGTATGGACAGGGGTTTCCTGTATTTGTAGATCAAGGAATCTTATCATCGCTTTTTCCGGGAGTTCGTACGTGAAGTCAAGGCCATCAAATATGCGTTTGAAAAGCGTGACCATCGCCTCCGCGTCAACCGCGCCTGCTTTTTCCGCACTAAAACAGAGCAAGAAATCGTCTACATACCGAAAGCATGCCAACACGTTCCTGCCTTCGAGCTCTGGTTTGAGGGTGCGATCACCCTTTGCCATGTACAGGTTCGAAAGCACAGGGGCCAGACACGAACCAATGCATATGCCGCCTCTCTGTGCGTACACTTTTCCTTCATACTGCAAGTACAGGGATCTTAAATATACCCAAAGTAGTTCAAGGAACCCACTGACGCTCGTCCCACATTCATTCTGAAACTTCGTCGCTCCGTAGCTGTCAATACTTTCCTCTGCTGCAGAAATCGCACCGTCTTGAGGAATTGAATAAAACATGTCTTTAACGTCCACAGACAAGCACGTCACCGGTGTCCCATTCTTCAAGAAGCAGATGACCTGCTCTGATCCTTTCACCATGTATGGGTCATCACAAGTCAGCTTAGACAGTTGGACCTGCAAGTATCTAGCAACATGACTTTGCCATGTGTTCTTGTCCTCAACGATCATCCTGAGGGGGTTGCCTTCTTTGTGGGTTTTGACCGAAAAGAATGGCCGCAGTGTGAGCCCCTTGCTTCCTTTGACCGCGTTCGAGAGCTTTTCCAAACCAAGCCGGGCACAGGATTTGGCCGCTTCCAATCTCATTTTCTTCAGATCTTTTTCCTCCACATTCAATTCGTCGAAATTCTTTCGAATGGCGTCAATAGCTTTTCTCTCGTGTTCTTCTCTGTTCATAACCACGAATTGACCGGTTTTGTCCGAAACTTGAAGCGTAAGTGCGTGGTCGATTAAAAATTCAACAGTCTTCTTGATTGAAAAACGCTCCTTTCTTAGTTGTGTCAGTTGGGGCCCCTAAGCTGGAGAAAGCTGCCTGCGTTGCTGAAGGTGTAAATTGCGTCAAAAAACTGCCACAACCAAGAAAGGAGCGTTTTTCAATCAAGAAGACTGTTAAATTTTTAATCGACCACGCACTTACGCTTCAAATTTCGGACAAAACCGGTCAATTCGTGGTTATGAACAGGGAAGAACACGAGAGAAAAGCTATTGACGCCATTCAAAATAATTTCGACGAATTGAATGTGGAGGAAAAAGATCTGGAGAAAATGAGATTGGAAGCGGCCAAATCCTGTGCCCGGCTTGGTTTGGAAAAGCTCTCGAACGCGGTCAAAGGAAGCAAGAGGCTCACACTGCGGCCATTCTTTTCGGTCAAAACCCACAAAGAAGGCAACCCCCTCAGGATGATCGTTGAGGACATGAACACATGGCAAAGTCATGTTGCTAGATACTTGCAGGTCCAACTGTCTAAGCTGACTTGTGATGACCCATACCTGGTTAAAGGATCAGAGCAGGTCATCTGCTTCTTGAAGAATGGGACACCGGTGACGTGCTTGTCTGTGGACGTTAAAGACATGTTTTATTCAATTCCTCAAGACGGTGCGATTTCTGCAGTAGAGGAAAGTATTGACAGCTACGAAGCGACGAAGTTTCAGAATGAATGTGGGACGAGCGTCAGTGGGTTCCTTGAACTACTTTGGGTATATTTAAGATCCCTGTACGTGCAGTATGAAGGAAAAGTGTACGCACAGAGAGGCGGCATATGCATTGGTTCGTGTCTGGCCCCTGTGCTTTCGAACCTGTACATGGCAAAGGGTGATCGCAACCTCAAACCAGAGCTCGAAGGCAGGAACGTGTTGGCATGCTTTCGGTATGTAGACGATTTCTTGCTCTGTTTTAGTGCGGAAAAAGCAGGCGCGGTTGACGCGGAGGCGATGGTCACGCTTTTCAAACGCATATTTGATGGCCTTGACTTCACGTACGAACTCCCGGAAAAAGCGATGATAAGATTCCTTGATCTACAAATACAGGAAACCCCGTTCCATACTTGCTGGTGGTATCATACAAAAAGTGAAAAAAGCATCATGCGATATGATTCCAGCCAGTCTAAGCTTGTCAAAAGGAGTGTTGCCCAATCGTGTATGATGCAGAGCCTGACGAAGTCCTGCGAGCACAAAATGACTGAGAGCATCAGCATGCAAATAAGTCGGCTGACCGATAGTGGTTTCCCTGACAACATGATCGCGTCAGTGGGCGAAAAAGTGCCGAAATCCCTGACGAGGGAGGAAAAAAAGAAGTCGAAAGAACAGAGTAATAGAGAAGGAATGGTTGTTATACCGTATATACATAAGGTATCGCACGGATTGAAGAAGGTGGCGAACAAACACCAAGTGAAAGTTGTATTCAGCGCACCAAAAAAGCTGATAAGCCTGTGCAACAAGGTGAACGCAAAAGGAAAGATTGACAAGCGCAAGGAATGTGACATTGCCCACAGGGAAAGGTTCGTACCATGCCAGAAGAACATCATATATAGAATACCAATATCATGCGGAAACCAATACATTGGACAATCGGGAAGATGTGTCAACACGCGACTTTTGGAGCATCACAATGACTGCGACAAAATTAATCACCCGGGAAATCTTGCGCAACATTGCAGCAGGTGTAAGAAGTGCGCACCAATTTTCCACAGGACCATAATTGGAGGAAAACAGAAAGAAAGGATTGAAAGAGAGATAGTCGAAGCATTTTTAATCGAGAAGGCGGAAAATGAAACTTGTGTAAGCACTCCTTCTATTGCACTTACAAAAACTGAGATTGACATGATAAGTGCAGATGCTGTGTCGTGGTGATGGTCATGTGTTTGATGATGGGATGGGTGCTTCTTTCAAAAACTGACGCTGCGTATATAAACGCACCTTCCGTATGGAATAAACAGTTGTTAGTTTGCGCTTGTGCCGTGTGTATGTGTCCTTTTTGTGTCGCTTGTAGCGCATTGGTTCCCAGAATAACACAGACTTCATTGATTTCGTACCAAGCGCTTCTTGCAAGTTCGCTCGGTAGTCACGTAGCCTTCACTGCGTTCGTTCAATTTTCAAGCGAAAAGGTTCACTACCGGGATCAGAGCCCAGCTTCGCGTGAGCCGAACTGGTGAGTTATGCGCATGCGCGAAAAGGAGTGACGTCACGCGCCGCGCAGGTGGTTGCTCCTCGCCGCAGCCGCTGCCGCCGCCAATTACATCGCCTGACCTTTCGGCGCAGCCGCGCGCTACTCCACATGTGCGTCATGTGCATGCACAAGGGGGCTATTTAATGCGCTTGCCAGAGAATAATCGTGCGCACTCGACATGGAAGGGAAGGGGAGTGCGGCTGCTGCTAGACTACGCAGAAAAGCTGAGAAACTACATTCGTTCGATCCAGAAGTACTCGTTTGGGAGTTGGCTGCGGAACAGCTAAAAAATGATAAAGCCAAAGCTAAACGTGCAGCCGAAATGCCTGAAGAACGGGAAATACGCCTCGCTAAACGACGTCGGAAAGAAGCCGAAAAGCGTGTCTTGGACGCATCTTCAGCCAGCAGCAGCCAAGCGAGTGAGGAAGAGGAAACAAGAGAGTAAGAAGAGAAAAATCCCAAGACTCGCCGTTACAACGACCACGTGGTACAACTTAGTGAAAGTGCGAGTGCGACTAGGGTGTTTACGACAGACTTTGTGAACAACTCATTCGGCCATGTTTGTGATGTGTGCGAAACTGTGGCACTTGCGAGATTTGACGTCGGTAAGGGACAGTATGCGTGCGACGTTAAGTTTAGCAACTGTCGAGTTGAGTGGAACCGTGGCTAGGTGTGCGCGTCGTGCAAGGGATCTCTGGTGAAACATAAAATCCCTCTCTACAGTGTTAGCAATGGGTATCGCTATCCACCTATGCCACCTGGTTTTCCACTGCTAAACGATGTAGCCGAAAGACTTATTTCATCACGCATCCCGTTCGTCCATGTAACCATAACCATGACGTCAAACCAAGCATAACTGAAGCTTTTCGCTTCTATATCCAGGCTTAACCAGAGCTAAGCCACTGCCTAATTTTTTTTTCTGCACACTTAGGTCAACCACGTAGTAGCTTGATTTCAGACGCCGCGTAAGCAAAAATAACACGGAGTGGAATCTGCTGCTTTCGTGCAAAGCGGCTTGACGTTTTACCCCCGTCAGCGCATCCACGCGGCAGCAAAAGTTACACACCAGCAAATTTAAAGGTACATCTTCGAACGCTTTTTGTTTTGATTAGTATTTTCGAACTTTAAACACAGTCCTTTGGCAAAATAAAATATTAGTTATTGTGACATTCCTTGTGTGCTACGAGGTACATTCCTTGTGTGTGCTACGAGGTACATTCCTTGTGTGTGCTACGAGGTACATTCCTTGAGTGTGCTACGAGGTTCCGCGTTCGACGGCGCGGCGTAGACGGAGACCCAGATGACAGCGGCATCATCAATTACCCAGCCATGCTCTTTGAGTGACGACCAGAACGAAGGGATTTAAGCCCAACCGGACCCAACCGGACCCGCCGCCGCCGCCGCGGGGAAACTGGCTTTATCCTCCCCAATTGGCGTGGCGGTTCCAGGGGCGGCCCTCCCGGGCACATTCCAGGACAAGGGAACTGTCAGCGGGCCAGAGCGCGCCTTACCTTGAGGAGCGAGTGTCAGTTGATGGATGGAGAATGGAGGCCGGTGACCCGCGGGAACTGTCAGCGGGCCAGAGCGCGCCTTACCACAGCCGACGCTATGCGCTACCTCGAAGACAACCTTCTTTCCCTCGGACTCAACACGTGAAGGGGGCGAGACCATAAGTGGGGTGGTATGTTTTTGCGCCCAGGTGAAAGCCCTAGCCCCCCCTCCTTCCCCTCCGGCGTGGGCGTCCTCACCCTAGGGAGTGTGGAGAAGAGGATATAAAAATCGACAAGCAGTACGGAAGAACACGCTCAGGACGACATTGTTCGCCAAGAGGGCCTTCAGCGCCGAAGCCCGACGGCGTGCAGCTTCTGCCAGCAACCGCTCGAGCCCAACTCCGGAGCCACTCCATCGCCCCCATGAAGTCGTCGGCACGTAAGCTCGGACGCCCCAGCCTCTGATGTATAATCTTAATCATGTGTAATTATTGAATATATCTGTTTGTTTAAACTGAGCCATACGGTGTCTCTTTGCCTCTCCGTCCCGTGTGGACCTGCGCATTATGGGGGTCATCACACTGGTGTCAGAAGTGGGGTCTCAAAAGGAAATGTCCTCTGAATGCTGTGACATTCATGACTTCAAAATTGTAATCAAAAGGGAATCACGGAACTGATTGTGGGACTTTTACCCCCATTTGAGAGGCTTGAGGCACTGGAGGGCTTGAGAAAAAAAAAAAGTCTGTATCTGAGGGAGCTCCCACTCCACAGCCGTCGCTCGGAGCAAGCATGCTGGCATTAGGAAGCGTCATTCCGACGTTTACGGGAGATAAGACAGGGGTTCCAATCTGCGATTTCTTTTCCATGCTAGAAGAGATTGGGAAAATGGGGGAATGGTCCGATGCTCAAATGCTGGGAATGGCGAGGTGTAAGATGGCAGGAGCTGCTCATGATTTTGCATGGCGAGACGAAAAAGTAAAATCCACAAAATCATTTGCGGAATTTAAGAAGCTCGCGTTTGAGAATTTTGACACTGAACCACGTCACGTGCGGGTACAGAGGTTCTGTGACGCCGGACAGATGGTAGGGGAGGACGTGCGAACATTTGCGTCGCGGCTTCAGCGCCTAGCACGCGATACGTTAAGCAGGGAGGAGGAAGGAGACCAGCTAAGGAAGAAATACGCGGAGGATCTACTTAAAGAGGAAATGACCGCTTTGTTCGTGGCTGGTCTGCAAGACCCCGTGCGCAGGTTCGTGCTCTCGCGCAAGCCGAGCAATTTCGACCAAGCCGTGGCGGCCGCATTGGATGAGGAACGAAATGAGGCGCTAACGACAGCCGCAGCGAGAGTACGCGTCATAGAGAGAGCGGTGCTCAACCCTGAGGTTGCTCTCTTGACAGAGCGGTTAGATCGCTTAGAAAAGCTGCTATCTCAGCAGGTGGAACGCCAGGTTGAAGCGCGCGCTCAACAGCGCCCATTCGCTGGAAACCGGAGACCGCCACAAAGCTACAGGCGCGGTATGCGAGATTTTGAAGAAATCGTATGCTTCGCTTGCCAGGGTCGCGGACACATCGCCAGGTTCTGCCAAAACGTGCGCCGTGGGGAGCCACAAAGAGAAGCAGGCGAGACACGCCCTAAGCAAGCCTACAGAGGGGCTCCAGATCCCGAGACAAAAAACTATATAGTCCTCCCCAGCCTGAGGAGCGTGGGGAGGGAGCAGTAGATGATGAGGTGGTGGTAGTTTGTGTGGCCGACGAGGCATGCCCTGTTGTGCGTTGCAAGTTAAATGGTTGTTGTATGGAATTGTTGATAGATACGGGGTCAAAGGTGACATTGCTTAAGGAGAGCAGTTTTAACACGCTTCGAAGGAAGGGGGACCGCGAGGTGTTGGAAGCGTCTGGTGGTATGACAACCAAATTTGTAGGCATAACGGGGGATCCTCTTGGCATAAGTGGACTCTACCGGTTACACTTCTCTCTCGGCGGAATTGCATTGGAGCACCCCTGCTACGTATGCTCGGACACGGTGTCTCTGCCAAACGGAGTGTCAGGTATATTAGGGCAGGATTTTTTGAGAAAAGGGAAGGTAGTAGTCTCATTCTCTGAGGAAGAGGTTAATGCGGGCGGATCAAAAGTTCCGTTTTTGAACAGGAGAGGGGCTGAGATTCGCGTTACCGATATTGACACCCGTCAAACAGTGGGATCATTGGAGAAGGTATATTCGCGGGTTGCCGTCAGGCTGATCGATGAGGCGGTCGTCCTTCCTTGGTCGGAGCACATTTTGTACGCGTTTGTGCCTTCAGATGTAGAGAGCAGCGCCGTGGGAGTGCTTGAGCCGGTCGACTCTCTCAGCAATGGCCTGAAGGCGGCCGCGTGCCTCGTGACAGTTAATGACGCCCATAGAGTGCCCCTACGGGTGGTTAACTGTAGCCAGCAGCCACTGAGCCTTCCCAAGAACAAAACATTGGCTTTCTTCACCTCTGCGATAGAGAAACGTGAGCCCACCGATACGGTACTCGCAACTGTAGAGCATGCTAGTCCTTCGGCTGCTCCAAAGGTGTCGTTCGATCTTTCTCACGTAAAATACAAGGAGAGGGAGGCTCTGGCTGGTTTGCTGAACGACTACTCGGAAGTATTCGCCGCGTCCAACCTGGATTTGGGCTGCTGTGGCGTTATAAAGCACAGGATAGAAACCGGCACTTCATCGCCCGTTTACCAGCGTGCGTACAGGATTCCTTACTCCCAACGTGAGGAGATAGAGCGGCAGGTGCAGGACCTGATTGATCGCGGCATTGTCGAACACTCAAAGGCACCCTGGGGAGCACCAGCACTATTGGTGGAAAAGCCAGATGGCTCGTATCGATTGGTAGTGGACTACCGCAAACTAAATGCCGTAACTCGCATCGATCCATACCCCATCCCCAATATACAGGAGACGCTTTCTCAGCTGGGCTCTGCCAGGTACTTCACGGTAGTGGACATGGCGGCGGGATTCTGGCAGATAGCAATGGATCCGGCAGATGCCGAGAAAACGGCATTCAACACGCCCTCAGGGCACTATGAATGGAAAAGAATGCCGATGGGTCTGGCCAACAGCCCTGCTGTCTGGCAGAGAACCGCTGATGTTATCCTGGCAGGTCTTCTGGGGAGGCTGTGCTTCGTGTATATGGATGACATTATCATATACAGTGACAGTTTTTCTAACCATTTGCGCGATATTGAGCAGGTTTTGGTGCGACTAAGAGCAGCGGGTCTCAAGCTGAAGCCCTCTAAGTGCCAATTCCTCAAAAACGAGGTGAAATACCTCGGGCACGTTGTTTCAGCTGACGGCGTGCGACCGGACCCTGAGAAACTAAGGTGTGTCTCGGATTTTCCATCCCCGACTAGCGTCCGCCAGGTCCGGCAGTTTCTCGGCCTGATCGGTTACTACCGAAGGCACATAGAGGAGTTCGCCAAGCTCGCTAAGCCGCTCACCGCCTTAACAGCCAAAAATGTCGCCTTTCGCTGGGACGAAAACGCGGAGAATGCTTTTGGGGCCCTGAAAAGGAAGCTAATGAGTGCACCGCTGTTGCGCCACCCGGATTTTAATTTGCCCTTCGTTATGGCCACAGATGCGTCAAAGTTCGCAGTTGGTGCCGTGCTATCTCAGGTTATCGAGGGCAAAGAACATCCCGTTGCTTTTGCTAGCCGACAGCTGAGCCCCACAGAGCAAAAGTACGGAGCTACGGAAAGGGAGTGCCTCGCCGTTGTCTGGGCAGTAAAGCACTTCAGATGCTACCTTTACGGCCGCAAATTCAAGCTAGTCACAGACTGCCATCCTCTGAAATGGGTGATGAGTGTCAGGGACCCTAGCTCGCGACTCGCTAGATGGAATCTACACCTGCAGGAATACTGCTTTGAAGTTGAGCACAAGTCAGGAAAGACACATCTGAATGCTGATGCACTCAGCCGCACAGCTGCCGTGGCAGCTATAGATGAGTTTGTCCCCGTAGTCGACCCCGCCGAATTACGCACAGAGCAGTGCAAAGATCCTGACCTGAAGCGAATAATCGAAAGCTTAGAGGGCGCACCGTCTCACCCCGAACAGCTAGGTTATTTCATTGACAAAGACGGCACCCTGTGTCGGCGCACGAGGCCAACCAGGAAAGGGAGACCAGAGAAAACCGCTTGGGAGAGAGTCGTCATACCTCGGTCGTGGACAGAAAGGGTTCTTCGCGCGTTTTACGATGCGCCATGCGCCGGTCATTTTGGCGTAGCGAAGACACGCAGGCGTGTGGAGCGTTTGTACTTTTGGAGTGGCATGCGACAGGATGTTAGAGACTACTGTGCGAAGTGTCATTCCTGTCTCGAAAGAAAAACACCCAAGGGACGAAGACCAGCTCCAATTCAGCCGTTCTCTGAGGTTTCGGCTCCCTTCGAGCGGACAGGTATGGACATAATGGGCCCATTGCCCACGACCACTTCCGGAAACAGGTACATTTTAGTATTTGTCGATCACCTTTCAAAATACGCGGAAGCGGTAGCACTCCCAGATCAGAAGGCAGACACGGTTGCAAGAGCATTTGTCGAACAGATCGTGCTCCGACATGGACCCCCGAGGCAACTCTTGACAGATCGGGGAACGAACTTCGTGTCGCAGCTAATGAGGAGAGTTTGCGAGCTGCTTAAGATCGCTAAGAAGCAGACAACACCGTACCATCCGGCTTGCAACGGCGCGGTGGAGCGACTGAACCAAACCGTGGCCGGGTTCCTGTCGCATTTTGTTTCGGGCGACCAGCGGGAGTGGGACTTGTGGCTCCCGTATGCAATGTTTGCCTACAATTCCGCAGCACACGAGAGCACGGGCGAATCGCCATTCTTTCTTCTCTACGGCCGAGACCCGGACCAGCCTAGTGAAGTGCCAGAGGGCCCCCGTCGTGTCCCATACGCTTCACTGGACGACTATAAGGTGGAGCTAGAATCGCGCTTGCAAGTGGCGAGGGACATCGCAAAGGAGGCCTTAAAGAAAGCGGCGAAGCGCAGGAAGGAGGTGCACGATCGCAGTGCTAGAGACGCGCCGTTTAATGTGGGGGACAGCGTGTACATTGAAAACTGCCAAAGGCAGATTGGGCTAGCTCGTAAGTTCCAGACGAAGTGGAGAGGACCGTGCGAGGTTGTCGAGAAGCTTTCTCCGGTAAACTTCAGAGTCCGAGACGTGAACCGGCGCTTGATAAGGATACACGCAAATCGCCTCAAGTCGGCACCGGTTCAGTATTCACGAAATGAGGAAAGGGAAAGCGCGGATTTTGATGGGGACAGAAGTGAAGCGGAGCGCGCAGATAGTTCGCAAGAAACGCCCTCTCCTGCATTTGTTCGGCAGGCGCCAGAGGTGACGGCCAGAATGCCACCGGATTTACTTCATGCATTGCTAGAAGAAGAAGCGCGCGAGGTTGCCGCGCAGATAACGCCAGGATAACGCCAGTTTCCACATTGTTGCGTCTGCAATACTTTGGTTCCATTTGTGAAAGCGATGGCGGAAAATTTGCAGTGGTCGAAGGACCTGGCCATCATCCCGGGCGGATTTTCGGAAAGGCTTTTGGACTCCTATTGTGATGCCCACGGTGTGCGCGGTCCGTCCGGCCGCACCTCTCAGCGAAGCTACAAGCTGGTATGCGAGACTTACTGCGATCCGTCGACTGTGCGCGTTGCCGTGCCATCCTGCAGAGGTACAGTATTAGTGCCTCTCCTGCGGACTTGCAAAAATTCGCGTTCTCGGGGCTTCTGCTGCGTCCGTGCATACCACTGAAGTGCGTCCGCGCTGCACGTCAGTGGCAGAGAACGCGATTAAATTTAGTTGCTAACCACTGCATATATGTCTCCTCACTAGGAACAATATAAGCGTAGCCTGTTTAACAACGTTTAATGCACAGACTTGAACTCGGGCGTCATGTTGGGCGAAAATGCGATACGAACGCGACCTCGTACTTGATGTTGTCTGAAGCCGTGTTGATGTGTGCACGCTGGTCTAGAGAGCTCAGGATCGGTGTGCTACACAAGTAACCAGAAATCTTAATGCAGCTGCTTTGTGTGAGTACCGCACTTTTTTATGCTTTGTTTGGCTATGCTGCAGCGATTGCGTGCTGGGATTACCCGTGAAAACGCCTGTTTTTAAATTTCTCATCTCTTGCTTCGCGGGCCTCAGTTGGGGCGCTCTAGACAAGCCTGTGTCTGTAGTGTTCTGCGCCAATGACTGCAGCGTGCTGCGTGGGCTGCTCTCTGTTCTCTTGGAACAAGCGTGTAGAGGGAGCAAGGGTGAAGCGACGCGACACGCCGGTGCCGTGTGTTCGGTAACTCGAGACGCCTCGCCCATCTGCGCCTCTCGTCGGTCACGGGAGACGCGCTGCAGCATAAACCTCTAGCCGCTATATATATATATATATATATATATATATATATATATATATATATATATATCTTTGACTCCGCACATCCTTTATAATTAGTTTTCCTTTGTCGAGAATGAAGTCTGTGGTGAACCTGCACGCTCAGAGCATGTTTCATGCTGTCTGGCGAACGAGGCTCTCGCTACAAACGTATATTCATGTTGCTGCCATACAAGAGTAGCAGGAGCACCATAGGATACTAGTACCTGAAATAATAAAAAAAAAACAATATATTGTGAGCTCCACATGTCATCGTAATGCAGTTTCAGCGAATGTAATTGTTTGGCATGTCTATAGTTCACCAAATAGGTTGCATGGAGCTATAATGGAAAGTGTACAAAAAACTGATATCAGTATGCAGTGGTCAAAAATTCCTCTAAATGGTTGAAATGAAATTTTTTCATTTTTTGCAGGCCTGATGAGGTGTACGTCAAGTGCACTTGTTTTCGGAGCCAGAAGAAGGCATCAAAGCCCTATGAGGTGTGCTTTACTTTGAAAAGCTGTGGATCAGTGGCGTCTGCAAGATGCGATTGCCCAGCTGGTGCTTGTGGAGTGTGTAGCCACAGTGTAGCCGCATTAAAGCTAGTGTTGCTACTTAAGAGCAATGGCTATAAGGAACCTCCACCAGAGGTAGCGTGCACCGAGCTGCCAGAGCAGTGGAGGCGCCCTCGTAGCAGCCCACTTGCACCGCTACCTTTGCAGTTTGTGGACTGGAGGATTGTGCGACAAGGTGGCCTCTCAAAGCCGATCAGCACCAGGTTTTATGATGCAAGACAGCACGCCCAGCCATTTGAGGACCTTTCTTCAAGAATAAGAACACTTGGGGCAAGCATTGGTGAACTGTGTCCTTCGCCATTTTCAAGACACCTTGAAAGCACTGAACCTGTTGAAACGAATACAAAAATTGGGCCCACACCAGTTGGCAGTCCTTTGTAGTATTTGATGCTTCTCGTGCGACATGGATTTCAAGTTCATGTGGCACCAAAAATAATGTGCACAAATGCTGGCACTGCAGAATTGCCGACTTCACCACGACTGTTTGAGTCGTGTCGCAAGTGGCATCTAAAAGATGGGGATTTCTCTGCCGCTGAAGCAGCCATCCTTAAGGTATGTGCACGTTTTACCTGGAGGCTGGTGATAGCCGAGTAAATGGCCTGCTGATCCACCACGTGCATGGCTCAATGAGGCCAAAGACACTCTGGGTGGAATTCCCTCAATGTCATCGCAAGTGGCAGATGGAACACAGTTAACAATGACTTAATCGGATTGGCCGCGGCGCAAGGAAAATTGGTCGGCACCATTGGCTTGTGTGTGTGTGGGGCGGGTAGTTCATTTGAGGGGAAGTGCCGCTTTTTTTCTTGTGTTGTATCTGACTATAGTGTGGCTTCCGTGCCGTGCTCTTTCTTTCATACCTTCCATGTTGCAAACCTAGCTGCCCCGAACCGCAGAGCAGTCGGTTTCGTAACTGCTGAAAGAAATAAAAATAGATGGTCACCCATGAATGACAAAAAAAAAACCCAAAAAGCAACAACTAGCAGCTGGTAGTATATGTAGCAGGTGTACATTATAAAGATTTCATTATTTCAGTTGCAGAGCAGTAACTTTGACTTCAAGCATCATTATAGCCACTCAGATATTGAACGAATGTTTATACAGGCTACTGCCTCGGTGGTGAGAAAAAGTTTGGTGTGTGATTGCTAGACCACTTTGCGCAATATGGGCGTGAAAAAGTTGTCCCTTTTTGAAATATTTAAGCTATCTACACAAAGTGGTATAGCCATAGCAGAGAGCACTGCCAATATAATATACTTTAAAAGAGTTAGATATTGGGCTAGTTGGATTTGTGACAAATTATACATATTTTTAGCGCAACCAGGACAGGGACACAAAGAAAAGAGACAAACACGAGCGGTCGTGTTTGTCTCTGTTCTTTGCGTCTCTGTCCTGGTTGCGCTAAAAATGTGCATAATTTGGCAATATAAGTAAGTCTGAAGTGAGAGGTTACAGAGGTGAACAACTGTCATATCAGTAACTACCTAAAATATGTTTTCTTTCCAAGGTTTGCAAGTACCCAGCCAGGAGGCCATCGATCTCGAAAAGAACACGAGGCAGCAGTCAGGCAGCGAGATGTGGAAGAGAGCCCGCGTCCATCAATTGACTGCTTCATCATTTGGGGTTGTGGTCAAGCGCCCTACGTGGACAGAGGAAGGCCTGCAGAACCTGACTGCAGACAAAGACCTTTCCTGTGTCAGGGCTGTTCAGTAAGTGAGGTCTTATTTTACTAAGTAGGGACAATGAATTTCTAACAACACATGGCGTCATGGGTAGTGCTGTTAAGCCTCCTATGTGCAAGTCGGAAAGCTCAACAGGTGACCACCAAGCGGTAAATTTAATTACTATTTGAAAATCCAAACGTCAAAATTTTTCCCTTCAGAAAATGAAGAATGAATACCAATAAGTGCGGAGGATATGACATGGCATGCAGAACGTTGCCTGGAGAGCTGACCATAGTTGCAGCAAAATATGTGGACGTCTGAAATAATGAAAACGTTGCCTTTATAGACCTTTTCAAAAAGAGGCCAAATGGTGTCGCATTATTTGCTTCTTTGCTGTGGATATGCACCAAGTCAGGCTCAGAGCAGCATGTGTTCTTTCCTTTATCTTCATTTTTTTATTAGCCGACTGCCATACAATACAATGCGAACGGTTATTTATTTGCTGTAAACCAGGCAAGCACACCCCACTCTGCTCTAGGTGAAAGTTCCTCTTGAGATGAAAGTGCCTGCCTTTTTTATGCTGTTATTGCAGGTACGTCATTCCGAATGAGCAGCCGGCTGTGCAGCGGTACGTGGCTGTGATGAGAGCCAGGGGCCATGATGTCGAGGCCTTTCGGAGCGGATTGGTCGTGGACCCTTCGTTTCCATGGCTGGGAGCTTCACCGGACAGGCTACTCTTCGACCCGTGCTAAATGCCTTCACATGGCCTTCTTGAGGTGAAGTGCCCATACAGTTTGAAGGGAAAAACTCCCGACGATATGGGGGATGGGCACTGCCTCAAGAAGGACAGCATGGGTGTGTTAAGGCTGTACCGTGGCCATGAGTATTACTATCAGGTCCTTGGCCAGATGGGTTTATCTGGTTTATCCTGGACCGATTTTGTTGTTTTTTCTGATCAGTTCCTGATCATTGACCGCGTGAAGTTTTCTGCTGAAGATTGGGCTGTTGCAAGACAGAAATTAGGCAATTTCTTTTTTTCTGTGCTGTTGCCATATATGGCCTCGAAACGCCCTTAAATATGCACTAAAGAGAAATCTGAACTCGTCTTTTTACCACGGGAACTCTATCTACACGTTTCGGGCATTCTTAGAAAATTCTAATTATTATCCTGTGCGACCGATTTCCCTAATTAAATCGGATGAAACGCCCCGGCTCCCGCCTTTTTTGAACTGAACGCGGTAGGTAGGCGGAGTCAACCAACTCGTGGAGTGCCTTTAAGCCAGTCCAGTGGTGGCTTCGCTTCCTTTAGTTTTTTAGGTTTCTGTGAATAAACAGTTTCAGTCACAGGCAATTAGGCCTAAGCACAAATTAGGCCGACGGAAATAAAAATACACGTGGGCTCTATGAATTACATATCACTCCACCGATGGCAGAGCGGCAAGCCGCCACGGGACTGGCTGACGCGTTGGTTGACTCCTACTACCTACCGCGTTTAGTTAAAAAAAGAAAAGGCTGGAGCTGGTATGTTTATTCCGATATAATCAGGGCAATCGGCCGCCCAGGACAATAATTCGAAGTTTCTAAGAATGCCCGGAATGTGTAGAGTTCCCGCGGTAAAAAGACGAGTTCAGATTCCTCTTTAGTACACCTTTAAGAATGCATAGTGCCTGTAAACCAACGATTCTGCTCTCAATATTTTTAAAAAGACAACGAAAAAGCGGGCAGTGGCACGGGACTGAGCGATGGCGCTAGGCCCACAGCAATTAAAATTGTATTTCGCCTGCCATCATATCGTACTGTTCTTTGGCTTGCCACCCCGTATCAATATCATTAAAGGAATGTAGACCCCAAATTTTTTTGCTTTACCCCTCTGTCATGCGTGAGTCAAGTATAGCTTTTGTGAGACATGAAAACTTCAGCATAATTTCTTTGTCATCTTCATTCACTGTAGCACTAAAGGCAGCGTGCCTGAACAGCCAGAAATAGTTGGCGAGTAACGCATGGTCTGTATTTACTAGTGTGGTACGAACCACGAAGAAAATCTAGGAACTAAAGTTTGGTGTCTGTACTCCTTTGGGGCATGTCTTATGTGACAGGGAATATAATAGTTTTTGTTATGTAAAGGAGATGACAAGCATGTCACAATATTTAATGAGCACTGGAAAATACATGCAAATATTTAATAAACTGGAAAATGCACGGGAACCACTACAAATATTCAATGGTGCGCCGTGCGTGCACAAATACTTGTTCTGTAGGTTCGATGGACATCCAGCAACCAGTTTGAAGTGTCCAAGTCTCCTGACATTCATGCCTCTCTTTATGGCAGTTGTGACTTCCACCTTCATATGCCTGTCTATACAACCTTATCCTTCCATTTGTTCTTGCTTATTGTTGTGCGCTTATTTCGTAAAGCTGCTAGTGTGCCAAATTGGGTTTTTCATACCAGACTTTTTTAGTGCGCTTTTCTGGTAACCAAGCAACAAGGGATGAAGGAGAACACTCAGACCTCGCTTTACCTGAGACAATAATGAAGTCGAGCACTGACATTTATATTGCTCAGTTCTTGCGTCAAGTCGTAATGTGCATTGGGTGCATGGTGCATTTACTGATAACTCAGATTTTCTGGCATGCACATTGTATTCTGCATGTTGCATCCTGTAGACTTTGTCTTCCTCTTTCATGTCTGTGTAAATAAACGATGTCATGGTTGTGTGGAAACGGGTAATGGGATGTACAGCTACCCTATTCACAAATTCCATTTTCAGTTTTTAAGCATCACATATTTGCTGTCACATACTACATAACATCAAGGCTCAGAAAACGGAGAGCAAAGTTTGCCTTTTATTATGACAGGAGCAGATTTGTCAAACATTCACTCATCAGATTGTTGCACCAGTGGAGACTGGAAGTTAGTATAGCACATACAATCCACATTTTATTTATGATGGGGCCCAGAGAAATGGGTACCAGCCTATCGAAGATATGAAAACTTTTTATGCGCTACAACATCGAAAGGACCTACCGTCGCAGAAGAAGGCCGTGCAAGCGCTTTTGCGCTTCTTACAATCTACCGGGCTGTGTGAAAGACTTTAAATGGAACGCCTTGTGTGTGTGTCTCCATGTGTGCACGTTCCTTTTTTCTTTTTTTTTTGCGTTTTCCTCTCTGTCATCTTTCTAACCCCTATCCCCCATCCCCAGTGTAGGGTAGCAAACCGGAGACTCACATCTGGTTAAACTCCCTGCGTTTCCTTTTCATTCTCTCTCTCTTGATGCGCTGTATGCGTCGCTCAACATGTATCCGCAGGGATGCTATTTTTTCCGTTTCTTTTATCTCCTCTTCACTGAACTGACCTTTTCTGAGGAAAGGCGGGTTGTTCAAAGCCACATTGATTATCTCGAGCATTTCTTCAATCTTGAAACTTTTGTCTGCCATGACAACATCACCATCATTGAAAGGAAGGGCCAAGAAACTACTCTTGCTCACACATTCTTTGTCAGAAATAGATCCTGGAAACAAATTGGAGACAAAGGTCACTGTACCATCGGGCCAGATGCCAATCAGTCCTTTGAAGGTGTTCCCTGATTTGTACGATGAGAATGTTGCCGACTGCAGTGCAAGTGAGCTGGCTGCCTGACATTTAATTTCTGTTGCATCCAGTATGACTCGATTTGCAGAATACTTTCCTTGGAAGGAAATTGGCATTTCCTTTTGAACATGTTCCTTTGACATCCGCAGTGGTATCTGTGCTAGTTTAGTGAAAGCAAAACTGGCCCAGGTAATACAGATTCTTGATACTCTGGCAGTTGAGACACAGATCCTGTCAACAAGGTCCTTTTCAAAAAGTCCAAGGCGCATTCTTACAAGAAGAAGGAAAATTTCGTTTTCCACAGTCAGGCTTCTTGGCCTACCTGCTTGCGATGGGTGGGCTTGTGAGGCAGATTTGAGTCTGATGTTTTTTTTCTGTTCCCCTGGATTACAGAAAAATAAAATTGTTTTAAACATTCCATATTATGGCAGACCGGTATAAAATCTCATGTCATCATCACTGTGCTTGAATCGGTCAATAGAAAACTCTCTTCCAACTTTCTTTTCAAGCTTCTCTGCTGTTGCTTTGGTGAGTTCCAGTTCTCTGCTGGTACGAAACAGCACTTCTTTTACTGATTTTATTTCTTCTTCCATTTCTTTTGTTTCTTGTTTAGCTCTTTCAAGTTCAACATGAGCCTGTCGGAGTTGTTCTTCGGTAACTTTCAGCTCATTCTTCACTGTTGTGAGTGATTGTCTCAGATCTTGTGCTTCCTTTTGTCCCGTGCAATCCCGTGTACATTGAGGCGGCTGTGATTTCAAGGAGCTGAAGTGCATTTCAGCATCCAGGAATGCTGTTGGTACATGAGGCGTTTCAGGAAGTTCATCACAAATGTCGTCGGCCTGCATTCCACTGGCTGTTGTCACTTCTCCATTCACAGCAACATTCTGCACGCAACGCTCTTTCGGTGGCTTCCTTTGCACTTTACTTGGCTTGTGTGCGAAACTAAATATGCTTGGCACTGCATCATTTTTGAAGCGCCTTGTGCCGGTAGCATAGTTTGCAAAAAAGTCACCATCGGCGAAGTGCTTTGAGCACACCTTTGTGTGCTTGTTTATGCGGAACTCCTTGCCATCATCTCTCCTTATTGCGGCAATCCATTTTTTTTCAAACCAGGATTTGTGGGGAACCCTAGAAAGGAGACCTGCAAAAGTACAGCCCATTTAGTAATTGTTCAAGGTGAAGGTGTAAAAGCATCAATAAACATGCACTTTGAAAAATGGTATCAGATGTCTTCTTGTGTATTCATCAAGGCGAAGAAATGAAAAATGAACATTTTCTTCACCTCTTCAGTACATACAGTTGAAGACAGAATAACGTGGACCATGCTTGTGCAATCAAGCTCGTCTAAGCACCATCTAGCAATACTAATATGTAGTGTCTCATAATTTTGTAAGTGTCACGTGCACTTGCACATAGAGGAAGAAAACCTTCGTATGTTCATTAATAAAAGCGAGGCAGGAGTTAAAGCCACAGAGTGTGGCCAATAATATTTTCTCTGCGAATGCGCTTCAGTCTGGCAGAGAGCTCCGGGGATGCGTATGCACAGGAAAAGTTTATCCGTCGGGCGGTAGCAGAGTTAAGTGTCTACGCGCACCCGCGTATCGTTAGTTACTACTAAGCTAGTGGGACGACTTTGAACACACTAATAAGGCTGCTAAAGGCTGAGCTCTATGCACAAGGAATTTCAAGCGAAGGCCCTAGCGATGAACGGCGCTGTCGCGCTATTTTGCCCGTGTCGCGCTAGGTTCTGCATTCACAAAAAATGTTGCCCATAGCCCAGAAATGCATGCCGCTTATGCTTTGTTTTAGGCTTCCAGTTTGTGCGCTCCTCCCCGTGATCTGTCGTCGCCTCAGCAATCGGACCGGCTTGGGTAAGCGCCGTTCCCGTGGAGAAAATATTCCTTTTGACGTGACTGTGAGGCAGAGCTGCAAAACTTAGCTTAACTTAGTAAATCAATGTACTGTCGCTAAAGGAGGGCTAACAACCCTTGGAGCGGACTCGACAACGAGCAGGCGCACTGCAGGGCGAATTGCGCGTCGATCCGGGTACGGGCGTTCGATCAGCAGAGGCGGTGCGCCTAGCCGTCGGTGCAAAATCACTCGCGGTTTGCTCACTTCAGATCAAGACGACAGATTACGGGAGTGTTTGCTAAGCCGGAGTGCCCAGGCACTGACCGAACGAAAACACCGCTGCTGCACTCCGCTTATGTCGCCGTCGTCTTCGTTCATGACCTGCATGCCAACTTTGACGCTAACCTCCAAACCGACGCAATCTTCCTCGACTTTGCAAAGGCTTTTGACAAGGTACCCCACAACTGCCTATTTCTGAAACTTTCCTTCCTAAGCTTGCACCTGACATACTAGCATGGATAAAAGAATTTTTGACTCACCGTTCCCAATCAGTCGTCGTTAATAATCAAATGTCTAACTTATTACCAGTTTCCTCAGGGGTGCCCCAAGGATCCGTCCTAGGGCCTCTTTTGTTTCTAATTTATATTAACGACCTACCTCAGAAATTAGATTGTCATATTCGGACGTTTGCCGACGATTGCGTTATTTACAAAACAGTTACTGACTCCGTTAACCAGCAATCCCTACAAGATAACCTAAATCTGGTACAAAACTGGTGCAACGACTGGCTAATGACACTTAATATAAACAAATACAAGTACATATCTTTCCACCGTCGCAGTAATCCTCTCCTGTTCCCCTACTCTATCTCTAACGTTCCTATCGACCCAGTACAATCATATAAATATCTCGGTGTTCATCTTAGTCCTGACCTCACGTCGAATAGCCATATCGCGAACATTATTTCATCTGCTAACAAAACGCTTGGCTTCTTAAAGCGTCATCTCCACTCTGCCCCCAGCATACGAAGCTACTCGCATACAAATCACTAGTTCGATCAAAATTAGAATACGCATCGCCCATCTGGTCTCCGAAACAAGTATACCTTACTAACTCACTTGATTCAGTTCAAAATGGGGCAACTAGATTCATTCATTCCTCATACTCTTTTGATATCAGCATATCAGCTCTGAAATCGCAGTCCAATCTACCTACTCTTGCACTTCGTCGCCATATTGCTAGTTTATCCCTATTTCATAAATTCTTTTATTCCGAGCTATCACAGGAACCCTATATCTGCCTTCACCCACCACGCTTTTCTCTTCGCACCGGACATCAGCAGCAGGTATCTCGGCCACGAGCACGCACAACAACTTTTTCTTCGTCATTCTTTCCCCGGACTGCTAGCGACTGGAACGGCCTTCCCCATGAACTTGCTGCCATCACATGCCAAACTAAGTTTCTTAACCAAATTACGCGTTTGCTTGCATCACGATAATCATTTTTCTTTGTATAACTCGTTCTATTTTTGTGTACTTTTTCTGTTGTTAATCTATATGTGTCCCACTCCTTATGTAATACCCTCACCCGAGGGTCTTTAAGGAAATAAAGTGAAGTGAAGTGAAGTTTGCTGCAGTTTCCCAACGGAGGGAACGACGGCGCTCCTCGCCGCGCCGCATCGTCGTGCTTTTTGTCGCGCACACAGAACTTACTATGAATGGTTGAGACGCGGATGCTAGCAAATGCAAAAGAAGTGCGCATGAGCAACGTTTTGATTTTCTGACGGGCCGAAACAGTCGCCAGCATAGGAAACAATGCATCTGCTCGAGTGCACCGAAGGTAGCACCTTTATATTTGTGCTCACTATACAGCGGAAAGGCTACACGGTAGAAGGAACTTTTCGCTGCTCTTGCAATACTTATACCATTTATTTTAACGTGAAAACGAACAGGTCACGGACGAGAAGGAGCGAGCATGGAGCTGTTTCATGCGCTCCGTGCTCTGGATACACACCTTGTTTCAGTGCGCGTCTCTTACGCCGCGCTGGCTGCAGAAGGGCACACAGCAGCATTCCGGAATCGCGACTGTAGATTGGAGCAGAGAGCCAATGTCGAGGAAGATGTCTAGGTCACAGAAACAAGAAAATTGCGGTTCTTGTGGCTGAGGTGGGCGCCGTACCTTTCAATGCGGCCCGAGCGCAGTCCAGCCGGCCGCGAGTAACCTCTGCGGAACACCCTAGGTACACCAGCCCTCTAGTGTCCCTAGTGCGTTGAGCCTAGCGTTTTTAGCTGCTCAACTTATTGAACCTAGAGCTTGACAGTCCCTAGGCCACATTGGTTGCGTTCAAGGAGGTTATATAACCTCCTTGGTTGCGTTATTTCATTTTAGCAATGGCTATGCGGGGCGTACTTGTCGGCGGCAGCCAACTCAAGCGATTGTTCAGAAGTCGCCTACGTTTATGCCCGTCGGTTGAGACCTGTACTTTTAGCTTCGGGGGCTACGACGCCGTGCACCTCGCAAGCGCTGTGCGGCGCCTTAATCTCAAGCCCGCAGATTTTGTTATCCTTTACGTAGGAGGGAATGACCTTGCGAGGTCTAATGCCAGTCCGCAAGCGATATGCGTTAACGTCAAGGTAGTACGTAATTGCTGAGCACTTCCAATTGCTGTCGATTTCAGTATGGAATTCTCATACATCTTTTCGTATCGCAGGCCCTTGTCCTGCTTCTGCTGCGCGACGTGGCACCTGTCGTGCTTGTGGCAAAGGTGTTGCCGCGGTGTTTTGCCTCGACGGACGCCGAGGCAAGTCGTCGCTTGCTTAACCGCAAGTTGACGGCTGCGCTGAAGTGGATGCCGTGTGTGGGCATCTTGAACCCAGACATGAGTACCGATTCATGCTTGTCTTAACCGTGTGCGAGGCAAGTGCAGTCAGCAAGCCTGGCGGGCGCTGGAGCGGTTCGCCGAGGAACCACAAAGCTGTAACCGCATGAGGCGAAAATTCGCGGCGACGTGGGCCGAGGGCCGCCGAAGCGCTGTCGCTCATCGCGTCGCCAAGGTTCTGGGTTTGTAGAAAATTTCGCCCATCGCCCGGAAGTGCTGTGCGAGACTAGCCAATCACGGAGGCCTTGCGGGTGCGTAACTTTCGATCCGGTTTGCGCGCGAAAGTGTTTTTTTTTCTTCCGGCGGGCTTTCAGCGGAGTAGCAGCCGACGCATCCCTCACCGTGGCAGGTATGCAAGAGTTCAATGAAAGGCTTATTAATGAAGTCCAAGAGGAAAGGGTACTGTGTGATATGTCCTACACGCACTATAAATCGCAGCAGCGCAGGAATGTCGCCTGGCGCCGCATCGCAGCGACCCTTGGGTCCACTGGTGAGTCGCAAACCTTCCGCTGTCATTGTCGCTTCTTGCACGTGCGCTTCGCGCGCTGGCTTTTTTTTTTGATCCCGAGTAATTACGTGTCTATATTTATATTCATAACTGGAACGCTGTCAGTGTGTTTGGCTCATGATGCTCAGTGGAATGCGAAGATATGGAATATTTCGGCTGCTGGCATTTCGTTTAAATGTGAATGGTATGCTTGTGCTTTTTCAGAGAGTAGCGTGCTTATCGCCCGCGGTCACGGCATTGAATTTGACAGCCTGGAGTTTAGTTTGTGGATCGTGAACATGACTGAGAACAGCGCGTGGACGCCGGAGAAGCGCGTTAATTACGGCACCGAACCACATGAAACGTCTGACTTGTACTGTAATCATCGCTTAACTAATTAATGCTTGAAGAATTCTCTGTTTAGCGCACACTTGCGTGGTTATAAGTATAATCTACACTTCGCAGTTCCTGACGTGAAGGCCCGCTGGAAGAACCTACGAGATACGTTCCGGAGGTTGTATAAGGCCCGCAACCCCACACCCAGGAGTGGTGCTCCTGCAGGAGACGACGACGAAGACTGCTTTGAGGGCGACGACGCTGCTACGAAATGGTTTTTTTATGACCGACTGCTGTTTCTAAGAGACACAGTCACTGGCCGTCCGTAAGTACGCTGAGTTTTACTTTTCAAAGTACAAGATGCTGGGCAGTGATGTAAACATTTTGTCATCATTAATCTGTAAGCTGCTTTTATCACTCACAGCGTTTATGTGCATTTTCCTACCTGTTCCTTTTTCACTGCAGTCGTCAAGAAGTGGCATCTATATTGCATGATACAGCTATAGCTATAGATCTGGGACAGTTATCACTCTACTGTGATCAAGAAGCTGTTCGGTTGGTCATCACAAAATCATACTGTCAGGAAGCATAAGGCATGCACACTGTTTACTTTAGTGTTGAGCACCTTTGCTTCCTCGTATCTCTTCAGGACTTCAGGTAACCTGGAGCCGCTGCCAGCTGACGACTGTGCCAATGGCAGTGTAACACCACAGCAGATTTTTGCAAGCATGTATGCAGACGATGCAACATGCACGGACACTGGTGCTGGAGACAGCGATGCAGGCTCCACAACAGTCATGCAGACTCCACAGCCGTTAGTTACGAAATTGGAATGTGCTGCTGGCCCTAGCGGCATCACAAAAAGAAAGCGAAAAAAGGTTTATGATGATGAAATTAATGCCCTTTCAAAAATGATAGGTAAGGAAGCTGATGAGGCTGAGCATTTTGGAATGCTGATTGCTTCCTATGTCAGGCAGTGCCCAAAAAGGCTGCGTGTACAAATGCATGCCGATGTGCTTACGACAGCAGCAAAGTATGTGCAGTTCTCAGACTGACTTTTTTTTTATCACTCTCTCCGTGTACATGCAAACATAACTGCTGGTGGAATTTTTACTGATGAAGGCGACTTCAAATTTTCAGCAAACACGCTGCAGTTTTGTGTGATGACTGCAAATATACCATTTGATTTCTTGTAAAAGAGGATTTTGTTCACTGTGCAATATATTATGTAAATATTTGTCAACAGCATTTAAAGATATATTCAAGGAATGGTTTGGTTTATGTCGGTTTAACGTCCCAAAGCAACTCGGGCCATGAGGGACGCCGTAGTGAAGGGCTCCGGAATTTTCGACCGCCTGGGGTTCTTTAACGTACATTGACATCGCACAGTACACGGGTGTCTAGAATTTGCCTCCATCGAAATTCGACCGCCGCGGTTGGGATCGCACCTGCATCTTTCGGGCCAGCAGCCGAGCACCATAACCACTTAGCCACCGTGGCGGCTGTGTCAAGGAATGCAATAAAGGTAAAATTATCATGCTGCCTACCAAAGAACTAGAGTTATAGGGCTTTGAAGTTGCCACTTCAGAAACGTGAAGTATATTTTTTATTCCCATTTCTGAAATAGCAAATTAAAAACCTTGTCAATCAGGTTTTATGATAGGTAGGGTGGTAATATAACCCTTATATTGCATTCCTTGATGTTCCAAAAACTAATGGCATGAATATTGGAGAGTTATCTGTAGCAAAATTTCTTATAAGGTGTTCACAAAAAATTTACATACCATGTCTCATAAGTGCACAAGGACTTGTTACACGTGAAATCAAATGGCATATGTGGAATCGGCACACAAAAATACATGTTCTCTGAAGGTTTCATCATTGTCACTTTACAAGACCGTCTTCCGTCCCTACACATACGCTTGATCTCATCTGTCCATATCTTGTATACATTCTTCTGAGACCTGGCTATGGAAATTTTGTCCTTAATGAAGTGGAACAAAAGGCTGTGGCTGATTTTGTTTACTGCTGTGGTTGGTTAGCAGAGCAGTACAGCACTGTGGACCGTGGGCTGTTGTTGATAACAGCTGCTTATTTTTAAACTCATGCTTTTAGTCAGGTAGACTGACATCGTGGTGAGTTTTCGAGTGCGCTGTGCAATATAGGAATGTGAAATGAGTGGAACTAACTGATGTCCATGACAGTACTATACTTTTTGTCACGAATTCTACATGTAGAACAATGTTTTCTATGTAAGTATTACATGCTTGTACTAATTTCCGGATGCCTCCACTACGGCGTCCCTCATAGCCTAAGTCGCTTTAGGACTTTAAACCCTCATAAACCAAATAAAATCTATATTGTATACTCTTTCATAGCAGTGATGAGCACTGTCAAAATGGTCCTAATTATAAGCCAGTCAGTGCTGAACATGTTTGTATAGCTGCAGCTTATTTCCTATTTATAATTCATGATTATGCTGTACTGTACAACAAAACCAGTGGGCTTCAAGTACTTACAGGTACAAATATGCAAGTAGAAAGCTTTTCATGACTTGTATAAATGTTTTTAGTCAAGTTGAACCAAAGTTATATGTGCATTATTATTTCTTCGTGTGATATTTATTCAAGGCTTTCTGCATTGTGGTTTTTAATACAATACATATGTGATGTTAACTCATGAAAAGCTTGCAATTTTTGTATTTTTCATTTCTGTTATGTGATGTTAAGGTAATTTGTACCTTTTATTTTCTCTCGCATGTCATTTGCTCAGGACAGGCATAAGCTACTTCTGCATTAAATTTGCCCTGTATGCGGCAGAAAGAGTTGTTTTTATTTTTTTTTATATCTGTACTCTAAGCAGCAGGTAATTTGTTTCTGGAAAGGGACTTTTTCCCACCGTGCTGCATCTTCATGCTCTGTGATATTAAAATGAAAGTGATTTTTTTCCACCATGCTGTATCTTCATGTTCTGTGATATATTAAAATGAAAGTGATTTTTTTCCACCGTGCTGTATCTTCATGTTCTGTGACATATGAAAATGAAAGTGATTTGTTTTTCCACCACGCTGTATCTTCATGCTCTGTGATATATCAAAATGAAATTGATTTTTTTTTCCACCATGCTGTATCATCATTTTCTGTGATATTAAAATGGTACAAATGGCAGTGGTCCAAATGTTTTCATCTTTAAACAATAACTGCTCTGGCGTTTTCAACGCTTTCCTCAAACGAGTCATTTTGTTATCAAGCCCGCAGGCTTCATTTTGATGGAGGTAGGATGCAACAATGCCACCACAATAGAAATCAGCTGGATGTTCAGAGAGCATAACTCTAATGACATGACTGATATCAATCAATCAATCACTTTATTTTGCACTAAGAAAAAACAGTTTACAAGTTCAGGCCTTCCAAAGCCTCATTGGGCTTTTACAGCAGCGCATGGGAGACAGCGAAAAGTCGCGGGCAGTGCTTTATAGAAATGAAGGATATATAAGTACAAAAGCAAACATAACGGTAGGTCAGAAAGACCGAAATTACATGGGACCGAACACTACATGGGATAAAAGGACAGGAAAAAGTGACCACGAAAGGGCCATAGAGACGAGAGAGGCGAGGAATTGCTGTATAGCAGACACCTCTAACATGCAATTGAAAGGTAAGGGGAAAACAGATGAACGCAATAGCTTCTTTAGTTTATAATTGGTATTCATAGACGAATCATTTGAAAACAACAGCGCAGAAAAATATATCTTTCGGCCTGAGGCATCTACTCGGAATGTACTGAACTTTACACAGACTTGATCAAAAATGTTTCAGCACAACTGTTTCAAATAGGAAGAAGGGAAAATTTGGAAGCCTTAAAAAAACAAAAAAAAACATTCCTTTGAAATTTGAAAATTATAAGCACTGTTTTTTAACATTGAGCACAAGATGGAGTTGAGTCTTTTTTGCCACCGAAGCCTACTCTTCAGCACTCATGGCAGCTGCTGCCGCACTGGCCTCTGCACTCCAGGTAGGTTCCATTGCCATGGCACCTGGCCCTCGTTAGAAAAAAAAATGGATGAAATTCCTGCGGACACTGGCTGCAGCTTGCGAGCTTTTGCGCGCCCTTGTGCCTTGCAGCTCAAACATCCCTGTTCGGCCTGGAGCCTCACTTCTCCACGCTCCCTCCAAAACATTGCCAAATACATCCTCAGCGTCTGCATAGCCGACAAGACAGTATTCTGACTGAAGCACTCATTCCGCTTGAAAAAATTGTGTAATATACATGTTGCTTTTACTACACTATCAGCATTGCTTGGCTGCAGGTGGATGGTACGGCCATAAATCTTCCACCGTGAAGCCAGAACGCCAAATGCATTCTCTGCACACCTCCTGGAAAACAAAAAGTCAGTTTCCTTGTTTAAAAAAACAGCACTGCTTCAGCAGGAAAGACATGCAGGTACACTCACTCTGCACTGCAGTAAAACTTCTCTGGCAGTAACAAAGTGCGCAAACAAGTGGATAGACATTTCATTTGTGTCATTACAGAAGACAAACTGCACACCATAGATGCAAACAAAGGCAATCAACATCCCAAAATGACAGGACTTACACCAATACCTCTTTGTTAATTTTCGTTTCTGTTTTCTATAAGTTGCAGACAGAGGACTTTTCATGATGTAAAAAATGGTGCGAAGAAAATGCAAAGGGCGGAGAGGATGACTCAGAGAAGCCCTAAGTAGAGAAAACTCGAGAGAGCCTGCAATTCGGGAGGGCAAAATCAGTAGCTAAGATGCCAGGAAAGCATCCCATCCTTACAAGCACAGGGAAGAGTGCCGTAATGACTGCAGCCTCATTAAAGTTGAGGTTTTTAAATGGAAAAGAGCCCACTCAACTAGAAATCAGATTAAGTAAAGCCCAAAGTTAGGCGAGTTGGTGAACGTTCACCAACTCGCCCAAACTTTTGGCTCTACTTAAGAGCTCTTTTCTGCCGTCGTTTAAAAAAATTCATATAGAAAGGCTGAAAGCAGCAAATTTGTGCCATGCTGTATATACCTTGCATGGCTCAGGCGGTAACTGAAGATCACCTCTTCATTGCTCGTCCGGCTCCCAGGTAGCGGCCGCATAAAATCTGGACGAAGCTGAAATGCCTCGTCGCCGATAAACACGTGAGGCAAAGTTGTAGCTGATCCTGGCAGTTGGGCTGCCCTCGGCAAGTTCAGCTTTCCCTTTTCAAGTCGTTTCCCAATAGGGGAATCCTTGAATATTCCTCCGTCGCTGAGGCGTCCAGGTGCACCGACATCAATGAGCCTTAACTGGTACCTGCTGTCAACCACTGCCATCAATACAATGGAGTAGGTGCCCTGTAAAGACATATACAACTGCGGGTATTGCATGCGTTACATTGCACATGATATCGCAGAGATGTTAGACCCTTCAGTACTGTAACAACCTAAATAAAGCCAACACTGCCATACCTTGTAGTTGAAGTAGACAATTCCAGACTTTTTCGGCTGCTTTATATTCACATGCTTGCCATCAACTGCACCTAAGCAGTTCGGAAATTGCCACTGGTGCCAAAAACCTGCAGCTATGTCACGCCATTCACTCTCTGTTGGAGGCTGTAATAAGATAAGACACGTGTTTTGTATTGCTACAGTACATAATAGAGTGCATCATGATTGATGACATTCATCATACAACTCCTGTCTGGTGCATTTACTGCAGTATGTGATGTGGACCTTTGGTTCATAGTGTGCCTGCCAAGTGATGTTGGAGCAATGCTAACCATATCCATGCACAGTATAACAGGAACCTGCATGGCATCAGCAAACAAGGAAAAATATTCGCGGCGTAGAAAAGATATTGAAGAAAGTTAATTAGCCTATATTTTAGTAAGTGATATATTACATGTGCAGTAAAACAGTAGAATACAGCCTAACGCATTTTTGTGTCATGCTAAATAATGTATTACACCATATATTTCCTACCTTCATGTACAGAGGTGAAAGCACGTCCCACAGCACCTGGCAAGTGAGGTGTATAGCCTCCCTTGCCGTCTCAATTCCAATGCGGAACGCCACGGCGACGTCCGGTATGGGCATGCCTGACGAGAGGTACCTACAAATGCGCATGTAAACATATACTCATGCGTTCAGATGACATATATTTTACGACATACAGTACATAGCCGCACGCAAGCACACATACTAGAAAGCTGCTCAACTGTGATGCCATCGCCGAATTGCAATCAAAGGAGCCTGCAAATAGCGTGATATAACGTGCGGTGGGTAATTACAATGTTTAAATTACTCACCGCAGCGTCAAGGCAAGCCGTTCACCCGATGAGATAGGGTCTCTGCACAGCCACTGTTTAGATAACTTCTCGTCAACCATGCTGTGCAGCATGTCGAATATCTCCGGAGACATTTGGTAATATTTATGAAACAGGCTTTCGTCCCCATTTTTCATGAGATGCATCTGAAAACGTTTCAAGGAAAAATGGAACCAGTGCGCTAACACTACAGCATGTCCTGACTTACCGCTGTGAAGTATTCGCTCTCCTCCGCGCGGTTTTGCCACACAGGACGCACCCAGTGCCTGCGAACTCCAGTCTGCAATTGTTTCAGAACCAGCACAGTTCTAAACATTGCCATTTTCCGGCGGCGTTCCATGGCAGACGACGATGGCGGAGGCGCGAACAGCAGAAAGAAAAAAGCGCGCGCTTTTCTGCATCACGTGAAGACGTGAGACGTGAGGAGAAGCCCAGCTACATACCACAGGCGGGCGTGGTCTCACTGGGCGGTGACTGTTCGTATCACTAGCTTCTGAATGCTTGATTGTCTTTCGCTTTTGCAGGGCGCTTGCAGGTCGCTAGGGGTGCATGTCGACGTCCTCTCCTGGCCAGGGGAACTCCCCCTGGTCGGCCAGCCTCCCCCCTAACCAACTCCCCCTGGACGCCTTCTTTCGGGGTGGCGTCAGCACTATTCCCGTGGCCTTGGTTCCATCGGATGGTGGCGCCATTCGACTCAATAACCCGGATGCGGTTCAGACTGCGCTACAGGCGATTACGCCTCACTTCTTAAAAATCTGTGACGTCCGGCAGTACGGCACAGGAGGCGTGGTGTGCAGGTCGGCCGACCAGGCCTGCATCATGGATTTGTTAACGTGCACAGCTTTTGGAAGCCAGTCGGTAAGCGCATTTATACCGCCGCACTTGGCGTGCTCTAAAGGTCTGGTGCGAGGGGTTGACCCACGCCTTAGCCCTAAGAAAACGCTAGAGAAACTCCTCCGCAGGGGTGATTTCTGTACATCGGTGCACTCGGGTCGTCGAGGAAACAAAACTTCCAACTGAAACGGTAATTGCCACTTTTGCGGATCTCTCCTGTCCATCTGAGTTGAAGGTGTGGCCTCTGGTTTTCAGGGTCGATCCGTACTCTTCAAGGCCACTTCAATGCCGCAACTGCTGGAGGTTTGGCCACAGCGCGAACGCCTGCAAGTCGAGCTCAAGGTGCAGTGTGTGTGGTGGTAATCATGACCGTGAAGGAAGGTGTTCAAAAGATGAGATGTGTTGCTTGTGCAGCGGTAGTCACTCCGCCATATATTCTAATTGTCCTGCAAGGGCTGAGGAGGTTAAGGTGCTGGAAGTGTTAGAAAAGCGCCGGTGCTCATGGCGCGAGGCTATGGCTATTGTTAAGGAAAGGACGTACGGGTACTCAAGTGTGGCAGCACGGCAGACGACTGCGGTCGTGGATTCAACCCTGTCAGATGCGATTGCTACAGCGGTTGAAAAGGCAATGGCCAAGGTCATGGATCGGCTAGTGAATTCAGTAACAGAGTGCATATCGCAAGTCATGGTGGCGCAAATGACCTCTTCAATAATGACCTCCAATGCTGCGTTGAAGTCATCCGTGGATTCTGCAGTACCTACTGAACTCAGTGCGGAGACGCCTTCCATTGTTTCAATGTAGCCGCAAAAAGAGCGCACGCCTCCAACTCATGTACCTGAAGTCACGATCGGAGCAATTGATGGGTGTGTTGAGCTGATGGAGCTCGATGCTCGAGCTCAGAAACGTAGCCGGTCTCCTTTGGCCGTTGCTGGTCCGTCTAGCTCCCCTCAATCCAAAACAAAAAAGAGTAATTCAGGAAAAACTGGTCGCCACAGCATTTTGGAAAAGGCAGTTGCTGCTGCAGATCTCTCGGCAGAATAGGGTCTCTGAGAGTGCTGCAGTGGAACTGCCGTTCCATTCAATCAGCCTTCACTGATTTAGTAACTCTTTCAAATCGATTTTCTCCTCAGGTCATTGCGCTTCACGCAACCTGGCTGTCGAAAGAGTTTTCATTTCAAATGGAACATTATCGAATTTTTAGAATGGACCGCCCATCAAGGGGGGGGGGGGAGCGGTTTGCTTCTGCTGGGTTCATCCAGATTCTGTCACAAGGCACGATTGGCGTTTCAGCGTGTGAACGCTCATTGCGAAATTCAGGCTGTGGATCTTTCAGTTCCTGGTTTCCATCCCATTACTGTCGCGAATGTATATTTTCCATCTGGGGTTCATGACACACGGCCATTAGATTCCTTACTCTCTGTCAGCAGATCACATGTGTTGCTTGTTGGGGATTTCAATTCGCATCACTTGACTTGGGGTTATCGAACAGACCAGTGCGGTTTGCGTTTATGGGATTGGGCTTGTGTGAATAACCTAAACTGTCATAACTCGGGTTTTCCGACCTTTCTCCGTGGGCACTCCCGATCTGCATTGGATTTAACGTTTTCAACCCCAGGGGTAACAGTTTCCTCCTGGACTCCGGTTGACTCTGCAACAAACAGTGACCATTTCCCACTCACTTTTGACACTGTGTGTCCGATGACTTCTACCGGCGGATTCAGTTTATTTATTTATTTATTTATTTCTGATACCCTCATGGCCCACAGGGCATTATTGAGGGGAGTGGTACATAGATATAAAATGAAACTCTTACAAAAAGGGGGTTAACGCATACATAGGCATGCCTACAAAAAAAAGAAGCTAGCTGCAAGAAAATACATGATTCAAAAAAGCGAAAAAATACAATAATTAGGAATACCAACACCAAAACGAATAAATTCACAAAAACAGTCAAAAAACATTACATGTAAACACAAAGATATGAACTAGAACACCACCCTTCGTAGAAACATTGAACGGGTACGATGGCAGAAGGCTATTAACAGAACAAAGTGCATGCGAGAAAAAAAAAAGGAACAGGGCTAAATACACAATATACAAAACGAAGTGAACCAACTGAGGCTATGGTAAACCATAATGTAATGACAACAGTGCCCTAAACTCATCAACGTCCTTTGCAGCTACAATATGTGGTGGTAGGTGGTTCCACTCCGACGATGTTTTTGGAATAAAGGAATTTATGCAGGATGTTGTCCGGCAACGAGGAACGCCAACATTCCGTGAGTGATCGATGCGAGATGAAACATATGTTGGTGTTGTGATCAATGCTTCTTTCAGAGTAGAGTTCATGCTGTAAATTTTAAAAAACAGACACAGACGGGACACTTTTCTGCGCAGAGCAAGAGGGGTTAACGATAAACTATTTTTTATTTCTGTGACGCTGGAAGCACGATCATAGTTGAGCACAATAAAACGCGCTGCTCTATTCTGCACAGCTTCTAGAGCGTCGATGAGTGTGTTAGTGAAAGGGTCTCATACAGAGTTAGCGTATTCTAATTTTGAGCGCACAAGTGACTTATACAGAAGAAGCTTGACAGAGGTTGGTGCTAAGTAAAAATTGCGCCCAAGGTATCCAAGCATGCGGTTAGCGGAAGCTATGATAGAGCTGACGTGTGCTTTCCAAGTTAGATCTGATGTTAGAATGACGCCGAGATATTTATAAGATTCCACGGGTGTTAGCAAGGAAGAATAAATAGTGTAGGCAACGGGACTTGAATTTTCGCGACGGGAAAAGCGCATTACTTTGCATTTAGTCGTATTAAGAGTCATTTGCCATTGTGAACACCAGTTAGAGATAGTGGTTAGGTCAGCCTGAAGTAATTCAACGTCATTCGTATTTTTTATTTCGCGGTAAACGACACAATCGTCCGCAAAGAGTCCTACTGAAGATGTTACATTGTTAGGCAGGTCATTAATATATACAAGGAACAGCAAAGTACCTATGACAGAACCTTGTGGGACGCCGGAGGTCACAGGAATGGATGACGAGTTAAAGCCATTAGCGTGTACATACTGCAATCGGTTAGACAAAAAGCACTCAATCCACCTTAGTACATTATGATCAATATTAAGTTTACTTAGTTTGTAAAGAAGTAAGCTGTGCGACACTGTGTCAAATGCTTTGCGAAAGTCTAAATAAATACAGTCAGCCTCATTGCCATGATCAAGTATGAAGTTAATATTGCTCGTAAGACTTATTAATTGTGTTTCGCAAGAGAAGTATTTTCTAAAACCATGTTGTGCACAGTTGAAGAACGAAGATGACTCAAGAAAGTTAGCTAGGTGAGACAGGATGACATGCTCCATTATCTTGCAAGGAATGCTGGTTAATGATATTGGTCGGTAGTTGAGTGAAAGGTGTTTGTCGCCTGATTTGTGGAGTGGAACCACCTTACCCAATTTCCAGTCATCTGGGAGTTCACCGTCTTGTAGGGATTGCTGAAATAGTTTTGACAGTATTATGGCAGAATATACTTTAGTGTTTTTCAGAATTTTACTGCTGATATTATCTGGACCGCAAGAAGAGGATAGTTTCATGTGATCTATGATAGTTATGATGCCTTCAAAATCAAAATGAATGGGATCCATTGAGAATGTGATGTGACCATTATAATCCGGTAGTGATGTGCTTGAGGAGAGATAAAATGCCTTAGCAAAAGTTTCATTAAGTACCTTAGCACTGTCGCTAATAGGGATGCGATTTGATTGCGCATCGAGAAGAGAAACTGATGGCTGGACTGAACCGTTGACAACGTTCCAGAACTTTTTTGGATCAGTTAGTAAAAGTGATGGCAGAGTGACGTTAAAATATCGCTCCTTGGCTATCTTTAACGCATTTTTGTACTCCTCAACCACACCTCTGAGCGCTGTCCAATGTTCAGGTTTTCTCGATGACTTTGCCTTGGAATATAACCGTCTTTTTTTGTTACCAAGGCGTTTTAATGACCGGGTGAACCATGGTGACCTGCCATTAGTAGTGATGATTCTTCGAGGAACATACAATTCAGTTAGCTCATGTAGTTTGTTCTTAAATAAACACCAATTTTCATTAACAGACCATTGGTCAGACTTTATGAGAAAGTCATCCAAAAATAGCTTAAGGCCATCATTAATTGACGTAAAATTTGCCTTAGCATAGTCGTAAATGGTTTTAGTTTTATTTCGCGATTTGTTAGACGGTAAGCTTAATTCGATAAGGAGTAGGTAATGATCGCTTAAACCTGGTAAGTAGCTTACGTCGGAAACAAGGTCTGGGGAACTAGTTAGCAAAAGGTCTAATATGCTTGAGCTTGTAGATGTCACCCTTGTAGGTTGTGTGACTACCTGTGTTAATGAAAAGATGGAGCAAAGTGCTGAAAAACTTGTTGATTCTGATGATCCATCGTTGCCTAAATGAGTGTCTGACCAGTTAATGGCAGGAAAGTTAATGTCACCAAAAAGAAAAATAGGCCGATTAGGAAACCTTGTTTGAATTATGTTAAGAATGTCATGGAGGTAATTACAGAAGCCAACGGTAGCAGATGGTGGACGGTAACATGCACAAAAGAGGAGAGCTTTGTTGTTAATTTTGATCTGGACACAAATGAACTCAAGAGTGGTATCAAGGTTAACTTCAAAGCATTCTATATCCTCAGATACAGCGATTAAAGTGCCGCCGCCGTGGCCAGAAGGGCGGTCACAACGAAATATATGGTAACACTTTTGTGAGGAAAATATTTCGCTATTGCGCACGGATTCATTGAGCCAAGTCTCTGTTAGTACGATAATATCAACCCCCATGGTATCGGCGGTGCAGGATAAGCTGTCACGACGACAAAAAACACTGCGTATATTAGTGAAAAGGATAGAAATGTTTCTAAGTGTTTGCGCAGGTCGATGCTCATCCTTATCTAGTTATCTTGGAGAAGAATGGCTTGAAGGGCTTGAGTTGGTTACAACACGTGTTGAATTGTTTTCCCGGACACTATCAGTTATAGGGCAGTACACGTAACATCTTTTCTTAAGAATAAGCTTGTTGTAGCGGAGGCTAAATGATTCTTCGGGCTCAGTTTGCTTTGCGAATTGAACAAGTTTCTTCCGCGCATGCCTGGTGGCCTGAGAAAAATCTTCGCTAATCGAGACGTCTGAATCTTTCAATTTGGTCTTTGCACCGAAAACTCTTTCTCTGATTTTGTGATGCGAAAATTTGACTAGTATTGGTCGCGTTTTCTCTGGTCCAGCCGTACCAATTCTATGGGCGCGCTCAATGTCCATTTCAGCTAAGGTTACAGACATTTCGTCTTCAATAATTTCCCGTACCTTTTTCTCAGATTCAGCCCATGATTCAGTCGATACGTCTGGAACATTGAAGAACACCAGATTTTCCCTTCGAGACCTATCCTCTAAATCGTTTAACGGATTTTAAGCTTCTCATTTTCGTCCAGTGCCCTTTCAGCATTTTCTTTCACCGTCGCCAAATCTTCACGAACTTCATCTAGAAGCTCCAGTTTATCTTCAACCGAATTAAGGCGTATTGAAAGGTCTGCAATCTGTCCGCTCAATTCTTTCTGATTGGCTGTGAGGTCTTGCAAGGAACTGAATATACGCTCTTGCCCTTCCTCAATTTTAGCAGAACGATCCATAAGGTCATGAAGCAATGCTAAAACCGCTTCGCTTCCGCTGTCCAGAGCGTCTTGAACCGACTGAGCATTCCTCCCTAGTCGTTGCACCCTAGTCGATTACAACAAGTTCAAAAGTTCACTTAGTTCAGAACTACACTCTTTGCCGAATTTGTCTCAGGAGAGCAGGGTGTTAGGCTTATGCTCTATTTTAGATCGGGTACGGAGGCAATCAGAGTTTACAGTGTGCGATAGCATAGGCACTTCTCTGAGCCCTTGGTGGAATGCAGAATGTTCAAAGGATTATAGGCGGCGCAAGGCAGCCTGGAAGAAACTTATCCATAATCAATGCCCCCGGAATTGGATCGATTATAAGTTTCTTGCAGCTACCTTCAAGCGCACAGTCGCTAGGGCAAAAGAAAAATATGATGAAGAGAATTATGACCATCTATCAAAATCTAATAACAGACAAGCCTTGTTTCGCTTCCTGAGGTCAAGGAACAGGCTGCCACCGCCTCACAACATTCCCTCTAATGTGCTGACTCCAGTAGAGCTTGCCAGGTCATTAGAAGAAATTGGCAAAGGCTTGGAACACCGTTTTTCGGCTGCGCTCTCTCGCCCACAACTGCTTGGGAATCACTATGATGATTTCCTTAATGTCTCGGTTTCTGTGCTCTCTCAGGTGATAAATCGGTTACCTTCTGCAGCTCCTGGTCCTGACCGTGTCACCTCCGCGATGATTAAAATACTGTTCGACGAATTCCCCAATGCTATATTGGAGCTGGTAAATTACTCTATTAGAACCCCATGGATCCCGGATGTATGGCGTGTTTCCAAAATTATCCCGGTGCTTAAAAAGCCAGGCGAAGGGTTGGTCTTAGACAACATTCGACCAATTTCATTGACATCGAAGCTGGTGAAATTGGTTGAACGCGTGCTGTATGGACGAATCATGCCCATTACTACTGAAAAGGGACTACTTAATCCCTGTCAGATTGGTTTCAAGCCTGGGTGCTCTATATGGTGTGCGCATACTGACCTCGAAAGCCGTGTCCGACTAGCGCGCCGGCGTCGACAGTATGCTGCGCTGGTAACTCTAGACATCTCGAAAGCATATGACAGTGTCGAACATGGGCCTCTGATGTACAGACTACGGGCTCTGGGCTTGCCAAGTTATTTTGTGGAATGGGTGTCAGCTTTCCTGGCTGTCAGAATTTTATTGTTGTCAACGCGGAGTTTCTAAAAGGAAATTTCATCAATCTAGATGTGTGCCTCAAGGTGCAGTTCTCTCCCCTGTTCTATTCAACCTCTTACTCAGTTCGATTCCAACTTCCCTTGACGTAACTACGTACGTGTATGCAGACGATATAGCTTTCTTTGCTGCTGCGATTGATTTACATTCTGTGTATATAGTTTTACAGTCATATTTAAATTCCCTTGACCGATGGTTATCTGAATTACACTTAAGTCTTAATGTAAACAAGTGCGCTTTGTTACCTTTTCCGGTTACTCAACAGGTACACATTTCATTTTTTTATCGTCATCATGTCATTCCTCAGGTATGTTCCCTAAAGTATCTCGGGGTAACTTATGACTCCTCTCCCTTTTGGCGGTCACATATAGATCAGGTTGCTGCTAAAGGGATTCGAGCGGTAGGCCTTCTGCGAAGGATCAGTAGCCCTCGCTGCGGTATGCGCAGACATGCTCTTCTGCTGATTTACAAAATGTATATCCGGCCAATCTTGGAATTCGGTTGCGTTTTGTTTTCTGGAGCAGCTGCATACAAACTGCGCCCACTTCTGCTCTTAGAGCGAGAAGCTCTGCGCCTGTGTTTGGGTCTCCCTAAATACGTGGCAAACAATGTTTTGTATCTGGAAGCGCGGGTGCCGTCTCTTACTGCAAGGTTTCGCCTTTTGACAGTACAAACTTTTTTAAAGTTTTGCGACTAGGAGCAGCATGCATCCGAGTTGATCTTCCTAGGGCAGCGAGCGGAGTTCTTGGGTGTCGGATGGTCTCGCCTTCAAACTCCTCAAATCTGTTTCGTTGAGTCTTTGCTGGGCCCACTCAACGTGCGAATACCTGAAATTGTTCCGGTGCGGTCCATCCCCGCAACTGTGTCTATCATCTACGATGACATTTATCCATGTAATGCAAAATTGCTGCCTTTCTCATGGTTAAATGGTATGTTGCAGGGTTATTTGTCGACCTTCAGCTCACATGTTGCAATTGCGACTGATGGCTCGGTGTGTGCAGAAAAGGCAGGTGTAGGTATTTACTCCAAGTCCCTTGACTGGTCTTTTTCTCTCCGTCTCCAAGATTTCACTCCTATCTATCTAGCTGAGTTTCTAGCAGTGGTTCTCGCTCTGCGCAAGGTACCAATTTCTTTATCAGCGGTAATAATAATTACGGACTCGTTATCTTTATGCACTTCCCTCTCGGCGTCCACTAAATCGCAGCTCTCTCGGATACTGAAATTCCTGATCCCTCCACACATCACATCAATTCGAATTCTTTGGGTTCCTGGGCACAGGGGTCTTCTATTAAATGAATCAGCTGATGCTTTAGCGAAGGCAGCCCTGAGTGGACCGATTGTTGACCCGCTTCCAACAACTGCTTACATCACGGCGGCACGCTATCGACGGTACACTGTAATGGACGAATTGGGCGCATCAGCGCTTACTTCCTTGGACGACTTCCAGCACCTACTGTTCCCTTGGAGAAGCTCAGTCTGGCGATCGCACAATCTTGAAGTTTCCTTGACGAGGCTTCGTTGCCGGGTGCCGCAACTAAATTTTTACCTCTACAGGCCTGGTCTGGCGATCTCCTCATTGTGTCCGTATTGTGCGGAGCCGGAAACTATAGAGCACATTCTTCTTTTTTGCCGTCGCTACTCATCGATTAGGAGGCGACTATTAGAAGTTCCAATACAGAATCTCAGTTTGCGCCTGTCTTCTGCGGTTGTTCTGTCTCTTGGCGCTTCTATGCTTGGCCATACCAATGGGAATGTTTGCTCTGCCGTTCAAAATTATCTCCTAGAATCAAAACGTCTACCATCATGAGCTTTCGTCCTGCCCATCCCATTATCAGCTTCTGTATTTCGGTTTTTACAACTATTTATAGTAATCCCTACCCCTTCTTTGCCTAAATTTTAGTTTGTATGACCCCCTAACCTCCTGCAACCACCTCGGCTACGGAAACTGTGCGATCCAAATTTTGGTAGGTCAGCTCATGCTTGCCACATGCAACTGGTCATTTAAATAGTCACCGCCTGGTTATGGCCAATCCCCCTTGTGGGTATGTGCCATTGTGTGAGGTCAACAACAACAACTATAAATAAAATCAGTACCTAAATATTTTTTTCAGTGTTTTCAATGTGCTTTATCTCGTATAAAACCTTAAGAGCGTTGTTCAATGCGTTTTAATTAACGCAAAATGACTGAACGCTGAAGCTGGCGCAATACGGCAACACTGAAAACCTCACTTGTGCGGTTTGCGCCAGCGACAGTGATGGGCGACTGCGGCGTCATCGCGCGACGTATCGCGAAGGAATATCGCCTCATGCGGTTACCGCTTAAAAGTGAAATATTGCCTCAGCTGTTCTTTAACTGGTGCAGTGCAGTCGACAGGACGCACAGCGTGCCAGTACGCCTTCGGTCTAGCACCAGCATAATAATGACAACCGAGTACAGGTTCAGAACTTTCACTAGTAGTTTTTTTTTCCCTTCGCAAAGTCAAGGTGGCAATGACTGATGCACTGGCAGACAGAGCAGACTGATCATGATGAGAGTGAATGTTTATGGTGCAAGGGCATCTGCGGCCAAAGAGCGCCATGGCACAAGGTATTTTCGTTTGTTCAAGGTGGAGTCAAAGACCCATTTCCCAAGCATTTCACCATGAATAAGCCGAGCACCCAGCAGGGGAAAGGTTGTATCCCTTGTATCACCGGTGGGTACCCGGCAACACTGGGGATCGAACCCCGTACCTCCCGCATGCGAGGTGGATGCTCAGCCACTAGGCCGCCGCTGCTGTCCAGAGCAGACTGTAGCTAGGACCAAAGGAAACAAAAATCTCTTAAGCAAGCAGCAAAGTGACATTCCAACCACATTGCTTATCATTTTGAAATTTGTTGCCTATACACTATTTACAGTGCCATGTCTGGAGGCTGCCATCTTTGATCACGTGGTCACGCTGCCATTGCATGCCTCCCGACCGCTGAGCTCCTGCCTCGTCCCAACGGCTTTTGCTTCTGGGGGTTTGGCTCAGATAGCCAGTGTTTCGGCTGATATGGTTTTAAAGGAGTGGGAAGGTGACACTAGCATAAGGCGAAAGGTTCAAAGAACATTTTAAAACCACAATTTGATCACTTCAGGCGTGAAAACGTGATCGGGCTGCATGTCGTAGATACACTCAGCTCTCAGCCTCTTCGAACCGACGAAGGTATCGCTTGAATGCTACACTGTTCAACACCGCAAGTTAGCAGGCCACTGCTCTTATGTTTTGAAGAGATATGCAAAAATCTCGGCATATTAGACTCGCTACCCGGCATTGCTCAAAGACGAGACGCACTTCCTGCATGGTACAATTTGCCAGCAATCTGCGATTTCACGCTAACTTCTGTAAGAAGCACACTCTACAACAGATTATAGAAGAATTTCTTGTACTCAAAGAAAAATACAGTGGTTCACGGACTTTTACACGGATGGCTGGAAAACTTGTTTATGTTGGAAGCGCAGTGGTGAAAGGAAATGGGGAAGGAAATAGTAAGACTTCCACATTATGCATTGATTTTCACTGCCGATTGTTACACCGTCTGTGTAGCTGTAGAAAAAATAAACAATAACCTCACAGACAGTATTATTTACACACACACTCTGAGTGTACTTTCGGCTCTTTAATTTAAAAATGTAATCTCTCCGCTTCTTAGCGACATCATACACAACATAAAATAGCCACTGCTCAAGGACAAAACAAAACTGTGCTGGGTGCCGAGCCATGTCGTTATTAAAGGCAACGAGAGAGCAGATGTCTGTGCTGCTCAAGCTCGTGGCAGGGAAATAAAAACGCACATATCCCCTTTGATCAAAAATGAAGCAAATAACAAACTTCACTTTGCTATGCCAGTTTTAGATGAATGGAAGTCTTGCACCTGCCTGAAAGGTTTTGAGGAAGTGGCTATCTGCCATCTTCGTATAGGACATGCACGTCTCACACATAACTTCCTACTGCCAAGCGAAGACAAACCTGTTTGCAGAAAATGCGGAGATGAGCTTACAGCAAACCACGTTTTATTTTCGTTTTTAGCTTTTTAAGGGAAGCAAACATGCTTCATAAACTCTAAATGTTGGCCCTATGCTTCGCTACATACACTGAAACCTCAGCCACTTTCGCAGCCATGAGACGATGGCGGAGGCCTTTATCTGAGTTGCGGGAACCTCCAGAGCCTTGCCCACGTTGTGGAGGTTACCCGATTTTTTCTGATTTAAAAGCCGGGTCCTGCCTTAAGGTCCCATATTGCGTAGACGGTGCGGTGTGTTGTAAATCTTTCTCTTGCAGCAAGTAGTGTGTTAGACGGCTTGGCGGCGTCATAATGAAAGACTCGCGTGGCATGCTAGCAGGATGAAAACTGGCCATATAGGACTTGGTTACACATTGTAGCTGCAGTGAGTTCATGCCTTGGCTCAGACTCATACTCAAAAACATAAGTAGGAAACTATAGAAGCTGAGAAGACTGCAGTAGGAGGCGATAAAGGTATCAATATATGTCAGTGTCTTGCCAGAAAGCACTCCTAGCGCAGGGGGACATCCGGGTCTGTTCTTATCCTTGTGTGTGTGCCTGGCTACCTGCCGTAGATTAATTACGGCATTGTAATTTGGTTTCCATTGAGCACTGCATTTGTGTGGATGCATTCGTTCTGCCTTCTTTATGCATTGTTTACTGGAAAGCTGTGCCAGAAAGCCGAAATACTTATTGTAGCTCTATGCTGTTAGGATGTCATGCTTGCTCAAGCTGCCTTATTATCAACATATCTCATTTTGTTTTCAGCATCGCTTCCTGGATGCAAGGAAGGCACCCAAGAGGCACCTTTTCGCCGCTGATGGCTATCACCTGTCAGCCGGCAAAGGTATCGAGGAGCTGGTGGAGTTCTTCGTCAGGGGCCTCGCAAAATTCTATGGAGCGGGCATCCTGGCACCGTTCTCAGGTGCACCTGCCAGGTATATCATCCACCAGTGCCATCAGTGCCGATCCAAGGGCCACCGGCATGGGGAATGCTATGAGTACTGCAGGCCATAGGACCTGCACTACAGCCTGCAGTACTTACAGCAATGGGCAGTGCAGGGATTGAAAGGCTTTGATGAGTAACTTGGTGGCAGTGAGACCTGTTCCTGATGTGTTTCTGAGCTGCATCTGCTCTGTGGAGTCTGCAGCATCAAGTGGGTGTTCACTGACATTGCCCAGCACGGAGGCATTTTTCCATTTAGACTTCATTGAATTTGCCATTAGTGTGGCTTAAATTAATTGAAAGCTTTCCTCGTTGGTATCACTTATATCCAATGTGTACTTTCGCGACAAACCCCTCGTGGCAAGCATTATTCACATCCATTAAACTGTTGGCCTACTTCATTATGCCACACATTGGTGAGCCAGAACTATATGAAAGGAAAAAATAGCTGGTAATGATATGAAGAATCTGTGAAACCGCTAAGCTGTGTCCCTGTGAATGAAAAACTGGCTTTTAAATGTGTAGTGCGGCCACATCTTTACATAAATTGCAGTGCCTCACAACCGTGTAATGCTGTGTGTTAGCACAAGGTGAATCTTTTCATGCAGCCATAGCATGCGCAGAACTTTGCAATACGCTTTCACAAATGCCATTGCCACTATATCAGGTTCCGTATGTATTACAAATGCTTTTTAACACAATGTGCAATGGTTTGGTTTGCTGTGGGTTTGTCCCAAAGCGACTAAGGCTATGAGAGCTGCCGTCGTGAAGGTCTCCGGAAATTTCTACCGCCTGAGCTTCATTAACGTGCACTGACATCGCACAGCACACGAACCTCTAGAATTTCGCCTCCATCGAAATTCGACCGTTCCGACCGGGGTCGAACCCACACCTTTCGTGTCGGCAGCCGAGCACCATAACTGCTAGGCGACCGCAACGGACTACAATATGCAATGGTAGGAAAAGTTCACTTAGTAAAAAAATTGGCGCCAGATACGTGGATTCCTATGGCTGGTTCAAAGAGGGTTCAAAGCCATTGCTATATTAAATCCATCATTTCATCATAAACCGTTTCTTTCTAGCAATGCTTGACTGCATTTTTTGCTATCTGAAGGATGAAGCAGACATCCAGTTCCTCTCCAGTGGTTGAATGAATGTCTGGACGAATTTTGGGATGCAGTGACGCTGTCACTCAGCTTCATTGCTTTGCCTGCCCCTTGTGTGACTGGATCACTTGTGCTTTACCTCTTCTGCATCTTCTGATGTGACTGTAGGGGATGTGCTTCCATAAGCATGAACCACACACCGTGCTGGTTAGCGGGGAAAAGGCCCAAAGCTTTATTGCACATGGCATATGTAGCCGAGAAAGCAGTGAGGCCACCTAGTGCAACACACACTACAATCCCCTTGTTTAAGAAAGGAACAAAAATGTGCTCTATGCTCAGCACTACACAAGCACAAGTTCAGTCTTATAGGCCTCCAAATCAGTTGTCTAAATCTTGACACTCAAAAGGGTGAACTTGAAGGTTGTGACGGGGGTGAAGCCATGAAGTTGGGCCAAGAACTACCTGCGTCCCTGCTGTATTAGTCTCACTCATTGATGGCTTCCTCTCGGGTTCATTCCAGTAACACGTTTGGCAGGACCCTCAGACATTGGGACATTGAACAGTGGGACGAGGAATAACCTGTAGCATTGGAGAACTTTATTCAGGTCCTCCAGTACATACGGCTGGGGGATGTTGAACTGGTCCCAGAACCATCGCAGGGTTATCTGTCATGCACCCGAACTTGCCCACTCGTCTGAAGTGAGCGCTGTACCTGAGGTGAATTCTTTTTCCTATTAGCTTGATCGCTCAGATTAAAAGACCTAGACAAGGGCCAGCCTGGTTAAAGCTGCTTGATGTCTTAGGAACTCTGGTGTGCGTCTGCCTATGAGAAGTTGTGCTGTGCTTAGTTCAATGACGCCAGGAATTTTCTGGTAGACAAGCAGTGCGAGGAAAACATTGTCCGCCTTATGCACCAGGTCCTTGACGGTCCACTCCATCCTGTGCACCTCAGCTTTTGACTGTGGGAATCTGGCAGCTGGTGATATGCCTAAAGCCTTAAAGGATGTGCAAAGGTAAAGACGACGTCGGATGAGGATTATGGGCCATTGTCGCTGTGGGCTACCTCTGGGATCCCATGGCCGGCAAACGCTCTTGATGGCTGCGATAACTATAACTACCGGTGTTGTTGTAGAGTGCTGACTAGTGACTTCAGTGAAGAATGGAAGAGGTCAACTTCCACCTCCAGCTGGGGAAGGCTTGGAGTCTGATAAGGCATTGTTGGTTCTATGCTATTGCCACAGTTAGTCTTGGTGTTCCTCTTGACTATATGTCAGCACACTGAATCTTGAGCAATGGCTTTGCATTGGTTAATACCTTGATGCTCGTCATGAATGAGATCCGTATGGAATGATGAAGGGCCACTGACATTGCAATGAGGGCTCCTTTGAGAAGTGGCCGTCGAAAACACCGAGGTTTCCGTGATGTGTCCAGTACTTCTTAAATGTGAAGCAGTAGTCTCGTCTGCTGGTCCAACCTTTGGTGCAATACTCGAGCAGAAGGTTGCACGTTCGTCATAGCGAATGGAGGAAAAACCTACGAGTGTGCAAAGAGTCCTTTCAGCAGCTCAACAAGATCAGCTTGCCTGAGCAGTGTGCCATCCGGTAGTGCACATCGGAGCATGTCCACAGTGGCTAACAGCTTGCTGGGTACATATGGCACCTGACACTGGAAGTGCATCAGCTTCAGACAGAACCGCTGAATCTGTGGAGGTAGCAAGCAGACATCCATGCTCCCATTATTGGCAGTGGCAGCAGGTGGTCCATCTCAAGGAAGAAATGTAGACCACAGACATACTCATCAATGCGAAGCACTGGCTAGCCTGCTGCCGAAGCCTCCGTCTCTGTATGATTGTGCCAACGTTTTGTTGTTGTGAGTGATGAAAAAACTGGTTGACACTCACGGGAAGGCTGCTTCAGTTACAGGATGGCACCAAGACCAAAGGAGCTGCCTTCGGCTGATACTTTCGTCTTGATCCCAGTGTAGTACCAAGTACGAACAGAGCAGTTTCTTAAGCTTGGCAAAGGCAGATTGTTGAGCGTTGTTTTTAGTCCACTCCTATCAGCAGGAAAGCTCGGATCTGTGCTTTTGCTTTTGATATACGAGGTAGGAAGCATCCAGTGCAGTTAACGAGGCCCATAAGTCGACGAATGCCTGCGGCACCTTGAGACACTGGCATGACTTTCATTGTGGCGATGTTGTCTGGGTCATGAAAGCCTTCGTTTGTATGTCATCGCATGACATCTGGAGACCCTTCGCACGCTCCTCTTCCACATAAAGCCTCAGTTCCTTTTCTTGAGCTTCATACTTCCCGGTAGCTGGCCCGCGAAAAGCACAACGCCGCCCATTGCAAACAAACAGTCAGTCCCGCTGTTTCCGCCAACCCCTAAACAACTTTTCATTTATGTCGAATTCACGCTGAGCGGAACTGTTCGAGTTCTCTGCAAGAAAGAATCGCTTGTCGCTTGAAGTTGACGGTGTATCTTTGTCGATGTGACATGTCGCTCACGTGCACAACTGCGAATGCGGTGGCAAGACGGAGGCGCAGAGGGAAACAACAGACACAAAGACGGGCATTCCGAGTGACTGGTATACGAGCCCTGTACGAAGCCTGCAAAGTACACAACCTGAAAGGTGACGTCACCACCACCTTTATGAATTAGTTAAACCAGTTATTCTTTTAATTGCACTAGTGCTTTTGCTGGATTTTAACTGATTTTAACTGTCGCAAATTTTTCATTTTTAATATTTGTGTTATGCGCGACTGCGGCTTCGGCATGTTGGAGCGTTTGTTTTGATCACAACCTCTTCTATAAACTACAATACACTGGCTTTCGTACCTATTTAAATGCCAAAACAGACCGCTTCCTAAGCTGTCTACCACAATAAGACCAAAGAAATAAGTGAAAGAGCGATGCGGGTCCACACTGCAATTCGCTGTTATTTTCGACTGAGAGACCACACCTCCACAGCTGTATCGTCTGCTCGCCGGCATGGCCGTCTCGAATACAGTCGACAGCATTCAAAGTAGTTCCAAACGTTTTCATTAGACTTGGGAACGCTGAATTTTCTTTTTTTGTGTGTGTATTTCCTGTGAACACAAGTAAAGTCCCAGTGTAGCCGGCGCTGCTTGAACGGCAATAAGACTGCATTAGCGCGCTGCTTTTTCTCGTTTTGGTCACGAATATAGGTCAAGGTTCTTTGGTCACGAATATAGCTCGACAGCTAATTGTGGGTAACATTTCTGAAAAAAAAGTCTACCTATACCAGTCTACCTACCATCCAGCTTTGAGAAAGCCTTGCCATCACCAATATGGCCTAAAACCCGTCTGACTGCAGGTGAGACATTCCATTCCCTAAGAACTTCCTTGTTGAGTATCGCCAGATCCATATAGAGGCGGTATCTACCCAAAGCTTTTAGAGAACCACGTTTAGGCTAGCACACCATGGTGTAAGTTTATTGATATTTTTCACAACTCGTTGTTTTTCAAGGATGTCAAGCTCTTCCTTCACCACATTACGAGAGGCTGGGAAATGCTACAAGGTATGCTAATTGTGAAAGGCTTGGTATTCGGCTGGAGTCTGATAGTGTATTCTGCACCGAAAGTCCCTAGGCCATAAGATTTCTTGCATTTGCAACTGAGAGGGATATGCACCCTGACTTCCTTGACGAGAATGTTGAAGTGCATCTGCAAAATGAAGAACTCCAATACCTGTTATGCTGAGTAACCAAGAAGTGGTGACGGCGACGACAGCAGGACATAGATTCTCTGTTTCGAAGTGCAACCCTTCCTTTTGAGAATAGTGAAAAATTGCCCAGAACCCTCAGCTGGCAGTTGTCTGGCCCGGTGAGAGTCCCCTTCAGCGTGCCCAGCAGCGACGGAAGCCTGGAAAGGTGTCGGGAACTGCAGTCATTTCTGCACCTTGGTCCACTTTAAATTTGGGAGGAAGTCTGTTGACCTTCATGCGCACAAACTTCGTGTCAAGTCTTTCCCGCCTTGATGGGACAGACATTGCGTGCAAGTGTCTTGGAGATAAGTGTTGCTTGGCGAGACAGACAGGTTTGCGGAGACGCTCTCATAAGGTCCTTTCTTTTTGCAAAACCTACATACAGCATTGTGCACACAACAGAAGGCATGCGCATTAGCTTCGGGCCCACAAAAGTTGCAAAGCTTCTTCTATGTTTTTTGACGTGTCTCTGTTGGAATGGATTTGTGATGCACGTGCCTGCGAGCACAGTCAGAGACCCATCTTGTGCCCTTTCCTTCCTTTCCTTCTGCGCGTCCTTGTGCAAGCAAGCATGCAAAAATGCTTTGTCAAGAGTCAGATCTGGCATGCGACACAGCTGTTCTGAAAGCTTGACATCGAGCAGGCCAACAACAAAGCCGTCAATTTTCAGCCTGTCCTCGACAGTTAAAAGACCCAAAGTTACAGCTTCTTTACCATCGAACGCAGGGCAAAGTAGAATGCGTCTACGCTCTCGGATGGTTGCCGTATGTGCTTGTGAAAGCGAAAACTTCTGTAATAGGCTGTGAAGGGTTGCTTGACTTGCGTGTACTCACACATTCCACATCTGAAACGCGTGCTTTGTACTTGGCATGTGAAGCGTAATTGGAACTTGCATGTCAGTAAAGTGACTAAAATGACCTTCGTGCAAAAGGCCCAAAATTTCTTTCCTGCACATGAGTGGGACAACAACACAGGCTGCGTAAAGTAGCAGATCGTCCTCTACTGTGAGCTGTTGACGACGCTCGTAGGAGGATTTCACTTCAAGGGGTAAATCTCGTCGAGAAGGTCTTTCTTTTGTGCAGAGTTCTCGGAGATACAAGCACACACAATCTGATTTTTGGGATTCTTTCAGCCCCTCAAGGCAGTGCTGCTTGATGGGGAGGGTTGTCCTCACCTTCTTTGCGACACCGCTGACGAAGGTTAGCACCTGCAAGTCTTTGATGGCGGGCTTGCCAAGTCAGGGAGTGCGGACATCTTGTAGGCATTGCAATTAATCAGGTGTGGCCGCTGCGGCAGAATATGACGCTTTTTATTGTGACACAAACTCCGAATACAGACCCTGGTATTCCGTCTATACAAGCCACCTTCGATTTCTCCTCAATGTCCCTTTAAGAATTAGTAAACTAAATGTATAAAATGACCTATTAAAAAGGCTTGTTTTTGTGTGATCGCATGCACTACAGCTAATAACAATAACTAATCTGTCATCATAACATCAGGTGTTCCTCAACGGCCTGTATTAGGACCTCTCTTCATAATCTATATTAATTATCATCGTGATGTCATAACATCATCTATTAGTATGTCGCAATCATGGGCAAACAGCCTGAGACCTGTGCACCCCATCCGATACTATTTTTCTTAAGTGTGACATTAATAACATTTCTGTTTGGTGCAACACATGGCTTATGAAGCTTACTGTATTCATATGTAAAGCACTTCGTGACATGAATGCCTCACGAAGCTAATATACATTTATCCTTTTTAAAAGGCTCTACAAGAGTGCTCTCAATGAAGGTGCAGTATGCCTTGGATGTTAAAGGTCGGCACAACGAATATCCTGCAGTAAAGGTTTCGAAGTCTATGCTCCACTGCATGGGGCCGCACGCAAGAACAGTTCTTGCATTGACATTGCAGGCTGAAGTAGACTTTATGGCCGCATCAGTTGTCGAGAAGGCATTCACCGACCACTTCGTACATCCACTCAAGCTATATGAATCTGCATTTTTCCACCGCCGGATGGAGCAGCTGGGCGAGACCGTTTTTTTTTGCAGTGCTGTCCATACACTGGTTAAGCACTAAGAGTACGCACCATCTTCTACTGAAGATAGGCTTGTTCCGAGATTGCTTCATCATGGGTTTGCTTGACTACAATCTTTCAGACCAGCTCTGTTGGAGCCCGAAGCTGTGCGAGGCATTTGTACAGGGCGCTGCTCTGTCCCATTATTTTTTTAAATTGGCTTAGTGTGTGATTTGAGATGGAAACACAGAGGTCGTTTTTAATTGCAGATACCTGTAGAGCTACACAGCCTACATCCTCTTTAGAGGCCAGTCTTGCAAGTACAAGTGTCATGACGAAATAAGCAATAAGGAGTCGCGAATCACTGAGGCTACAACCGTGCGTGAAGGTTACGTCTTTGATAAATATCGAAGTGTATAAGTTTTGTTCTGAAACCGCTAATCCACCTTTATCATGCGGGGAAGATGGTGAAAAAGACATCCTGAATGTTGTAAGCCAAAGAAAGCCTGTAATTGGTTGCACAACAAGTGGCCAGCTGAGTTTCGGTACGTTTTGAGGTCCCTCGCAGCTGTGCGCTTTGTGTGCCCACGTGGTTTCGTTTCACATTCCTCAGTTTACAAGGGCGGGGCAGCAGCGGACCTCCAACTGCCTCTCTAAGTGCTCCTTGGACGAAGTTCATGCACCATCAGGCACCTGCGACAAGGAAAACAGCTGCGGCTAGCTGATGTTGCAAACACCTCGATGTTTGCAAACACACCGCTCAGCACGTCTGCTTCGTCACCGTACCGAGATGCTAGATTGCATAACCAGCCCTACGAAGACCATTATAGCATGTGCCAGTTTTTACACAATTGTCATGGTAGTCGTGGCTACCGACTCCTCTGCTTGGAAAGCTCGGAAAGCCACTGCTAAGCCACTTGGGATGGGACTGCCCATTCGATGACTCCCACCGTTTTGTTGCTATTTAATGTTTTATTGAAGGCCACGTAGATTTCTCTTGAGGACACTTATCACACAGACTTTAGGGCATACCATGCAACTCTCCCTTTCTACTCTACGGCTCCAACGGACGCAACGTCTCACTCTGGTAGCCATTGTTTTACTAGGGCATAGCATGCAGAAAAAGTGTCCCCAAAAGGGACGAACTGCAGGGCTGTCTTCCTTGCTTGTGTAAAAAAAAATGGGTGTGTTAAGATGTTCCATGACTTGTGCAAGCTTAGTAAAACCTCAACAGTTAGACATCGTTTAAAAAGGTTTTTAGCAGTAAACTAAAATGTATGCCTGGTGCTACTAATGTGAAATGGTTTAGAACTTGTGTGTATAGAAATGAGACTTTTACTTGGTATGAATTGTCAACCTCATAATGCTTTTCTGTCATATATGTGCACATTTTTATGTTATGATTTCTGCTCCCAGTCACGTTGTGTGTTGTGCCGAAATTGACAGGAGCAGTACTTCTGTTTTCGCTTGTTTTCAAAGGGTGGAAGATGTTGGAGGTGTTACACAAATAAATCAAGCATATGTTCTGGGCCTTTGTCAGCATAGTCATACTTTAAATGGCTTTACATGCTTTGAAATAGTTATACTTGATGGTAAATTGGAATGTGTGCCTTGTGAGGACAGTGTGTGAATTTTAGCACTTGTATTGTATTGTATTTATGGAAGTGAAATTTCTTGTGGCATGAATTGCCGACTTTGTTGGTGCCCCTTCATGAAGATGCTCATTTTTGTACTATGGTTTGTGTTTGCAGTCATTTTGTTTTATGACAAGAGTTAAAAATTCAATAATTTGAGTTTTTCCTATTCGGCTAGTTTTTTTCGGAATGAATTGCTAATTCACTGTACCTCCTCATAATTTTCTCCATCTCCTCAAATAAAAAAGGGCGGTGCAATGTGCGATTGTAGTTTTGCAATGTACTGTGAATTTGATGTATTCATCATATTATATGAGGTGTCGGCTTCGAATGCCTGTATCTGTGGGGTGACTATGACGAACTGAGATTATGATAAGGAGTATGGTTACGGTGGCAAATACAGGCGTGAAGCAACAGAGGTTGCCGCTTCATTGGTTTGGTTAAGTAATGAGGGATGAAGGGTACATTGGAAACAGGGTGTCGAAGATGAACAATAAAAAAGAACGATAGGCATGGGTATGACCAAACATATATAGATAGCTGGTGGAAGTAGACCTTTTGGAGAGGTAGTCAGTGGATGCTTTTGAGGACAGAATAGTACGAACTGCATCTCAACCATGAGATTTCAGCTGCTAGTCTGCCATAGAGTCTTGGCTGTTCCTTTTACCTCCTTGAATCCAGTATTGCACAACGTTTACTGCCTTGTAGAGTGTGTGTGCCTGTGTGTCTCTCTTCGTCTTACCCTAAAAAGGTGAGGTGTGCATGCAGCCCTTCGAAAGTATGCATGGCTGCAAACTAAACCTATATCATGCATTTTCTTCAAAAATGTTTGTACTCCCATTTGTGCTGTTTGTTTCGTCTGGCATTACACAATTACATCTAAAAAGTAAGTGGCGTTGTGCAGGCTAGGTCTCTTCCCTCCTTGTCGGCCACGTCGCGTTCATCGCGTTTCACGCAGCGACCTTGCGTGTCACGCAGGAACCAACATTGGTTTTCTGGAAATGAGCTGTACGAACGGCACCATGCGTTTGCTACATAAATCAATGTGGTTTTCTTAGCAGTCGTTTTACCCAAATGACGTGGAGGTCACGGGGCGAAAGTACTTGCAGAATTCGAGGTGCGCAAAAAAAGCTGTTCATTTAGACGTGCAAAATTCTCTTGCTACTGCCATGTAATCACACGGGAAGATGTTTCATTTTTCTCTGTCTCCCCGCAAGTATCACACTCATTCAAAGGCAACGGTAGTAACCAGCGTATTGTATCGGTGAAATGCAAAAAAAACACCTTGCAGTGGGCCTGAAGTTGTGTTGCTAAAAGGTCGTTTTTGCATTACTTTAAACAAAAAATATGCACTATCTCGTTGCAAAGTTACATCCATCGAGGGCCAAGACTAGCCACAAGCCTAGCACAAATCCGGTGAACGAATACCAACATGGCGGAGTAATAGCGGCGCGGAGTTTTATCAACTCCTCTGGTTAACTGCAGAAGCTATCGTGAACTTGTTGAGTATTGAGCGAGAGTGGCTACTGTTACCCAGCTGGTAATTCAGAATTGCAGCGCCGAGAGGATTGAATGCGAGAGACCGTGATGGCAGCTGTGGTAGCGTGAGTGCTGCAGAGTGGAAGAAATGTTTCTTGGGTTGCTTACTAGGGTTTAAGCATGCGTTCGGCCGGAAATGTTATACGAACTTGAATTTCTTACGTGTTATCATTCACCTTAACATTCGGCGCGAACACCAGTGCGGCCATAAAAAAAATACGAAACACGTCATAACACGGCCTAGCTGGCGCGAGTGCTGAAAGCAGACGCTGAGGAACGCTCGAGAAAAGTAACATGTCGAAGTGTGCTCTATATTTTGGTCGCGCATGTACAGCTGTTTAACCGAGAGAACCATTTTACGATGCGTGTTTAGGGTGGAAAGTAATCTTGTCCGGCATCTATCCAATGCTCAACTTATTCATTCTCTCCATAATAAATTGCAGCAAACAAGGAGTCACCTTTCTCGTTCTTGACATCTGTCTTCCGTAAAGGTGTTTTTGCTTTGCATGCACAAATTGAGTATAATTTTGGCGGTTGTTTTTTTACGTCTTTTGCCGCCCGTCTTGCCCAGAGTTGTATGGAAAAATTTCCAATATTGCACTGCTGTTGTCACTGTCGTGTGCTACTTGCAAGCAAGCATGTCTCTTGCAGTATGGGGCTCGGGGTGGATCCCAGAAGAACCTAGACGAGTCTTGAATTAGGCCTCCATAGAGAAAGCAATAAAAGGTCAATAAAGAACGATGGTATACAATGAGACACAGTCTCTCCATTGCTATCCGTTTGCATGGAAGAATTATTGCGAGACCTGAAATGGGAACAGTTAGAGAAAAGTAATAATGGACAATACTTTAGTAGTCTGCGATTTGCTGATGACGTTGCCTTGCTAGGCCATTAATTGTCTGAACTGCTAAGCATCATCAATGTTGCAGGTAGACAAAGCAAAACATTGGGTCTAAAAATTAATATGCTGATAACTCAACCAATGTCCAACAGTGTCCAAACAATGTTCAACAGGAAACAGCAGTTTACATTTTGCAGCGAGGTGCTGGAAGTGTTAGGGGGGGATATGTCTACTGATGGGTAACGAGCACGTTGTGCAAGCATGGATGCAATATTCAGTGTAGAAAAAACTCGGGTTTTTTAAAATTTAAGTGAGACTCGAACTTCAGCCAAGTTTTGTTATGCCAGGCTTTCTGCAAGTTTAGTAGAGCAGTAAAGCACAAAAATTTGTACTGTCGAAACTGGTCGAATTAGTATTCATTTTATTAACTTCCCAATACTTGTACCAACTGGCATCCCTTCATGACAGAAAAATAATTTCAGCTCAGGAAGCCAAGTCGCCCCGCACCCCTTTAAAAGGTGCAGTTATGGTTAATTACAAGACAATGGAGATAAATTTGTGATGCATTCCAGGTCTTCCCTTCGTTCAAGGGATACGAGGCTGGACCTTGTCCTCTGAATGCTTTCCTGTACGTACAAAAAAAAAATCCATCTCATTTAAAAGAGACAAGATTTCAAACGAACAAAATCTCCCACTTTATGGTGCACTGGCCGCCTTTAGTGTATCTGTACATTTACAGTACTTTACTTATTTACTCTCAATTCCTGAAATGCTTGGCGAGGGCTAGTCTCAACCAGGAAGGAACAGGGAAAAACGCAACGTCTGATTTGGTCTCGAGATGTCTCCCGTGCAACAGTGGGTGCACCTGCTCCTGTTCATGCCTGTGGAGTGCATCTGTAAATACCCAGCTATTGTATCATTGCTCTTTCCTGCAAGCAAGATTCTAAAGGAGGTAATTCGATTAAATTATATTAAAATCATTGTGCTTGCCAATTTGCTTGAGGGTAGTATATTGAAGAGTGGTCAGGTTTGCATGACTTCCAAAAGAAACTCTAACCTCCATGGCGGTTACAAGGGATAAGAACTTAGCCTCTGACCACCTTGGGGAAAAAACTACTGATATTTTGATATACAGAGATGGGGCTCTTTCAAATTGGTGAATTGGTCCTCACAGGTGTGCTATAGAACAGTGCATCTGCAAATGCCCAAGCATTCTACAGTGGCTGTTTTTAACGAGCAAGGTTGTAAAGATGACAACTGGATGAAATGCTATACAAGCATTCTACTTGGGAATCGGACACCATACCTCACACCATACTCTGGGACTGCACTGCCCGTTATCCAAATTTTGAATCAATGGGCCTTTTGGTCTAGAAAGCACAGGGACATTGCTGAGTACGGGCCTTGAAGTATGCAATCCTTGTAGAACTCGAAGTAAAATATCCCGAGGGGCACTTTGGTGACCTGAAGTGCGGCGAGGCAAAACCCTTTAGCGTGGTGTTGCTGCTTGTGTCACTTATGTGTGCTTAAGAGGTTAAGTACACAACTGTTTGTGAATCTCAAATGCTGGAGACACTGGAGGGCATTTGGGAGGCGTCCGTCTGATTCCACGCCTTTCCACACTCTCCAGCGTCCCGGACAAGTAGAATAACATATGCATTGGCAGGAAGTACCGTAGTCGTTAGCACGCTCGGCTGCGGAATGGAAGGGTGGTGGTTCGAATCCCACCGTGCACAATTTTTTTTTTCTTATAGAGGTGCTGAATGTAACGGACGCCGGACAGATCTATGGCTGCGAGTATGAGCCATTAAAGGCTTTCGCCTTAAAATTCAGGCTATAGAGACAGTGCCAAGCAGCCAATTAGGCAAGCAAAACAAAGTTCAAGGCGCACTGTTGTGTAATTCGTCAAATCCTCTGCTTCTACCAATCAAACTGGAGTCCAAGTCAAGTACTCTCGGTAGTGACTCATCCTTGCCTTCAACTAAACACGTATAGCCGTCCCAAAAGTGCACAGCAAACCTTCCACTCGCAAGCCTGAGTGTGAGGCAAAATGAAGGCATTTGTGAATATGCTGACCTGCGTTCCTACCGTGCATATGTGCTCTCGCAGCTCAGCAGAAATGCGAAGCACCTTGCCAAACCAGGCCGAAAGGGGGTGGAGTTTGACGCGATGTGAATGGGACACAGCCACAAATTCAGATAAAAATAACGCATATATTTTTATGAAGACACACACGCAGGCAAATCAAAAACCACACTACATTAATCAAAGACTGCCATGCGATAGATACTATAAACATATGTATATAGTGCTCTCTATCGTCCGTAATCGTAATCACTTGTATGTGTGTAATCTGCGTATGTATAGGTGATTACAATTACGGATGACAGAGAGCGCTATATACATTTACAGTCTGCCGCTGAACTAGATGCAAATTGAACACATACACTAGTGGTTAGGATTAAGGATGTCAGATAATAATTAGAATTAACCGAAACGTTCGCACTGAATAAGAATTTTAAAAAACATATACAATGGTCGCGGCGCAGCGGCAGTCCATGCACACAACACAGCGGTTCTCAAAGGCAGTGGCCCTTTCGGAACAGAAAACAAGTTGTCAAGGGAGATGTGATGTCTTCACCATCTTATAGTCCCAGGAGTGCTTGGCAGTGGCACACTTTCACACAACTTTGCCACTCCTTGGCCTTCCTGCTGCAGTGGGGTGCAGGTGAATATGGTTGGTGGTCGTGGTTGCGTCAATATTGCCAGCTAAAAAAAGTTGACTCTCGTGGACGCTCTCTTTTCCCCCAGTCACCTCACCCGGAAACCTCACGTACTTTCACACAACACTCTGCCAATGCTTCTTTCTGCTGCAGCGGTCTGAAGGTCACATTGGTTGGCGGCCGTGGTTGGTTGACTCTCTTTCCTCAAGTACTGTAATATGCTGGCGCATCATCTGACATGAAGAGCTCAGTGCAAAGTGCTTCACCAAGTCTGTCTTTGATGGCCTGAAAAAAAAGCAAACATAGTTTCCTTCGTAGCACGTTTTGAGAGCAGGTAGGCATATGGAATCCCTGACCAGTATTTGCCATCTACAAGCAATGTTGTTAGTTGGAGGCCATGAGAATTAGTGCCATGAGTCGAGTCTATGGACACACTTTTCTTACCATATTCGAGCAGAAACTCCTCCTGAGTGCTATTCATAAGAGCCATTTTAAACTTCCCTATGCCTTGTTCTGTAAGCAGCTCTTTATCAGCATACAGCAAAGCTGAGGTTTCTTGAAGCTCATCAATCCACATCCTCATGCTGACAAACTCATCTGGGTCTTTCTGCTCCTCATATCCAATATGAAACTTGGGCTTTACATTGTAAACATCGTGCCTGTTCAAAGTATGGAGCACATTCAATTCATCTCCACCAGTTGCGTGTGCAACCAGCAAAATAATTTTACTAGGGACTCCTAGACGTAGTTTTGCTGCTATGGCATTCTTCTGGGTGGATGTCAAGCGCTGATGCTTCACACATTTTCATGGCCATAATGCTCAGCCTGGTACTCAACAGTTACGTTCTCACCTTTTTGTGTGACAGTCATAGTTGCAAAGCAGTGCTTGTTGCACTTCACACTGCCCACTAACTTTGGCAGCCGCTTCCCTTCTCCAGTTTTCACATGCATTCCTGACCTATTCCTCAACAGGTACATCTGCGTTACTCCTGAGGACGAACGCTTAGGCCCACTAGATGCTATGAATTTCACTTTCGCCTTTATTTCTTCCATTTCCTTCCAGGCTGCAAAATCTGCAAACAAAAATACAAATGCACATATTTAATGATGACATATTATACACTGAGCAAACTTGATTTGCTAACTCTAGCTGAAATTCAAGATGTAAGGCAACCATCAGAACATGAGCTACAAGTGATTGCTCGAGGCTCACTCAGTGCTGAAGGCCCACCTGTTCCAGCACCTGCTTGACTTCATATGTGACATATTTTAACTGCTCTGATGTTACTAACTATAACCTACCTTGTCCTTTAAAAGCGGTGCAGTACAGTTGTGTGAGTTATGGCTGCCATACGTTTCAAAAGTCTAGCAACCTAATGCAAGCTATGAGAAATCAAAATCTGAAAACACAAGTATACAGCACGATATACTAAAGGCAACCACCATATATCTGTTAAGTACACCAGAAATCCTTGCATCAACTACAGGTACTATTGCACTGAATGCATAGTGCTTGAAAAAAAATTCCGTTACACACTGACGTGCGGGCAAAATTTCTCTTAATCTATAGGTAGTGGACATGACACTTGGATATGCCGCTGGAAATGCTTATCTTTAAATAATGGTGTTTGGGTGAAAAGCATGTCCAGCACTGCCGTGATGGTTCAGTGCTTAGGGCACTGGGCAAGGCTGACTCGATGCCAGCCATAGTGGCCACATTTTAGTAGATGTGAAAGGCGAGATACCATGACAGCAGAAATTATCAGTATTCCACTGTGTCGTCCCTCATTGCTAGAGTTGCCCTGGGACAATAAGCCCCACTTAAAAAAAGGGGGACGCTTCACGTCTACCTTTAAAGTGTCCCTGACGGTGTTTAACAAGGTGGCTATGAATTGCGTGCAATTATGTAGAGGATATACCACTCGGGCGTGCATGGTGCACTCAAGTCCTCAAAAAGAAGCTGACTGTTTACAACACATCATTAAAAATCCCAGCTTTTGCACACCACGGCAGTCAGGGAACGCTGTCACTAGTTCACCAGAGACGCAGCGAAGAAGGCGAGGTGCTTGCCTGGTCTTGGCAGAATGCATTGTGTGCCCTTCCCACTCGTTTGCTTTCTAACCGCAGTGGGGCAGCAGGCGGCAAAGAGAAAAATTAAAGAATGATTTACCAATGCGAAATCAAATGAAGAGCATCAGGTAAGTTGCTTTCACCTAGGGGTTCGACAAATTTCGATACCAATGTGTACACCAAGCAACGATGATTCGTTTGGTGCCGCTCGCATCCCTCTGCAACCACTGGTTCACCCACCACGGCCCTCTAAAGGCTGCCTCCATTACGGTTTCGAAGACCAAAGGTTATGGGTACGAATCCCCCACACACACCGGGTTTAAACTCAACTAACAACTTTGTGTGCCGAAACATGCCATTCTGTTTGCCACACTCCGAACACTCTGTGCCAAACAGGCGGGCCACGATTTTATCACCAATGGTGATCCCAAGTGGCACCAGTCCTGGCGCCCGCTCAGGCGGTACACATATAGCAGAACGCCAGTATAGGATGTAATCCAGCCGCTGTGCCGGCTCGGCAACTGCACGCGCGCGCGGTCACGTAGTGGGGTGTCACATTTTGCTGAATTGAGGTGTTACAGCTATGATCACGCGATTTAGCCCCGCATCTTTAAATCTGAGAGCAGACACGAAACAAGCAATTGGAAGTAGTAAGAGCTAACACTCTTAAACAAATAACCAAGTGTGCAGAGTTACTGGTAATGCTTTGTGGGTGGAGTGCAGCACATGTCTATAATGTCATTATTTCTAAACTTCACTCTGCGTGTGATTTGAGAGGGAAAACGCGGAGGTTATTTTTAATTGCAGATATCTGTAGAGCTAAAGAGCCTAGATGAAAAATTTTCACGGAAGGATGATACGTGACTCAGTATACATCATTACCATCACCTATTTTTACCCCTTTTCAGTTATCGTTTAAGGGTATGATGCAACAGCATTAATGGCCACTGTCTGTACCTCACCTTGCGAAACCTCGTAACCTACCACATCGTATGAAAAACCGCTCGAACAGATATAATAATAATGATAGTCAATTTTTTGGGAAAGGAAATGGCGCACTATCTGTCTCGTATATCGTTGGACATCTGAAACGCACCCGTAAGGGAAGGGATAAATTAGAGAGTGAAAGAAGAAAGTGGTGCTGCAGTGGAGATCTCCGGAATAATTTCGACCACCTGGGGATCTTTACCGTGCACAGACATCACAGAGCACACGGGCGCCTTAGAGTTTTCCCTACATGAAAACGCAGCCGCCGCAGTCGGGTTCGAACCCGGAAACTCCGGATCAGGAGTTGAGCGCCCTAACCACTGAGCCACCGTGGCGGGTACCAAACAGATATGAAATCCCGTTTTTCACCAGGGATGCATACCAACGTGCCTACATGGCCACACTGTTGTGTTAAAAAAGTATGCCTCTTAGGAATATGAGGCAAAATCATTCCCACTCCTAGGAAAAATTTGATCGCCTCCACCTCAGACCCTGCTTGCACATTGATAACAACTTGTGGCGTAGCGAGGATTGCGATCTTGTACTACTTTCAAGCTACACCCCCTCCGAGGACTTGGAGCTACCCGAGGACTTGGACAAGCCAGGCTCGTAGCAGGCCGACAGCCATTTATGCTTCATGACTATACTCTGTTTCATACATCAAGTGCAACGCACTCAAAGCTAGCGCTCTTGTTTGGGCTGCCTACACCCACGACAAAAAAGTAGTAGACACTAACATAGGAAATGCTTTGCCTGCAGGCTTACTACATCCAAAAAGAGCTTCAAAAGGGCCTAGTTGGTTTGTAATCTTCGACATTGCTATTGCGCTACTAATGGTTTACACAAACAAGACCGACACATACAGACAAGGCGCAAACTATCAGCTGATTTTATTGCGTGGGAAATTCGTTTTATATGAAATGTTAAGATGAGAAAAGAAGGGACACAAAAACAGGTAGCTTCATGGAGATGAGTTGTCTAATCTTCTGCTGGCAGGTATGTGTGGAGGATGCAGTCTTTTCACTTCCTTAAAAAGTTAATCTCTCGCTTCGTCAGCGCTACCGAAGGGTCGCTTACGCAAGTGCCTTCCTTCTCAGACGTCATGCAAAATGCTTCATAAAGCTCCCTTTGCATTTTATCTTGGGATCGCAGGATGACAGCGGTGCTATCAAGCAATGGCTTACAGATTTTGCACTTGGAGCAATGCGCCGCCAGATTACCCGATGCCCTGTTTGTATGTGTCGTTCTTGTTTATGTAAACCATGAGTAGCGCAATAACAATATCGAAGATTATTACTACATCCCGCATTCGTCATGAACCCAATTAAATGCACTATTACTGCTGACAACACACTGTCACTTTCTCATGCCTTACACCACTCGGTCACAGAACAAGTGCGGAGTAACACACCTCCCTTTATTTTTACGCATGGACTACTTCTGTACCTTTCACAACGTTGCACCATGTATGAAACGGAACATAATCCACCTCGTCGTATGCTTTGTGGCCCTCCTTTCTGTGTCCGATTTGCACCTAGTACAGCTTGTCGAACACAAATTTCTTTTCAGGCGACATACGGTTAAGTCAAAGACCGTTTTGGCTGAACTTTCAAAAGGCAAAAAGATGACCCAGAAACTAAACGAGAACCTAGGTGTTGGGGTCCCGCACAATGCAGGACTGCTGGAATTCAAGCCGCACATAACCTACGTACATAAAGGGTTCTGGTGCAATGTTTAACATTGTGTTCAGCTGGCTTGAAATTTCTCTTAACAAAGAACAATTCACATCCTGCCTTGAAATCATGGTGCAAGAACTACTTAGATCTTGATACCACGGCCAAAGCGCGACCAGAGCTTATTTGCCAATCATGTATTTTAGTGCAGAATAACTGTGCCACAAGAAGCAGGCCCATCAAGCCACAGTGGTCGTCACCACTCGGTGCAACAGCGTGTACATTTGTGTGCAGCACGGACATCGGTCAGTACCTTGTCATTTTTCTTTACTTTGTGTTCTACTTGCTGGGACTACATGAATGGGCAGGAAAACAGCAAGAAGAGCTCTCGTATTTCGGTGCTTGCCGTCGAAATGCATTTATTGCAAATTTTTTGTTTTATCGTCATATGGCTGCTAAGAACATGATTAACTATGCTGTAAAAAAATTTTACCGCAATGCATGTACTACTACATTCAATCAATCAGTAAGTCTATATTTTGCCCAAGCAAAAGGCAGATGACAGAAGAAAAGTCTGTGATGAGCATGACTAAAAAGGCTAGATGGGCCAAAGAGCCTTTACGTACATTCAAACAATGCTTGAGCAGTAAATGCACCAAAGCCGTGAGGTGCTAAGGCCTGCCATGCACAGAACATAGTTATCTTTGGCCACCTGGGGTCATTTTCATTTGTTCACGACATAAAATCAGCCCGTGCATGCTGCTGCAGTAACCGCATCGTTTGCCACCACCATGAGCCGCCGTAACAATTTGCGCAATCTGATTCGCACCATTGTGCGTGAAGAGCTTCGCAAGTTTTGCAGCTTACGCTGGGTTTGATCTCTGCTCTTGTTTGCAAAAAGGTGCAACAGGCGTCCCGGGCTCTATTGTGGAAACACCACGTCCACCGGGAGACTACCACCTATGGTAAGGTTGTGCGGCCTTTGGTTCCCACTTCATCAGCACCGATTCATGCAACCCATCCTGTTATGCTGCCCTCAGTGTCAACAATGATCGCGAAGCGTCCCTGTGGAAGGCCGACATTTGGTGCACACCTGAAAGCTGGCCACATTGTTTTCAATGCGGAGAACCAGGCCGCCTGTACCGCTATTGCTCTTGCTGACGCCTCAGCCTGCAGGGTTTTCGCGCCAATTCTCCGAGACCCCAGTTTGGCCACCAACCCCCTGCCATTGAAGACTTCCTTGAGGAACAGCGTCTGACCCTTTATATCAATTCACTGTAGCATACTTCTATCCCGTGTACCACGTTAGTCACGCTCACCTTCGCTGACCCCGCACAGCTCCCTGGGAGCGGCACAGGGTCCATCGTCCAGACCTCGCCGGGAAAACTGAGACCATCGACCTTCAGGGGGCGAGGTCGCTAGGAGTCGCTGCGCTGAAGACCTACCGCCGTCGCTGCTACACTCCGAACACGAACTGATGGCACCCTCGTCCAAGCCAGACAATCGTGTTTCTTTAGGCATAGGTTATTCTCGACGGGCACAGAGACTGTGCATTAGTGGACACTGGGGCTGACTATTCGATTCGATAGTGGTCATCTCGTTAGCCTAAAGGGTATTTGCACAGTTGGCAATCAAATTAATGGATTTACGTTTTCATTTGCGTCGTTCTGTGCAATTGCTCCTGGGATCTGATTATCGGCATAGACTATGTAGAAGTATGGTGCAATAATCTACAACAAAAAATTTTCTTTTTTAGCGGCATGACCACCCAACTGACCAGCTCTTGCTGCCATAGTGCCACGCTTCGCATCTCTGGAGACATCGTCACGTTGCCACCACGGAGCAGTATTTTATTGGAAGTCACCTACGACGACTTGCATGATGCTGAAGCAGTAAGATGCTAACCATTCACTCCTGCGGACTCAGGGCATCTGCGCTGCTCACAGCCTACTGACGATTCATGGTGGCCAGTCTGCGATCCTTTTCACTAATCTTTATAATGAGCACCGGCACGCTTTTCCTGGAACTGGTATCGCTTCTGCTTTGCATCCGCTGCAGCAGGAACTGACGAGCCCTACCTTGAAAACGTCGACATCAACTGCCACCTGTCCGGGGAGTAACGGCTGGCCTTTGAGCAACCACTGCGCGAATTCAAGCCGTGCTTAGGTTTTTCCTCGCAGGTTCGCCAAACACCCATCACTTCATGTTTCCGCTAAGGATCGCAAGTTCAGAGATGCTTGACAATGGAGTAGCTAAACCTTCCCAAAGCCCGTGATCTTCGCCTGCCATCCTGGCTAAAAAGAAAGACGCTGCTCTGCGGTTTTGTGTCAACCATGCAAAACTGAACAGTGTGACCGAAAAGGACGTCTACCCATTGCCGCGCAATGACGACACGCTGGACAAATTGTGTTGCACTAAGTGCTTCTCAGTCGACTTGGAAAAGCGGCTATTGGTAAACTGAACCAGATGAAAGGGACCACAAGAACACCGCTTTTGTGACACCACATGACCTCTATGAATTCAAAGTGCTTTCTTTCAGCTTGTGCAACACCCCTTCCATGTTTCAACGGATGATGGACACTGTCCTCACAGGTGACAAGCGGCAAAGCTGTCTTGTGTACTTGGGTGTCATCGTTTTCCGAAAACGCTTGATGAGCATCCCCAGCGACTGCAGGCTGTCCTCGAATGCCTCCGGTCGGCAGATCTGAAGCCCCAGAAGTGCCATTTCAGTTAGAAAGACCTCAAACTACTGGGTCACGCTGTGAGAGCTGAAGGAATGTGGCCGGACCCCCAAGAAGACTGCCGCCGTCGCACATTTTCCTGTTCCTACTGACAAGAAAGCCCTCAAGCACTTCCTGAGTCTCTGTGCGGATTACTGGCGCTTTATTGCTGACTTCACAACTGCAGAGCCGTTGACGTGCCTCACTAGTAATATCTCCTTTGTGTGGGCCAGCAAGTAACACACTGCTTTCACAATGCTACGCCAGCACCTTCAAGCATCTCCCGTTTTTGCACACTTAAAAGAAGATGCCAACACCGAGGTTCACACCGATGCCAGCAACATCGGTTTTCATGCTGTCCTTGTCCAACACCAAGATGGCCTTGAGAGGGTTCCCACATATGCTAACCGCACTCTTTTTTACGCCGAAAGCAACTACTCTAAGTATGAGAAAGAATGTCTTTTGGTCATGCGGGCCATCATAAAATTGCCCTTTCGTGACTGATCATCACTATATACGCTGGCTGGCAAATTTGCGAGACCGTCTGGGCGCCTGCCACGATGGAGCTTACGGCTCCAGGAATTTGACATCACTACTGTATAAAAGACAGGCCGTAAACACGAACACGTGGAAACACAGGCTCGCACACCACCTAATGACCTAGCAGCAGGCGGATGCGGACATTCACCCTATCATTGACCACCTTGAAGGCAACAATACGAATCTATCTTGACACTTCTCTCTATCTCAGCTCCTTCTGTTTGCGGCATGGTCTCCTGTACAACCCGAGGCCACAATAGAGCTTACCATCTCGTAATTCCAGCTGATATGCATGCTGACGCACTTTTCACTTGCCACAATAGCCCACATGTGGCCACTTGCGTTTTCTCACGAACGCTCGTCACAGTGCGGAGCATGTACTACTGGCCGGGACTCACCGGCGCTGTCAAACGTTACATTAAAAGCTCCAGAGAATGCGAGCACCGAAAGACACCATCATTTAAGCCCATTACAGCCCCTCGCGCTCCTTTCGACCAAACAGGTATGGACCTCCTCAGCCCTTTCCCTTTGTTGCTGACCAGAAACAATGGGATTATAGCTGGCACAGACTATTTCATTCGCTATGCCAAAACCACGGCAATCCCTCGTAGTACAGCTTCTGATATCGCGGAGTTTTTCATGCACAATGTCTCGCGGCATGGCGCCTTTCGAACACGATTACTGACAGATGATCGGCGTTTAGGCCGCAGTTAATTGGTTTCTCACTTGACCTATCATTCATTGAACACTACCATCGCGCACATGCTGTCAGTGTATGTAGATGCACAGCACAAAGATTGGGATGAAGTCCTGCCGTATGTCACCTTCGCCAACACCCCCTGAAGGAAATTATGCGCTTCACGCCGTTTCACCTCGTGTACAGATATGAGGTACATAGTATGCCTGATCTTGTGCCCAGATGATGCCCACCTCATCCCAGGCGCCCAACAATTTGCCCAACAAGCTGAAGAAGGCAGTCGGCTGGCCCACGTGCAGATCCGGCAACATCACAGCACAGGTGCACGCCACTACAACCTTTGCTATCGCCGGGTTGACTACAAACCCGGCGACCAAATCTGCATATGGACCCCTGTTCATTGCCACCGCTTGTCTGAGAAACTACTGTGGCGCTAGTTTCGCCCTTAAAGAGTGCTACGGTGCGTCAGTGATGTCGACTATCAAGTGCTTCCGGACAGTGCCGTGCAACACTTGCTCTTGCGCTAGTTGGTTATCCATGAAGTTCGATGGACCAGCGCACAAAAACAACGGACAGAGTAGAAGAAGGACGACGTAGACGTCTACGTCGTCCTTCTTCTACTCTGTCCGTTGTTTTTGTGCGCTGGTCCTTCGGAGTGCTGTGCAACCATGACGCCAACAGCTCAGCTCTTGACAATGTGCACATTGTGCGGCTTAAGCCGTTCTGTACACGGTAACGGCAAGCAAACATGTTGAAGTCGTAACACGCTTCAGCTGGTATGCTTTGCTTTGCTTTCTCCCCCCCCCCCCCCGGTTATTTTAAATTTTAACTTCCTGTCGACCGCAATACAGTCAGCATCACGACAATGCTTCTTTTTCTCGGAAGGGGCTATAGTGCCACCTATAGTCGGACACAACCTAAAAAAGAAAAGAAAGCGGTTGCTAACAGTGGGCCGTGATCCGCGGTGTATTGTATTACTCCGCTGGCCAATCAAAATAGTAAACTACATCAGCTTTTCACTGTTTGAGTACAGCAAACAAGCCGCGTTTTCAAAACTCTACAGCTTACAATTATTTCCCTTGTAAGTAGCTTTTTCTTTTTTTCTTTAGGTAACAAGAAAATAAATAATAATAATTGGTTTAGGGGGAAAGGAAATGGCGCAGTATCTGTCTCATATCGTTGGACACCTGAACCGCGCCGTAAGGGAAGGGATAAAAGAGGGAGTGAAAGAAGAAAGGAAGAAGAGGTGCCGTAGTGGAGGGCTCCGGAATAATTTCGACCACCTGGGGATCTTTAACGTGCACTGACATCGCACAGCACACGGGCGCCTTAGCGTTTTTCCTCCATAAAAACGCAGCCGCCGCGGTCGGGTTCGAACCCGGGAACTCCGGATCAGTAGTAGAGCGCGAAAAGTTACATAGGATAGGATAGGATAGGAAAACTTTTAATATCCAACAGAAAGAGGGTAGCCAGAGGGCTACCCGCCTAGACGACGGCCGAAAGGTCTTGACTCTCGGCGGCGGCTTCGGCCAGTCGGACGAGTTGTAACTGAGTCGCCGGGTCGGAGCTCAGTAGTAAGGTCTCCCATTGATCTTTTGTGTTAATACCTCGTCCCTCCCGGGGAGCATGAGGACATTCCCATAGTATGTGGTCCAAGGTGGCCCTAAGTTCGCAGTTCGCGCATTTTTCTGAAAATGTCCCTGGGTACATAAGACTCCAGAGGGCCGGGTTTGGAAATGTGTAAGTTTGTAACCGGCGCCAGTTGATGGCTTGGTATCTGGACAAGGATCTATCTGCTGGAGGAAGTCTAGCTCGTTGCAAACGATAGTGTTGTGTAATTTCTCTGTAGGTCACCTTGCGATCCCTGTCTGTAAAGACCACCTCGCTCGGGTCCGTCCGGAAAGAAAAGCCTCGGGCGAACTCGTGGGCCGTCTCATTACCAGGCAGGGATGCATGTGCTGGTGTCCAGACTAGCGTAATTTTCCGGTCTATTACATGACGGCTTAGAATTGTATTCGTTAGAGGGGAGACCCGGCCCCTGCTGAAATTTAGTATGGCAACTTTGGAGTCACTGATGATGTATCTCGCTTTTGTGCCTACACAAGCCAGTGCTACGGCAGCTTCCTCTGCAGTCTCTGGGTTACCCGAGAGTATGGAGGCACTGATTTTGAGGAGTTGTTTATTATTGACGACCGCGACGGTCATCGTGTTCTTACCATACTCAGCGGCATCCACGTAGACCACGTCCTCGTCTTTGTAGGAGCGGAAGCGTTTCTCTAGCGCCTCTGCCCGCTTGGCCCGGCGCACTGAGTGATGAATAGGATGCATATTCCTGGGTAATGGGGGTACAACTATATTGTCTCGAATTTTTCCGAGCATGTCAACTTTGGCGGTTGTTCTGTTATCTCGGCTAAGATTGAGTTTTTCTAGAATGGCCCTGCCGGTTGTGGTCCCGGCTAAGCGTTCGATTTGGGACGTTCTCACTGCTTCCGTAATTTCTTCCAGGGTATTATGCATTCCCAGCTCTAGGAGGCGGTGAGTGGATGTACGGATGGGCAATCCTAGAGCTTGTTTCGTGCATCGCCTGATAATTCCATTTATCTTTTCCTTTTCTGAAACTTTAAGATCAAGGAAGGGGGCAGCATACGAGATACGGCTTACCACGAACGCCTGTACCAGCCGTAGGAGATTCTGCTCTTTCATGCCGTGTCTTCTGTTGGCAATCCGCTGTATGAGCCGCATAGTTTGTTGCGCGCAGTTTTCCATCTTAGTTATTGCATCACCATTATACCCGTTGATTTGTATAATCATTCCTAAAATTCTGATTTTTTCAACATGAAGAATCTCCGCCCCTTGAGTTTGTAAAAGTTACAGATTACTTTTTGTTGTGGAAGAATTGTGTGGAGAGGTCCTGAATGTGGGCCGGAGCTTCGCGCCAGACTTGAGTTGTATCCGACTATAGTATTGCCAGGTGGCATGTGGCTGACCTGGAAGACGGTGATTTAGCGCTCATGCTGTGCCGTCTTGACCAGCACCATGTATTAAAACACCCTCCATCAACAAGTATGTTACAATATGGAGAGAATCGAGCATGCTCTAAAGAATGGACGTAGTCTAAAAGCAGTGACGAGGAAACTAGCCATAGACAAAAAATTGGAAGTGGCTTAGCTCATCTATGCCAGAATATATGTATCGAGAGGTGTACGTTTCCCTGGCTGAGCTTGCTGTGGTCATTGTATATTTAGCAATGAGACACTAGGCTCCATGTCGGCAGCTTTGCGCCGCCTATTATGCTCGGCAGTCTGGCATCTCAGTTTGGCAAGCCGTTCCTCTCTGCTCGGGCGTCTCCGCTGCTTTCTCCGCCTTCTTACACTCATTCTCTCTTTGCTGAGTAGCCAAGTGCCAGGCGACAACCTCAGGATCAGAAGAGTTAATTTTCTCTTGTCTATACCGCCATTAAAAAGCAGCTGGACTCGCCTTCTCTGCATCCATGTCAAACGTTGTGATAGAGACGCGCATTACATCTCCGCCTTTTATACGCAATGCTGCGCTTGCGACGCGCGGTTCGGGTGATAGAGGGGCGTGCGGCAAGGCGGCGACTAAGAACGCGGCGCACCTGCTGCTCCTCTCCGGTTGCCATGGTAACGGCACATGCGCACAACTTTCCTCTTCCAGCTACCGCGAAATGCTCGACTGGTAGCCCAGTGTAGCTCTCACTAGAAAACCAGATGTATTCGTTAAGAGACATTGTCATTCTATACAGTAACCAATTTATAGAGTAGCCAATGCAGTCAGGACGTTAATAATGAGAGGCAGTAGCGGACAGCACTGTGACATACCACCAGTAACAAAAGAGCAAGTGAAGAAAGCCTTAAGAGTAATGCAAAGGGGTAAATCAGATGCTGAGGATCAGGTAACAGCATATCTTTTGGGAAGGACAGAGGGGACATGGCACTTAAATTAGATTGAAAATTAAACATTTTGACAGATTTGCCTGTGTGGTTGGGTTTGAAGACTTATAATAAACTGCACAACTGCAACCAAAAATTTTAACCTTAACCCAACGTTTCGAAGCCGACTCGGCTCCTTCATCAGGGGTGACTGAGGGCAGTAGCTAAGCGTCTTTAAGTATGGAGGCACTAGGAGGGCACCCTGAGTACATAGGGGTTTTTTTGTTTTTAGGTAAAACCTGACTTTACCCGATTTAAAATTTTGACACCTCAAAGATGTTCTTTAAAGATCGGATGAAACGCAATTTACCCGATTTTTTAACTAAAATGCCCTTAAGCTGGCGCGACAAAGAGGGGCGGCCGACAGAAAAAGGAAACCATTTAACATTATGGAATTTGGCAGCCATACTGGATCCACTTCAGAAGCGCTTGCTGAGTCAGTCATCTGATCAATACCGAGCTCTTTTGATTTCCATGACCGATGCACACTCTTTTTGCAAGCAGTTTAATGAGTAAAGAGTCGATCACACTTGTCTACAGCGCTCGAGCAGTGCAGCCCGGTGGAAATAAAGCAAAATTATAAAGTAGGTATTGACATTCACTGATAATACTTGCGCTTAAGATCAGCCTAATATTCATGTGAAACGAACACGCACCAGCGCCCTACCCTCAGCAGAGCAGCTGCGATAAGATTTAACTTTATTTGCTTCGCAGCACACCGCTCGAGCGCTCTAGCCAAGCGTGATCTACTCTGTACTTACTGGAAGTGAAGCAAGCCCCCCCCCAAGTAAAGGTGTTGAAGTCATGGACTATTGGTACGACGCAACTGTGCGCTACCCTCGGCTAGCAAATGCTGTATTGACAGATACAATACTGTACACAATAAATAAGTTTCACAAACGCTGCAGTTTCAATTACAGTGAAAAACATCGGAGGGGAAGAAACTCCAGCTTAAGGGTATGACACGATAGCATAGTGGATTAATTCCAATACATGCAAAATGTCATTCTCTACATTCATGGATCCCTTAGAGTCTTCATACCCCAACTAGTGTAGTGTGGTGCAGCGGATAAGCAATTCACCACTGTCCTGCAATGGCAGCTGCTCCCAGCTGCAGGTGTTAAATGACCCAGGCCTCTTCTCAAATACCAATCGTTCATTTAGCTGCTACCTGCCAAGGTGGGCAGTTTGCAATGGGCAGGCAGGCTTTGAGGATGCCACAAAGTCACGTGACGTAGGCGGGCCACCTGCCTCCTAGCTTGCTCCCTGGGGACTACTTTCCAGAGTCATACTCGTGATTTTTCGCTTACAATGCCAACAACACCGACACCGCACTTTCTTGACAATGGGACCTTCAACGCTACCACATTAAAAAGACGCACACACTTAAGACTGTTAGTGAACGGCGTGATGTAATCAGATGCCATGCAGCCGGCAATTGTACATCTGCATGGCTCTACATAGCCACCACGAAAACACTGCTGCACCCGTTGTGACCTGCACGCTAACCTCTTGAAGACAGTCGCCGCTGTACCACAGCCCATGCTCGGCGCCATTATAAGGGTATGATGCGATAGCTAGTGGGTTAACGCCCATATATGCAGAATTAGTCTACTTTCCTGGGAGTCCTCATGCCACGGCTAGCAGAGTGGTACAGCAGTTAAGTGGTGCCCTAGTGCCCTGGGATAGCAGGTGCTGCCAAAGGAAGAATTTGTGCAATCCAGGTAGCGCTTCACAAGCCACTACCATGGGATGGCAGATGCTGCCACCGGTGGAATTTGTGCGATACAGGTGTTGTAGGCAGTAGTGTAGCCAATGCATAGGGCTAGAGCGAGAACGCGCCTGGCTGCGCGATCATGTGATGCACGCCGTGCGAGCCGCGCGAGCTCGTTCTGGGCAATGTTCGCCTGCCCGGGCAATAAACCGGTCGCTGGTCCGGCTTTCCTCAATTCAACAGCAGGTTGTCCCTCTCGAGCAACCTCCCGCAGCCAATTATTAATTTAACGGCTACATGCCAGGTTGCATGAGTTCGCCATCTTTTATGGTTACCATCGAACTTTAACACACACAAGTTTTCGCTCCATAGAGCAAGCAAGGCTTCTGCCTCAAAATAAGTTTCGTATTTGTATTAGTAACCTGCAGATACAATATACATATGATGCAGAAAGTAGCCATACTCCTTTATTAAGAGTACAGAGTGAGCACTGATGACTTTTTAGTGGACAATACGTTTTCGTCAGCTGTTCACAAAAAGAAAAGACCATCATTTCGCCAGTTGCGGGAAATATTTCCTAGCAAGACTAACATATGCGCAAGCTTGTAGCTCCATTGTGTCCGAGTTCTCACCCTCGAAAATAATGCATGTTTGCCAAAGCGGAAAGAAGAGGTGCACTGTTGTTCCAAGTTGGGCATTAAAAATTACAGAGGAGAGAGCAATTCACAGCAGATAATTACAAGCATTGAGGTGCATAATGTTCCCCTTAATTTGCATTTGTCAGCCTATTTTTTTTCTAATACACCCTGCGCTTCTGCTGCTGTTCTGGTGGCAGACTCAATGGTTGTGCATGCTAACAGCGTCGTTTTAATAAACCAGGAAGTCCTGCATTTGTTGTGCTTGTTCCTTACTTTACCCAGCGATATAATTTGCAATGCATTAGTATGTACGGACGTGGACCGACTTGTCAAGAACGCTATGCTGCGGGAGGAAAGGTGAAGCTATGTTGGTGACTCGACCGTCATACCTCTGTCGTTTATGTAGGCACGTGGAAGCGATTTAATCTGGTGCTGTGAAACCACTGCCTGCTTTAAAATTTCGCTCCCTTTTCCTCCGCAGAACATTACGCGAGCGCTCTAACGCAAGCCTACTCGCGTTTGTACAAAAGCTCACACTTTTTTCGTGCATGCACAGACACAAAAAAATGGCGCCAACAACACGTGCATCTTCCTCACCTGATTAGGAAGAGAACTGATGCGTACTGAGCCTCGACACGAACCCGTGATTCTGCTCGTGGTGCTGCCACAATTGGCCACGGCGGGCAAACACATTAGTACACTGATCACAACTGTAGGAGGCTTTCGCACTACCACTAAGAGAGCTTGCAGTTTCGGGATGCTGCTTTCGCACATGCCTCCTTCGAGATTGCTCCAAAACAAACTCAGCTTGGCACACAGGACACTGATACTTATCTCGTACAGGTGACTCTGCGGGTGGTGCGCTTGGTCCCTCAATTCCTAGAAGGGCAACTCTGTGACAGACACAAACACAATTCACGCTGGCAGACAAAGAACGCGCAACGGAGCAAACAAGGATACCCGCCGCGGTGGCTCAGTGGTTAGGGCGCTCGACTACTGATCCGGAGTTCTCGGGCTCGAACCCGACCGCGGCTGCTGCGTTTTTATGGAGGAAAAACGCTAAGGCACCCGTGTGCTGTGTGATGTCAGTGCACGTTAAAGATCCCCAGGTGGTCGAAATTATTCCGGAGCCCTCCACTACGGCACCTCCTTCTTCCCTTCTTCTTTCACTCCCTCCCTTGTCCCTGCCCTTACGGCGCGGTCCAGGTGTCCAACGATATATGAGACAGATACTGCGCCGTTTCCTTTCCCCAAAAACCAATTATTATTATTATTATTATTAAACAAGGAGAAACTCTCAATAGTAGAACAGTGCGCGCCCAGCGCAACACAGAATATGGCAACGGCCAAAAAGAAAGCTCAACGGAGCTGCGGCTGGACAATGCGGTAAAAAAACAGTGCAATTGCTGCAAAGTATACAGCAATTAGCGCAACAGCAAGATCGCAGACCGAGGGATCAGCGAGGACGCTTGCACGATGCAACGGGGGACAAATCTGCGGAACAAAGGATTCACGTGATCATGTATAATACAAAAACAAAATTCAAATCACATAAAAACAAAACTATAAAGAAGTTTCTGTAAAATTTATAAGCATTGTTTTCAAATATGATACTAAAAATTATTTCAGCTGGACAAACAACACAAACAAATTTAGCCAGGGGAAGGGAATTACCCCTAGGGGACAGGGAAATCTAAGGGCGGAGTCAGACCTAGGGAGGACTGGGACGGGTTGAACCACACAAACAAAAAAGAAGACTGGGCCGCCGCAGGGTTTACGCGCTTCGAGTCCAGCAGGCGTATGCCCAAGTTAGAGTGTACTAGAACTTTTGAGTGGAGCGACCGAACCCGGCGCGCCTTGCATACCAGCGTCCCCTTTTTTGAAGAAAGTAGCGGTGGCGCTGGCGTCGTACGCTCTTGAAGCAAGTTGGCATGTTCCGACCTGTATGCGTGTGTGTGCGTGCGCGCATGCGAGCTCTTTCGCAGATTTGGGACTCAAATGGAAAGGAAACAGCGTTTAAATCACTGTTATGCACCTGGGTGAAAGACTGGGTACGCTGGCACGGTCCAAGGCCGCAAGGTATCAATTTTAAAGCCCCAAGAGATGAAGAGCGACGACTTGTCTGGGAGAGAAATTTGTGTAGGCTTGATAAGCCCCTCGACGCCGATTGCGCTGTGTGCGAGCTTCACTTTGAGCCTCATTTAATCGTGAGAGATTATGTGCGCATAATTAACGGAACAGAAGTTCGAGTGCCAAGAGGCAAACCAACTCTTCGGCCTGACGCGGTGCCGACGATTTTGCCGAATGTGCCTTCATACTTAACCAGGAAAACACCGGCACCGCGGCCACTGACAAAACGGCGTCAGTTCACGTCTGATAACGACGGCGAAAGAAAACGACGTCGCATTGACCAAAGTAAAAGTGGCGTCATCAGACGAACCTGCAACAGCCGCTACTGAGAATAGCGAAGCCGACGAAGCGGATCACGCAGTCGTCGACTTTGCTTCTGAGCCAGCCGTTTAGTGAATTGTTTAGTGAATACCATGTACATTTTTTGTCTGTGTGAACCTTTTCCAGCTCTCTGTAAATAAAGTGTGTTTTCATTTACACATTTAAGCATTTTGTTTGTCTTCTTTCAAATTTATACGAAACAAAAGGCATGCATATTTAAATATATTTGGGAAGCTGGTCACAATTTATAGATTATTTAAATGTCTTAAACAAATTACGTTTAGGGCAAGGTTATAGGTGTAACTCGCCAGGTTTAGTTACCCATTGCGGTAGTGCTAATATTCCATGGAAACAAATGCAAATGGAGTCTCGTAGAGGTGGGAAATGTTTAACGCATATCTTGTTTTTAAGAGGAAGCATTACTTTGGGCAAACGCCGATTTCTTATTCAAATCGACATGAAGCACTTAAGTGCTCTATTCAGGCAACTGCTGGACTGATTAGAATGAAATTTGTTTCAATAAAGAGAGTATATTAAATTAAAGCAACTGTGTGCTGCAGAATTTCGATTTCAGGCGCTGTGCCCTCTACAGAAACCCACGAAATTGAGCGCGTTAAAAAAATGGTACAAAGCTTATAAATCTTGTAAATCTGCTTGTAAACTGCATCAGTTGGAGCCTCTCGAGTGGACGAGAAATATAAATGTACAGCTTGGAAGAAATATTTACGATGTTTACGAAGATTTTGCAAAATTCTTTCTTTTTCTGAAATTACGGGTATATTCTAGAGGAGTGTATAATGCACCAATTTTGTGCACTGTGGATGTCCCAGTCGAATATTGAAGTATAAAATTTGTGACATATTTGTTTAGCGCTGAGTTAAATTTGATTCTTGCCTTTTTTAGTTTCTCGATATTTGTACGAAAAAGACTGACGGTGATAATATAAACTATGCTTCCTACAGTTTGATAATTTGAAAGTTTTCTTCCAAAATACAACAAACCCCATCAAGAACGGTGCAGTGGATGCCGAGCAAATTAGGCGTTCTTTTCGCCTGCATTTAGGTCTGCATCTTACAGTTCGAATAAAGATTCTGATAAAAGACCCTGTTTACATGTAGAGCATTAACTATCGCGAGAACGTAGCGCCACATGCGTGAGTCGCTCCCTTCACTCAACCCTCATCTGGTGCATTAATGCGATGCGCCTTCCTAGCGCGTTAACTCTGTTTACATGAATGCGATGCGCTAGAAATTTTATGCGCCACTGTCGCATCCATATAAACGCAGCAACTGACAATATCCACTAATTGCTTTCGGCAGAATTGCGACTGCAAAAATTATTATGCAGTCACCGCAATACTGCCTACTACTAAGCTCATTAGAATGTTTTGTATCGAAAACTTGATCATAAACAGGCAATAAAATGAATGAAGAACACTGATCGCTCAAATAGTGACATTGATCCTGCTTACAAGCAGCAGGTTAATAATATCGTTTTCTAGAATAACCTTTTGTCGTGTTTCACCACAGCCAGTCAGGTTACAACCATTTCGTGCATCATAAAAAATCTCTCCGAGCCTACCAGGTGCTCGCCCAGCGCAGGATATTTGTAGTCGGGACGGTAATGTAGTTCAGTTGCGATGAAACATCCATTTTTTACGTACCGTTTTTGAAAACTCGCTGTTTCTGCAAGCGCACCGGTGAGCAGCCGCCTGCGATGCCAGAGGTGGCCGGGCGACGCTTTCAAGAGTGGGCGACTACAGCGCCGCCGCTACTTTTCTACACGAAAAGGCCCTCTCTACGGCAGCCGGTCGAGTCACTCAAATTATTCTAGTACAACTCTACCCAAGTAAAGGTGGAGGCACCGCAGTTCGCGCGCCACATACCAGATGGCGCTAAATTTTCTAAAGGGTTAACTCGATCTAACTCGATTACTGGAGCTAGAGCTAGCTAAGGTGCGAGTAAAGCTAAAAGGGAAAAGATGAAAACCCAAGAGCTGGTGGGATGAGAAGGTCAAGAGGGCAATAGAGACGCGCCAGGAAGCGTCCAGGGAACACAGATATTCCAAGAGGGGGGAACCAAACCCCGAATTAGACAGAAAATGGAATACTTTCATAAAGTGTAGAAGGGAAGCATCCTATTTAATTAATGAGAAAATTCGAAGAAAGGGTGCCCAATGGATGTCAAAAGTAAATAAAAAGGATAGAAAAGCAGCCCAAAAATTCTGGAAACATCTAAATGCAATGAGTTAGACGACTAGGGTAGAACAAAGGTTTATTGTTACAGATGAGGGTATTCGACTAGAAGGGGATGAAGCAATAAAACACATAGGAACAAGAATTACGGAAAAATTTACAGCAAAGCACGTGGTACATAATTTATCGATGGAGGATAGACCGGTTACAGCAATAGCTTCACTTGAGCGAGGAGGGTGGGAAAGGGCAGAGAAGAAGGTTCCTAGTGGCACATCAACAGGACCAGATGTTATCCCGATTACGTTGATAAAGAAGTTAGGACCAAAATCCAAGCAAACATTAATACAGGTAGTGAACAAAATGATAGTGGATGAGAAAATCCCCGATGAATGGCGATTAAGTAGAATGAACATGATATATAAGGGAAAGGGGGACAAAGCAGACGTAAGTAACTATAGTCCCATAACAGTGACATCTGTGGTTTACAGGGTGGTGATGCAGATTATAAAGGATAGACTGCAGGTTTGGGTGGAGAACGAGGGGGTGTTAAGGGAACGACAGAATGGGTTCTGGAAACAAAGGAGGTTGGAGGACAATCTATTTTCATTGACACAGTGTATAGAAATTGCGGAAAAGGAACACAGGCCCTTATGGCTAGCATGTCTGGATATTAGGGGAGCCTATGAAAACGTTACTCAGGAGCATTTGTGGGACATACTGGGCACATTGAATGTGGAAAATGGAGTAATTAATCTTTTAAAAGATAAATATACAAGTAACAGAGTGCTCATAAAATGGGAAAAATGTATCAGGGCCTGTAGAGACACAGCGGGGGCTTAGGCAAGGATGTCCTCTGTCCCCTTTGTTGTTCATGTTGTACCTGCAAGGGTTAGAGACCAAGCTAGAGGGGAGCGGACTAGGCTTCAACCTATCTTTTTTCAAGCAAGGGGAATGGATTAAACAGACATTGCCGGGACTAATATACGCGGACAATATAGTGATAATGGCTGACAACAAGGAAGATCTGCAGAAATTGTTAGACATATGCAGTACAGAGGGAGATAGATTAGGCTTCAAGTATAGTAAGGAAAAATCTGCAGTCATGATATTTAATGAAGAGGGCGGCGAGCATAGAATACTGGAGTTCGTGCTAAAAGTAGTGAATTAGTACAAGTATCTTGGAGTGTGGATAAATAACAGTGTTGAGTATCTGACAGAGCATGAAACATATGTAATGAATAAAGCTAGTAGGAATGCAGCGGTCATGAAAAATAGGGCACTGTGGAATTACAATAGGTATGAGGTGGTAAGAGGGATCTGGAAAGGGGTGATGGTCCCTAGCCTGACCTTCGGTAATGCGGTCCTGTGTATGAGGCCAGATGTTCAAGCAAGGCTAGAAATTAAACAACGGGAAGTAGGGAGGTTAGCTTTGAGAGCACATTGCAATACACGAAATCAGGGGGTACAGGGTGATATGGGATGGGCGTCTTTCGAGAGCAGAGAGGCTAGCAGTAAGATAGCATTTGAGGAACGATTGAGAAAGATGGAGGAAAAGTAGTGGGCTAGGAAAGTTTTCAGATACCTGTATATAAAGAATGTTGACACGAAATGGAGAAAGCGAACTAGAAAATTGACAAGCAATTATCTGGACAGCAGTAAGGGGGCAAATCAGCAATTATCGGTTAAGAAAAAGGTTAAAGAAACAGAGAGAGCTCTGTAAAAAAAAGGAATGCTGACGAAATCGGCACTGGGAACATACCGGACCTTTAAACGGGAAATTGTCAAAGAAAATATCTATGATAATTGTAGGGGAAGCTCTTTGTTGTTTGAGGCCAGGACTGGAGTTTTGCGGACTAAGACGTATAGAGTCAGGTACCGTGAGATAGACACGCTGTGCATTGCGTGCGGAGAGGAGGAGGAAACGGCTGAACACTTGATACTTTTCTGTAAAGGGCTTCACCCTACAGTGGAAAGCAGCGCGGCTGACTTACCCAAGGCATTGGGGTTTAGGGATAGTGAAGGAAAAGTGGATTTTAAGATTTTGGAAGTAAGCAAGCGAAGGTTATCTGATTGGTGGCTAAAAGCAAGACGAGTAAAATTTCACAAGACATGGCTAGGTGGCTTGAACCACCGCCCGATTTAAAGGGTTCAGCCGTATCCATCCATCCATCCATCCATCCATCCATCCATCCATCCATCCATCCATCCATCCATCCATCCATCCATTGCAAATGAATTTTTTTTATCGCGGTGCCCGTTGCAAAAGAAGGGGCAGTCGTCCGAAAATCCCCTTGAACGGCGTTCTAATGCTTCCTCTCGATACACGAAGCAACCGTGCGGCAGCCGGCAGCAGCGAGCTGCTGGTAAACTCCAAAAAAGAAATGCAGGCTACCGGCGCCAGCTTGTCGACTCATCGTGTCGGCTGCTTCTCGCGCAAAGCCCAAGAGCGGAGGAGGCTTACAGACGGACACCCCTAAGCGAGCGAAATGGACGCGCTTTACGCGGTGACTCTCATGACGCGTCGATGCATTTGAGCCAGCGGCTGCGCCGCGGCGCGTCGTTGGGAGTTGTGTTCGCGTTAGTAGACTGACATCGCACAACGCGCTGGCGCGTTTTGCGTTTCGCCGCTTGCCTTGGACGCGTGCCTCGCGAGGCACCGAACTCGAGCACCCTGCGCCGTGCTCTTGCTACCCAAACACGAACCGAAACACAAAAACATTTGCAGTGAGCCATGCATGCTTCCCCTGGCAACACGACTCAACTGGCACAGAAACTTCTGGATCAGTATCTGTGTACAGCCCAAGACCCCCGCGGATGTGCGTACTGTTATGCATGCGGAGAGAACACGGAGCCAGATCCAGCTCTGTGTTCCTTTCCAGCTCCATGATCTGCGGGCTGCTTTTGCCAAAATGAAACGGGGCACTACGCCAGGAAGGGATAAGGTCACCGTCAAGCTTTTGACGAACCTCCCCGACTTGGCATACGAGCCCCTCCTCGACTACGCCAATGCGATTTAGCGCGGTACACCCCCCCCCCCCCCCCCCCGCCAATCGACTGGAAAATGGCTGTAGTCACTTTTATTCCTAAAGCAGGCAAACCAATTGACACAGATAACCTCCGCCCCATCTCTCAAACCTCCTGTTTGGCCAAACTAATTGGGACGACGGTGCGGGATCTGTTACCTGCCTATCTTGAACACAAACATGTCTTTGCGAGCACCATGTTCGGATTCCGCCCGCACAGATCCGCACAGGATGTCCTCCTGGAACTCAATCGGGAAGTGTCGACCCCCTCGAATGCCCCCAAAATGATCGGGAAATACTCGCCTTTGATCTTAAAGGGGCATTTGACAGTGTAACGCACGAGATCATACTCACTAACCTAAACCAGACCGGCTGTGGCCTCAACACCCATTCCAATACATACGCCAATTTCTAATCGCTCGTCAATCCTTCATCAGCATTCAAAATAGGGAGCATGGTCCTTACCTAGTGGGCACGCGGGGAACCCGTCAAGGCCCGGCACTTTGCCCGCAGCTCTTCTATGATGCACCTGCCGGCCCAGCTGGGTGGTGTCGTCGGCGTGCAGCACGCCCTGTACGCCGATGACATCACTCTGTGGGCCACGCAGGGCAGCACAGGGTACACTGAAACAAGCCTGCACATAGCGGCGACGATAGTAGACCGCTACGCGCGCCTCTGCGGTCTTCAATGTTGCCCTCAAAAATCGGAATTTGTGTACCTCCGACCCTCACAAAAGTGCACTACTAAACTCTCAGGAGGATCTCGTCTCACCATACCGCGTGGGAGGCGCTGTTGCACTCTTTTTGGTAAATTTCGAACGCGCATGCGGGAAGGTGCACATCGACAAGAGCGCTTGGTCTGAGAATTTACTTCTCCTTCCGTGCGAGGCGGCCGAAGTGGTGGCTCGCTTCTCACGAGAAGAGTGTGATGACTACGAGAAGGTAAAGAGCGCACTGCTTAGAAAGTACCGGCTTTCTGCTGAAGCCTTTAGGCAGCGATTCAGGCAGGCAAAGAAAGGCCGAGAGTCGCATACTGACTTCGCGTACCGGCTTAAAGACAGCTTAACGAGTGGCTTGTAGCAGCCTCTCTTGGGCGGCGCCGACAACCCGGCTAGCGCGCGCCACCCTGCGAAGAGAATACAGACGGCACCTGGTCGTGGCTCGTGCAGCCACGGCTGGCAGTTCTGTTCTGGTGTCGGCTCGTAGCAGTGGTCTCGTTTCCTTCGCTCCTGAGGCGTTAAGCCTACAGGCTCAAGACCTCTGAGGTGCACGGAAGTCATGACTAGGTACTGGAGTGCATCGCACTAGAGCAGTACTATAGCGCGATTCCAGAAGATCTGAGGATACGGCTGCAAGATAGGCTAACAGATATACACCTAGACAAAGCAGCATGGCTCGCAGACGAGTATTACGTTCGCCGAAACCTGCAAAGCAAGGCAGGGTACGATAACAAGTTAGGAAAGGGAGAAACCTATTTAAAGAGAATCCCCGACCGAAGGGTGCAACAAGCACGCCGGGATCATTGAACAGAGGAAGCGGGATCAAAAGGAGGAGGTAGCGAAAAAAAGATTGAGTCACCCAAATCTACCGATTCGCCGAAGCAGCAGGCACCTGGAGCTCGCGCGTTTGAAGCGCGAAAGCCCATTGTCTGCTATAATTGCAACAAGGTGGGTCACATCTCAGTGAACTGCAAACAGCAAAAGATGGCGTTCGCGTGCATGCGAGAGTCGGAGGAAAACCTTGAATTCCTGGAGCCATACATGCGGGAGGTGGTTATAAATGGCAAGAAATTCAGGGCACTGCGGGATTCAGCGGCTACCATGGGTGTTGCTCACCCGTACTGTGTTTCCTCCACGGACTACACCGGCGAATGCGCCTGGATTAAGCAGGTCGCCGAAGAACAGAGTGCATGCTTGCCTATAGCGAAGGTGACCCTAGAAGGGACTTTTGGCAGGCTAGACACAAAAGCGGCAGTTAGCGAAAACTTGCCGACACAATTGCCCTACCTGTTTTCGGACAAATCCGAGCAGCTGCTGAAAGAGAAAGGTCTCTCTTTCACCTCGGGCTTGACTTGCATGGCGCTAACACGTTCTCGAGCGGGAAAGCTCGCAAAGAAACTCGACCGCTCTCCGATAAATGAGCAGGCACCGAACCACTCTCCCGACCAGCCGGGGGATCCTTGCAGAGAAACTGATGCGCCTAAACCGCATGAGCATGACCATGAAGGTGTTCCCGAACCAGCGGTAGCTCATGAAATCCAAGGAACTGCCGATTCCGTACAGAATGGGGCAACAGGAACCAACGCGAAGGGTTCGATATTAACACCTGCTTCGACTTATTGGGAGGAGTTGACCAAGGTTGATAGGAAAGCACTTATCGCAGAGCAGAAAAACGACCCGTCGTTAAGAGGTCTAAGCAATAAGGTGAGCGAGGGAGTCGCCAGAAAGAACAAAAGCTTTCATGAGAAATCAGGCCTTCAGTACCGGAAATACTGCGACTCAAAGGGATGCGCATATGAGCAAACTCCTAGTGCCTGAGAAGTACCGGCGGCAGCTTCTAGAGCTCGCACACGGAAATGCATGGGCGGGCCACCTGGGCATAAAAAAAAACAAAAGCTAGATTAGCCCACGAATATTACTGGCCTCGCTGCTGGAAAGATGTGGAACAGCTTGTTAGATCTTGCGACACCTGCCAGCGGGTCGGCAAGTCGACGGATAAATCGAAGGCACCCATGAAACTAGTTCCCATAATTACAGAGCTCTTTCGGCCTCTTGTAATAGATACTGTCGGCCCACTCCCAGCGTCCAACTCTGGCTGTCGCTACATTCTGACCTCACTGTGCGTGGCAACCAAATTTCCCGAGGCCATTCCCTTAAATGAGCTAAGTTCCACACGTATTGTAGACGCCCTTTTGTCAATTTTCTCTCGCGTGGGGTTCCCTGCAGAGATACAAAGCGATAACTGGAGCGTGTTCACAAGCCGCTTGACAACAACGTTCTTTGAACGGTGTGGGATTAAAATAATCCGCAGTTCCATTCACCACCCTCAGTCAAATCCAGTCGAGCGTATGCACTCGGTGCTAAAGCGGATACTTAGGTCTCTGTGTTTTGAGCATAAGAGAGATTGGGAAGGCTGCATTCCAGCAGCACTCTTTGCAATGAGATCCGTCCCCCACGAAAGCACAGGATTTAGCCACGCTGAACTAGTATGAGGGCGTGACTTGAGGGCCCTGTAGCGCATGCTGAGGGAGTCATGGGAGAGTTACGGAGATGATCCATGTGTAGTGGAATACGTCCTGAAACTACCCGAAAGACTTGCGAAAACCAGACCTTGGGGAAAGCAAATGTCAGAGCAGCGCAGTCACTGTCTAAAGTGTACTACAACAAATCGGCACGCAAGCGCACCTTTCAACCTGGTGACCAGGTGATGTTGCTGCGTCCGTCAAAAAGGAAAAAGCTTGAGGTGCAATGGGAAGGGCCAGCTAAGGTGGTGTCCAAGCTTTCGGACACCAACTATGAGGTCAAATTTAAGAAGAAACACAATCGCATAATCCACAGTAATTTGATGAAGCCTTATGTGCAGCGTCAGGCCATGGTTAACATGGCGCTGAACATGCCAGAGGAAGAGATCTCAGACATACCTTATGTCATACATGAGGACGAGCAGGCAGCGAATGAGCAGAGAGCCGCCTTTGTCGGAAAATCAACGAGGAGACGTGAAAAACGTCGTCCGCGATTTTGAGGCGGTGTTTTCAAACAAGCCAGGAAAAACAACCCTCGTCGAACAGACATTCAGCTGTCCAGCGGACAGCCAATCAGGAGCAAACCGTACCGTGTCTCTCCAAGACAAAAAGAAATCATTGAGTCATTATTGTAGAGGTTCCAGGCAAGGATCCGAGACCTTGCGTGGACTACCGGAGACTGAATTCAACCACAGTGGACCAGACCTACCCCATTCAGGAAATCGAGGAGAGGGTTGAAACAGTCGCTAAATCAGAATATATATCCACACTGGATTTAGTTCGTCGTTACTGGCAGGTTCCACTCACTGAGCGCGTCAGCATTTATGCAGCATTCGTGTCCCCCGCGGGCACGTTTCGCCCTGTAATGTTGAGATTCGGCTTGAAAAATGCTCCGTACTGTTTTTCAAAGTTAATGGACCAAGTGCTGCGGGGACTTGCAGATTTCGCTCTCCACTACCTTGACGACGTGGCCGTTTTCTCACAAAACTGGGAGGAGCACATTGAACACCTGCGTATTGTGTTGAGCCGACTGCTTGAGGCCGGTTTAACGGTAAGGGCGGGAAAATGCCACCTGGGGTGCGCCGAAGTGAACTATCTTGGGCACGTGGTTGGACGAGGCCAACGCAGACCTACAGAAATTAAAGTGGCTGCCGTGGTGGAGTACCGTCAGCCAACAACAAAATCGGAACTCAGGGCTTTTCTTGGCCTAGCTGACTGTTATCAGCATTACGTAAAGGGCTACGCAGATTTAGCCTGCCCCCTGACCGACGCGCTGAGAAAAAGTGAGCCTGCCAATCTTTCTTGGGACCAAAAGAAAGAGAAGCCATTTCAGAGTCTGAAAACGGCCCTAAGCTAGCGCCCAATAATGGCAGCGCAAGATTTCTCGAAACCCTTTATCATACAATGTGATGCCAGCGACCGTGGGCTAGGCGCTATTCTTTGCCAGGAAAGCGATGGCAGACACACACGGCCTGTCCTTTACTTGAGCCTCAAGCTCAGCACGCGGGAAGAGGCGTGTAGCAGGTCTGAAAAAGTATGCGCATGCCTCGTTTGGGCGATAGACAAACTGGCATGCTACGTCTCCGGGTCCCGTTTCACAGTAGAAACGAACCATTGCGTTTTGACTTGGCTGCACAATATGTCGCCCAAAAATGGTCGTCTACTGAGGTGCAGCCTGGCACTCCAGCAACACAGCTTCGAGGTTCGCTACAAGAAAGGCAAGCTCCACACAAATGCCGACGGGCTCAGCCGAGCATTTTAGCTAGTAAAGATTTTACAAAAAAGGATGTCCCCCAAATTTGTAGTTGTGGAGGTTTATTTCATATTCTCTTCCTAATAGATAGCGCATATCTCCCACTTTCTTCGCAGTAATGTTGTTCATAATCAGGTAACATACCTAGGAGAACGTTTCCTTACTTCGGCCAAGGATAAGTAAGAGCGAGTGGTGTAACGTGCCTTGACTCTAGGTATTGGGGCGCGCAAAATTGAACGCCACGTCGGCCAAATCAAGTCACCTATTCCCGTACCGCGTGCCCTCTAAGCACCAACCTGATTTCATTAAGCGAATTTTTTTTCCCTATCCTCGAGAGGGAGCACACGCCTTGGACAGGTGTCCTGTCAATACTACTCATCGGGAGACACCATGTGTTCATTCAGGCAAAACATTTGATCTCTTCAAGTTTTAGTTGAAGTTTTTTGCTAAGTGCAGTTTTGGCCCTTAGTTTTGGTCTGGCGGGATGAGTGGGTTCTGACGGCACGTGCTTTTGTCAGGTGTGGTTTGGCGCCTGTGATCCCTTTTGGCTAGCATTGCAGAGAATTTCCCAAAACGGCCATCTGACGAGGGGGAGTGATGCCGAGCTTCGGCACTGAAGGTCATCAGAAGGCTTCCAAAGAGCATCTGGTTCCTGGCACGCCCAGTCAGCCGAGCTACGTGCGAGCAGTTCGTCTTCCGGGCGCAATATCTGGCGGCGGGGGTGCTGTTGTGCTCGCGCTCCCTTCCTGCTGTTGAGTTCGGCGAAGTGGGGGCATGGGGAGGATTCCATGAAGACCACCTCTGGGGGAGACGTGACTGCAGGACTGCCAGAGGGAACGACGACAATAGCGTCCCCACGTGTTCAACAGGAATGCTAGCGACGATCATAAGCGTATTCTTTCCGGTCCTCGCCACGACGAAGTGCGGTATCAGTGTGGTCCCCTTCAGTCACGCTGGATTTGAACAATTGCCCGAGTGCCGCACCTGAGACAGAGCCTCCGTGCTCTGGTCACCAGTCAAGCTCTTTCGACACCTGCGGGGAGGCAGCCTGCATTCCTGTGTCATGCAGGTGCCCTCCGGACGCACGTGCGCGGCCACCTGGAAGCCGCGGGGACGACAACGTGACAGGGTCCTGTTCCCTTTCCCTCGACCGAGCTGCGAAGAAACATCAGGACCGCCCTGCCGTGGGTGGTGCCATCAGTGCCATCGTGTGATTGGACATCATTCTTCGAACTGTATTCCCCAGCAAGGGATCTGGGGAATACGAAGAGTATTTAAGGAGCTGCTGGTTCGATGCTATAAGAGAGCCCCCTAGTTGAGAGGTATCAGAGACTCCCGACTCCTAAGAAGCTCTCTTTACTGAGAAGCACTCTCAGTTGCCCGTACTTGTACATAATGTAAATAGTCCTTGTATAAAGTTTTCCAAGTTTTCTTCCTCCGATCGTCCTCGTCTCTTCTCCGGCCCAGTCACGCTACCTGAATCCCAACAATATCCAATACACCACTCCCATGGAGCACAGCTTTCACATCGCAGAGCTGTGGAGACCCGCCCTCCATGGGCGACCTCTTCCAGCCAACATGTCACACGAAGACCATATTGGTCGGCGCCTGGCACGAGCGGAAGCCCTAGCCCGACATTATGGCAACAAAAAAGGTGTATACTAACTACGTGGACGCCTCCAGCCCTCACCACGGGGGATGATACATGGTCGCGGTAGTTCACAACAGCAACACAGATAACGGCCTCACCTTCACAGCCCGCAGTCCAACACAGGCAGAAGAGGTCGCGATTGCTCTCACGGCCTCACATTCCGACTCAAAATACATATTCACCGACTCGCGAGGGTCCTGTCGGAACGTGGAACAAGGCTGGACTCCCTCCCTAGCACATCGAATCTACCTAAATTGCCTACGGGATAAGGGCCCATTCACCGTTACCTTATATGGGTCCCAGCTCGTCAAGGGTTCCCAGGAAATGAGGAAGCAGACGCAGCCACCCGCGCGCTCTCTCACCGGGCTGTTTTCTCCTCCTCACCCGATCAGGAACCCGATTTTAATCCGGTCTGCACCTTCAAAGGTGTTACAACCTACTATCAACGCAGTCATCGCCATTACCCTCGCCCCTGTAAAGGCCTCATGAAGGCGGATGAACTGCTCCTTCTCCGCCTTCTCACCAATACATTGCTGTGCCCGGCAGCACTAAAACATTTTGACCCCTCTAACGGCAGCTGCCAACACTGTGGAGCGGTGTATTCTGAGTCCTGACACTAGTCACATGGTGTGGGCCTGCCCCTCCAACCCGGTTATTCCCCTCATTCCCAATCCAACCAGGGAGGACTGGGAGGCGACCCTGCTCGGCTGCCGCTACTTAGAGGCCCAACAAGCCTTAGTCGGGCGCGCCCGGTCGGCGGCCACCGCCACTGACCTAGTGTCACCTAGCGCTTGTAAGGATCGGTCCCTTACGGGCTGATCCAAACATTCCTCCTGTCGCTTCCTAACAAATGTTTTCACCACCACCACCAAGGGAGTCAGTTATGCGCCTTCGTTCCCTCAAAATCATCGGAGTCTAGAACGCTGTCGACGCTAACGCCAATGAACACAAATAACGCCGATGGTCTATAGCTTCAGTGGCGCATTTCTGCAACAACGTTGTGAATGCCAACGCATGCAAAGCGCAAATGTCACTACTGCCACGTAGCTTAAAGCGCGACTGAGGTGTCCACGTCAAAATCTTATTAATCCCTCTTTACTTTGTATTTGACCTTAAATTGACCTTGAGGTGCCTGGGGTAGCATGTGGTACGACACCATAGTTATCACATAGCTTTGTCTTGTTTTGACCTCTGGCTCACGTGAAGGTCAAAACCGCAAGCACCGCGAAATCGTTACAAGGTAGCATAGTGAAGCTTTCGCTTCAAAATTCAAGAATGATTAGCGAATGCGAAATCAATGAAGAGCGTTAGCTAAGTTGTTTTCACCAAAGGTTTCGAGAAATTCGGATACCAACGTCTACATCACGAAAGGACGATTCTTTTCGTGAGCCTCTGTGCATTCCTCGAACAGACGGGCTTGACGTCCAGTCTGTTCTCCGCCAGGCCGTGCTGCGCAGTGGCCGATTGCTCCGCGTGTGATACCTTGAAAAACCAACAGCTCGACGCCCCACGCCAGCTTCAGTACATGTGCATAGTGTTATGCGCGTGTGATTTCTCTTCTTTTATGGACTCAACACGCGTGCAACCTGTATATATATGTATTTTTGTGTAAGTAGTGTATTTGCGTATGTTACCTCTCCCCCTATCCTTTCTTACTGTCACCTCACCTCCTTTGTTTAATTTCTTCATTCTGGCTGCTTCCCTTTATTGCCACTGCCCGAGCTCAGGTGCATCCGTAGCGATGGCAGATACTGGGGATAACAAAAATCTTTTCCCTGCTTTTATTTTTATATTTATTTCTGATTATACGCTGCTAGAACTGGTACCACCCGCATCCCTCTGCGACCACTGCCTAGCACGCCAGGGCCCTCTGAAAGTCGCCCCCAATTACGGTTTCGAGGACCAAAAATCCTCGGTACGAATCCCTCACACGTAACTGCACTAACAACTCAACGAGCAAAATTTTCCGCGGAAACGGGCCGATTTGTCTGCCACCACGCCGAACCCTCTGCGCCAAACGGGTGGGCCACAATTTTGTCACCCATGGCGACTCCACGTGGCACTGGTCTCGGCACCCGCTTAGATGTTATGTAAGCGGCACGCCAGCAGGGGGCAAACCGGCCGCCATGCCCGACGACTGACCGCGAGAGGTCACATGACGGGGATCACTTTTCGCTGTCGAGTTTTCCGGCCGCCATCCTGAAATCTCGGACGGATAAGAAACGTTCGAATGCGAGTAGTGAGAGCTGTCTCTCTTAAAATTATGAAATATATCAAAAACAACATACAAATAGAAAAATTAAGGAAGGAAGGGGAAAGGCTTTCGCCATTCCGTTCATAAGGAGACTTTTTTTTATCGCAATGCCCGTTCCAAATGAAAGGGCAGTCGTCCGAAAATTCCCTGGAACAGTGTAACCCTTCGTCTCGATACGCGAGCAACCGTCCGGCAGCAAGCAGCTGCGAGCTGCTAGTAAAACCAAAAAAGGACTGCAGGCTGCCGAGGCCACCTTGTCTACTCATCGTGTTGGCTGCTGCTCGCGCGAAGCGCAAGAGCAGAGCAGGCTTCCAGACGGACGCCCCTAGGCGAGCGAAATGGACGCGCTTTACTCGGACCACTACGTGACTCATGTCACGTGACGCCGCCATGCATTTGAGCCAGCGGCGCCAGCGTCATAGTTAGCTCTGTCCGCGTCTGTATGCAGACACCGCCCGACGCGCTGGCGCGTTTTGCGTTTCGCCGCTTGCCTTCGTCGACACGCGCCTCGCCAGACACCGAACTCGCCGTTGCCATGGAGATGCCTAAGAGCAATGGTTCGTTTTCTCACCGTGCCGGACTCGGCGCTGCTCCTTGCGTTGCGTCACGGCTGGCATGTGTACGCTTCAGCTCCGTGAGTGGCCCTGGCGACTTGTGTACAGTCATCAGACTCGTCGCTGCCGCAGAGTGCCTTTGTGGTTGCCGACGTTGCAACGTTTCACAGCGATGCTATTCGGCTAGTGAGGCATTGCAGCATGGTCCGCGTACGCGTCTTGCGTGTTCGTTTTGCCGTGATTGCATTGGTCTGCAGTACAGCCTGACTTTGGTGTCCGACGTGTTTCTGTGAATGCTCTACGGTGCAAGATGTATACCTTTGCGGTAGCAAGTTGCGTTTGCAGCGCTGCAGTACACCGCTCGCTGTCGAGCTGCGGCTACGTGGACTTGTGCCGCGTTCTCAACGATGGAGTTCACGCCCTGACTGCGCTGAGCACCACGACATGTTCTCATTGACTTTGTGCGGAGAGAAATTGAGGCTGCATTAGTGGAATGCGGAACCTCCCAGGAACACTGTGTGGTGTTCGACTGGAGTGCTGTCTTGTCGCCGACTTTTGGGCAACATGTTCTACCGAAAGGTGAGCAAGTTTCTACACATCCTGGTACAAGGTGCATGGTACGCTGTGTTGGGCTAATTGCCTGTGCTGTTTCTTGCTGTTGGGCGCAGAAAATTGGCCGCAGTGACTCCTGTCACGTGACGGGATTCATTGCAACAGATGTATTTCGGCGTAAATTGCTACGCAATTACGCTTGATGTCTCGATTGTGCGCTGTTCGCATTTTCTCGAGCAGTATGAACACGGGACAACGTAGCTTAGGCTCTCAGGCATACGGCGGCGTTTCGCACAGTTGTTGATAGGATAATCAGCAACTATTCGCTAAAACATTTCGCATTATCCTGCCGAACGCGCGCGTTTCAATACCTCACGGAGGTGTATGCCGGTGTTTATTGCAATTCAGAAAATATTGAGTGCTAACGCGTTCACCATTTATTCCTTTCCTTCGGAAATACAAAAGCGACCTGTTTTCGTTGGAAATATCTCGGGAACATTTTTTTCTGGTATCTGACTTTGCTTTTCTGCGTTGCCATTATCGTCCACGCATTGAGAGGCATGCATTCCTACCGTTGATCTGAAGCAGGTGTTCTTGTTCCTCGGAACCGAAGAGCGAGTTTCAAAGGACGGTGTCGATTAAGCTATCGAGTTCTGAATGGACCGTGACTGATATCATGCTCCTCCGCGTATATGGAGCGCTGCTCTTGATCGCAGGCTGGAATAAACCAAAGTCAGTACCCAGATATTCCCACTCAAGTCCTCTCACCTAACGGTCTGGGTATCTGCGAGGAACGACCCACTGTCTGGTACATTTCTGTTAGGATCAGTTCTGACGCCAGTTAATTCTCATGGCGGTTTTTATGCGCGCTAGGTTGCGAGGTGAGGTTGGATGGACACTTCCGAGGCGTACACGCGAAGCGCCTATGCGCACGAGCGTCTGGAAAACCGGTCTGCGCATGCGCGAGGCGCGAGCAGGGGCGAGATTACGTAACTGTCAATTAAGAAAAGTGTCAAAAACTTGTCACAAAGGTGTCAGTAAGCCTCGCTCCTATTGGTCGGTCGTGGCCGGCGGCAATTTTGCTTTTTTGCGTCATGGGTGGCTGCAGATGACGTCATGGATGTGGCAGAAGTGATGACGGTGCGCACCTAATTATGCAGCCGCTCTTTGACACTTTTTTGTCAGTTTTGAGGCCGTCAATTTGACCGTTGCCTTTGTGATAGAAAATGGCGGCGGTGTACGCGGCGATACGACTAAGGCGGCTGCGCTGCCTTTTTCGACTGGAGAAGCAGACTGTGGAGTGGCTTTGCGATGGACTGGGAGGTTTGCGTGCGAGTGCGCTGTCGGTGCGGCGCCAGGTATGTGGACAGCGGTTCTTTGCCACGGGCGGCTTTCAGGCTGCCGTTGGTAATGAGGCGTAGTACGTCTGCATCGCACAACCGGCGGTGAGCAAATGCGTACAGCGGGTGTTGGAGGCAATTTGTAAAGATAGTGCGCAGAAGGGGTGGGTTCCGTCGTCGCCCCTGTGACACACAGCTACATATAAATAGGACTCGCTTATGCTGGCAAAGCACTTTACTTTTCCCAGCAAATGGCACTTCGTGGTCGTCTTCTGTTTCCCAAGGGGAAAGAAACAACTTACTGCAACGCCTTATCTTTTGGCATTTTTGCCATCGATCGAAGGAGCTAAACAACACAGACTTCAGCAAGTTGTCTTCGTCGATTTCGTACCAAGCGCTTCTTGCAAGTTCAACCGAACAGTAGCTCGATTCCAGACGCCGCGCAAAAAAAAACAAATAACACGGCGTGAAACAGCTGGATTCGTGCAAAGCGGCCTTTTTACTGCCGTCAGCACACCCCGCGGCACCGAATGTTACCCACCAGCCAATAGCAAAACTTCGAATGCGTCTCGTTTTGCGTATTATCTTCAAACTTTAAACACGTTTTGGCAAAATAAAATATTAGTTATTTTCATCGTTGTTCATTTCTTATTTCTTTTTACAAAAATTAGGCAGACGGTCTCTCGAATGCTCACGGGGCGCCGCCCTGCTGTAATTGGCCGAGTCCTCGTTGAGTCACGTGGTGACGTCTCATGGTGTCGTCATTTTGACGTCACTGTCAATAACTCGTGACAGTTTGTCACGGTTGCGTAATCTGGCCCCAGGGCGCAGATATCTGACAATATCAGATATTTGCGCCCCGGCGCGTTCGCACGCCGGAAGGGGCTCGCCGGTTTCTGATCGACGTGCACCAATGAGAGCGCAGCTCTCCCAACATCCGGTAGGGAATTTTTCGCGCCGTTTCTTCGGTTTCGCTTGGTTCACCTATGGCTGCGCCGATGTCTGAGGTTATAAATAACGAACTACTCATTGCTGCGGTAGAGCAGGCGGCGCTCACTTTGGCTGGCAAGCGACAGACTGCATAAAAATAAGAACGTGAAAGCAGCACTTTGGAGAGAAGTGGCGGATGTACTACCGGGAGCACCAGGTAGGCATACACTTCGCTCATGATGAGCACTTCATGGTTGGAATGTGCTTGAAACTTTTCACGTTACAATTGTGCAGAAAGCGTGGACCTTGTACAAAAGCGCTGGAAATCACGGCGCGACAAATTCCGCCGCCTGTACACGGCACGTCAGTTGGGGCGGAAGAGCGGTGCTGGCGCGGACGACATCGAGGCCACGGACTTCGTGTGGGCACATTACGAGCAGCTGTTGTTCCTCAGGAACACGATGTTCACCAGGCCGTAAGTTCATCAATATTTTTATTCCCATAACGAGATGTTCGCTTTAAGGAACACAAGCAGTGCCGTCGTTTGCCGTGGCAGGAACGCTGCATGCGTGAAGCAAGCGCTATTTGACGTGATGCCATTACATCCGAAGCGAAAGTGTTCTTGATGCAGGACTTATTGCAAGAAAATGCGGCATATTCTATGGCAAAGCTGCTGCCTGCAGTTGAGCATGCTGCTGGCAATTGCTCCAGGTCATAAATCCAACGCAAAGTGTAGTGCAAATGCTCCCAACACAACCACCCTGCTGCTGCTTGCGCCGCTGAGCAGGCAGAACGCCGAGCCGCCGTGACACTGGCGGGAGCTAACGATAGGTGTATGAAAATCAGGCACTTTAAACGTACGCAGACTTCCTATGCTCTCTTAATTGCTCAGTAGTGTGTATTCTTAAACAGGCATTTTAAGCAAACATCTTCTGTTGCTTACTGGGCTTTTCATGCAACTTGAATGCCACTGATGTCCACACATTAAAAATGAAATCTCGGCATTTATTTCAGCCACGAGAGTGTTGGCAGTTTACAACGTAACGGGTGGAATTTTTGCTGTTATTGGATGAATTCTTCCTTTCCATGTTTGCTTTTTTATAAGTTATGATGTATTATTTTCATCCCCAGGTGAAAATCTGTTAATTTGATTGTTTTCTAATGGTTTCATCTGGTCCCAGAAGGAAGCGTTCTGGTTAGCTGCTGGTTGAAATAGCTCTGTAGGGCACCAACTAGTTTTTGGCTTTAAGCTACTGGTCCCAAAAGTAAGCCTCTGGTTTGCTTCTGGTTCTGAAGTGGGATCTACTGGCTCCTACTGAACTTTTTGTTGTCGGATTTACAGCTTTTTCTGTTGTATATGTTGTAATGGTGTTCCTCAACGCACAAAATTTTTCATCAAAATCTCTTCGAGGTTTTCTGCTATACATTGCAAAAATAGTGCTGAAATTTAATGAGAAAACTATGTTTATTAACTAGCCATTCCCGCTAAAACTTGTCGGATGCCCTTAATGAGGGAGTATATAAGCATGAGTACACTAAGTTTCAACCAATGTGAGTGTGTGTTTCTCATATAAGTTATGTGTATTGCCATGCTTTGTTGTTGGCGTTGTTGGCACTCAATTGTTACGATTAAACATGCGTGTTCTCACTATATGCAGGTCTGCGTGGTCCTGCAGGGCAACACATTTTAGTGTAGGTTTCTTTTTGTTGTCTAGGTTTCTTTTGTTGTCCTGAATTTTTGGTGTGCTTATTGTCACTAAGCAACTCTTTAAATCATTTTGTAACTTGTCAGAAAAGGGATGAAATCTAAGGGCATATTACATGGATGGTTTATCCAAGTAAATGTTCGTGCTATAAGCAGTTACTGGTTCCAGCAGCGGCAGGGAATGGACCAATAAACCACTTGAACTGGGACAATAAAGAATCTCACTTGGACATTTTCACCGCACTCCTATCTCACACTTGTAGATGCTTGTAAAGACATACCTGCAGCTCATGCTATTCTATTTGAAAGGATACCCTGTTGCTCAGATTCCAGTTCATGATCAGGAATGCCAGGTGGCGGAAATAAATGCACAGTTTTCATTTTTATTTGTAGTTATTATGTGGTTGTGGGAATTAACATGCCAACCAATTGTATTGAAACAGTTCCCTCGCCATGAAATGCACGTGGCAGGCTGTGTGGATACGTTCAGCCAAACGGAAGCGCTGAAAATATGTTTGAGGGCATATCAGCTCCATTATTAATGAGGAAAATGTGACAATTGGGAATCTGCAATGACACTTATTATGCAATAATCACAGCTTGACTCTTGGCTGCTTAAGCAGTAAGTGTAGGTCACGTTCAAAATATCTCAAAGCAGCATGACCAGAAATAAGATCAACACTTTCAGCCTTACTTGCCTGTACAGTTCAAATACAAAGCCCTCAAAGTGAAATACTGTTAAAATGAAGAGGTAGCATATGAGTTAAGACCAAGAAACAGCAAATGGCACTGTAACATACAAAATATATTGCGCACTGAAAGAAAATAATGCCGCCTTGCATTGACTGGAAGCATTTAACACATCTAATATGCGACTCCAACACACTGGCTCAACATGCTGTGTGCACCCAAAAGGCCTCATGAAGGTTCCATGGTTATGCATATTCATCTAGGGAAATTGGGCGCTTTATGTGTACAAAATGAACACCACTTTTTCCAATGTGCTTTGTGCATTGCAGATAAAATGGGTCTTTTTATCATGTGCACTGTCACAGCTAAGATCTACATGAGATTCCGTGGCACCAAACAAGAGACAAGGCACAAGTGCTCTTTCCGTCCTTGTTCCGCGCTATGGAGTTACCCACTAGCCTGAACCCTCACACTTCTAAGCTAAACATCATAGGCAATGTTACCAGCGGTTCACCGTTATTCACTGAAACACCCACTGCTTAATCAATCAGACAGGAATGCCATGCTAAAGTGCAGATTTCCTGCAGCTATACAGATACTGTATAGACAAATCAAGGAGCTGCATAATATGCTTAATGTATGAGACTACTAAGTGCCGTCAATGAACCTGCATATTTTATTTTCCATACAATGTGCACCAACTCCACACACATAGTTGTTTGGGTCACCACTATGCATATTTAACTCCCATGTATCAGATTTTGTTTCATAAAACTTCCACTTGGCAGGAACGTCGTCCTGCAGCCAAGTAGTTTAAAAATGGCAGCACTTTTGTTACATTAACTGCACACCAAAACCTCAGAGGGTAGCACAAACTGTCACCTTCATACTACTATTATGGTATCCTTCATGAAGAGGTCAGTAGTAGTAATGCATAGCAAAAGCAGCCAAAAGATGAAGCGGTGCCCTGCACGAAACAACAAATTTGCGCACATAAGTAGGCAAATGGCTTAGAGCAATATAAAAATTCCACAATAATGTATTCAAGACTTAGGAAATAAAAATGCAAAAAAGCTAGTATATACAAGACCGTATGCTCGAAAAATGGTATGCAAGACAAGAGGGAACAGCATATGAGGATGCCTCGGTATGTACAGGCTGTTCCACAGTTAGAGGGAAATTCGGAGCGCGTCGCTTCGCGATGCGGCGAGCTGTGGAATCGCGCGCCGCTGGGAAGCTAGCGCATGCGCTGACGGCTGAGGGGCGGGGTCTCGCCGCGTCGTCTGCTACGGCGCGGGTGCACTCCGCTCGGTCGAAAAGCAGGTGGATTGCAAGGGCAGGGCCACGGCTCTCATCGTTTTTTGTAGCAGCTGAGCTTATAGACCAAAAGAAAGGTTTTGCCGCGCCAACCTCTGATCCTTCACTGGCAGTAATGCTATTGTATAAACTGCCTTCGCACCATGCTTCGTTTATACATTTTCTTTTCCGAAACCGCAGTACTGATATCGTTCAGTTCTAGAAACGCAGCGTGATGAAGACAAATTTGACGCGCTATTACTTGGAGCGCGAAAGAGAAAAACCAGTCCCGTACAGCCGTATGGATCAGACACAACAAAACGAATGAATATTATGAAGTCATGTTTACAGAATATGCTCTGAAAGTGCTGCTTCTTGGCCGCAGTTGACTGCCTCGGACAGCATGTAGCTGCCGGTAATACAAACGTCATGTTCCGGAATGAGCCTCTGTTCACGGCGGTCCCGATGACAATGCATATTTCGCGCGGCATAGAAGCATAAAGAGAATCAGTAAATGCCGTGTTTATTCCCAGCACGTCGAAATCGGTAATACTGATGAAGGCGGCGGTGACTCAGCGTTCCTTAAAATAAAATAGTAGATATCTCATTGCTTTCGTCATAGTGGGAGGCATTATTCTTCGCAAGCGCAAGCAGCATTTTTGAACTCTGTACTGTTCAAGATAGTTGGCGGTCGTTTCTACTCGATCGAGAGTCGTGTTATATAGCCATCCTTTTAAGTTATTTGGCTTTTTCAATGGCCCGTGTACCAGAGAACGAAAGGATGAAGATGGTGCACCTCTGTTTTTGAAATTACACTCAGAAACAGATTGCTGAGACGACAGGTCGTCCGATAAAAACAGTGAACAGAATTTTACAGGCCTTCAAGAAAGAAGGGCGCATCAAAGATGCCTCTCGAGGACGTCCACCAAGGGCTACAACTGAGGAAGAAGATTTGTGGATTGTGGCAGCTGCGGCAGACAATCCCCGTGCCTCTCTGCAAGAAATCCGCAAGAGCTTGAACTTGAATGCTTCCAAGGCTACCGTCAGCCGTCGACTTAACGCTGCTGGCCTAAACAGCCGATCGGCTGCTCAAAAGCCTCTACTTCGCAAAAGAAACAAAGAAAAGCGGCTTGCTTTTGCACAAGACCATCAAAGTTGGACGGCCAGAGAGTGGAAGACAGTAGTCTTTAGCGACGAATCCACGTTCACGTCCTCGTGTGACCAGAGAGGGCGAGTATGGCGCCCAGCCAGGACACGGTAAGCTATTCAGTTCAGCATAACTTTATTGTTTCAACCGGTCCTACTACCTACTCTTGTTCTTTAGAACGAATTGTTTTTCATGTATGACATTAAGATATTATGAGTTTATAATTAGTTTTGCTCTCCTCGCGCGCTGCTTCAGTGTAATTTGTTTACTATTGCGCACATGAATGTCTCGTCGTCTATAAAAATATAACGCTTCGAGTAATGCCATGAACCACTGGAAGCTTTATTTGTCGTTGCCTTCAACAGCCGCCGGCGCACGGCCTTATCACTGTGATTGTAGTGCATGGAATGAACTTGTTCGTGCTTGTTGTCGCGAGCCGCGGCTATATCACATTCTTTGATGTGCGAGATGTGCCGAGATTTTTCCCGAATTATTACGCGAGGCACAACTGTTTCTGTATCATTTGAGACGTTTCCAGGTTCCCTAGGCCAGTTATCTAGACGGTTCTTCGCCCACTTTAAATTGAGCGCTTACGAATGCAACGGGCATTCGTATAGATCGACGACCGCCGAGCACCCTTGCTGCTATCGCCGCAGGCGATTGCTTAGTTCTTATGCGGGCGCAAGAAAGCCTAATAAAAAGCTTACACCAGTGAATTTCAAGCCTACTCATTTTTCGCCATCGGCATTGTCACCTGATAGGTTAGAAGAACTTCTTGTTGGGCTAGTTGGTGCATTGCTTTGAAGAACCAAGTTGCGCATTCAAAAGAGACGACCACAGGAAAACACCAAGGAGACAGGAAGAGCGCTCTATCTGTCTCCTTGGTGTTTTCCTGTGGTCGTCGGTTTTGAATGCGCAACTTGGTTCTTCAAAGTATTGTCACCACTACGTGACAGTATCTTTGAGCCAAGTATGGCAGAATGATTTGGTTATCAAGTAAGGCAAGTCAACCATGGCGCTTCTTATTCTCATCTCTTTCGCGATTTCAATATCCGTTTAGGGGAAGTGGATGTGCTGTGATTACGGCTTTAGTGGAAATCCCTGCCGTGGACATGAACCGATTATATTGTCAAGATTAACTTATAAACATCAACCCATACATCCGGTATTAGATATTGGCAGTTCATACAACTCATTTGTTTTTATTTTCAGATACGATCCACACTACATGCAAGGGGTCGCTGCCAGTGGCCGCACAACCGTAAGCGTGTGGTCGTGCATCACAAAAGATGACCTTGGACCACTGATACGCCTCGAAGGCAAGCTCTGTGCTACAAAGTATGCAGGGATCATCGACGATGTGTTGATTCCGCACCTGCTTGACGGCCCGTTTCCGGAAGGGCACTACATATTTCAACACGACCGGTCGCCAATCCATACCGCTGGTGTGGTAAGCAAGCTGTTAGAAGAGCGCGGTGTCATCGTCCTGGATTGGCCGCCCCAGTCCCCGGACCTCAATATCATTGAGAATGTCTGGGGCTCAATGAAATCCTCCCTGGCGCGCCATTCTCTGCAAGGCTTATCCGAAGATGGCCCCTGGTCCATCATTCGCAGCGAATGGGACGAGCTGCGAAAGAACACGGCGTTGACTGAATCACTCTACGCTTCTCTGCCCTCACGGATGGGCGCTGTCATCACTGCCACTGGGGACCTGACAAGATACTGAGAGAAGTTGCAAACGTTATACGCCCATTCTCTATCGGTGGCTGAGGGCTGTGAAACCATTCCCTTTGGCAGGGTGCAGCACATTTAACGAATTTTGTTTAAGTAACATTGCACCATCACTATTAACATTTCATTCCGTCCAATTAGCTCAGATGTGCGAAATCTTTTTCTTCTGTTTCCTTTTTTTCAATTTTGTGGGGAATAAACACCAAGAAATTGCGCTGCAAATTTTGGTTTGCTTTATTTTCTCGGGTAATACGGTAGAACACACATGTAAGGAAATTAGTATTGCTATCTTGGAAAACAAGAAACGATGCTGATTGTTTTGGTTTGATTTGCTTTATAGGGTTTAACCTCCTAAAGCGACTCAAGTTATGAGAGACGCCGTAGTGGAAGGCTGCGGAAATTTCGCCCACCTGGGATTCTTTAGCGTGCTTTGACATTGCAAAAAACAGGGGCGCCTTGGTTTTCGCCTCCACCGAAGAGCGGCCGCTGCAGCCGCGCATTTGGATTCAGCATTCAAGCGCACTAACCACTGAGTCACCGTGGTGCGGAGAAGCATGCTGTCAAAGCTGGTATATAGAAGAGTAAAAGTTGCACTAACAAATGTTCTTTACCATACCGGCTCAGTTCCCATAAAAAACGATGAAGGCCGTGCGCTGCCTTTGTAATCTTCCTGCTTTCAGACCGAGAAGAGCGCACCCGCTCCGTAGCAGACGACGCGGCGAGACTCCGCCCCTCAGCCCCCAGCGCAGACTGCGCTTGCGCGAGCTTCCCAGCAGGGTGCGATTCCAGCGCTCAGCGCAACGCAAGGCCACGTGCTCCGAATTTCATTCCAACTGTGAAACAGCCTCTACAGCTGTCATGAGCCAGAATAGGGTCAGTCTGTTCTGAAAAGATCATTGCATGACCTCAAAATGATGAATGGAAGTAAAAAGGCTCGTTAAGCTTATATCGAAACATCCTTGCAAACAGTGACTTGAATCACGCACCTTCATGGTGCATATACATGTACAGGGGTGGTCAAAAGTTCGCAGGCCGCTCTGACCGAGCCAGGAGCGGCTGCTCTCCGCTCTCGCGGCGCTGCTATCGCTCGCGCGGCTCGGCGCGCGCCGGCTGCGAGGGTATGCGCTGAGAGGGTGTGCATTCCCCTCCCTTTGACTCTCGTTGATAACAAAGCCTGAAAAATGGTAGTGCGCCGCTCGCCTTCACTGTTCGCTCTTCACATTCCGCTGCGGCGCTTCGCGTGGCATTGCAGAGGAGAGTTTTCCACCAAGTGACGCGCCATACTAGCTGCCATATTCGGTTAGACTGTGTGTGCTTCCCATACTTTTCGGCGTCCTGCCGTACGAAATAACGCGTTTACCCACACATGAGCTGTGTTCCGGCTCTCTCAGCCATTTGCGTGATTTCCCACGTTGCATTTCGGCGCGGAGCCCTCATAAGTTCCGCGACACCCATCAAGAAACTTCTCCAATCCTGTTTGTGCCGATATATGCCATGTCGTGTTTAAAAAAAGCTTAACACGTAGCAAGTAATCTTTAAAATCGACCCGGCCAAGCCCGAATCGACGGTGTCAAATACGTTGGCGACCTCCAATTTGGCATTTCTTCTTTCACACCCTCCTTCATCCCTTCCCTTACAGCATGGTTCGGGTGTCCGCCGATATATGCGAAACAGATAGTGCGCCATTTCCCTTCCTAGAAACCAATTTACTCACCTCCAATTTGGCACGGTTCACTTCCCAAAAAGTGGCCCGGGCCACCCCGAAAATTCACCTTTGCCAATTTTCACCGAAATCGATGTCCAAGCATAACTGAGTGCCCCAGACGTGATGGTAACCTCGAAATTTGGCACGGGTCATTTCGAAAAAAGTGGTCCGGGCCAACCTCGAAATTGACCTCTGCCAAATTGCATAAAAATCGATGTCCAAGCATAACTGGGTGCGCCAGACGTGATGGTAACCTCGAAATTTGGCACGGGTCATTTCCAAAAAGGGATCCGGGCCAACTCCGAAATTTGGCCTTTGCCGATTTGCACCAAAATCGATGTCCAAGCAATACTGAGTGTGCCAGACGTGATGGTAACATCGAAATTTGGCACTGGTCATTTGTCAAAAAGTGGCCCGGGCCACCCCAAAGTTTGACCTTGCCAATTTTCACGAAAATCGACGTACACAACTATAATTCACCTTGCGCGGCATGGTGGCGACCTCCAAATTCGGCACAAGCCATTTCAAAAATGTGGTCCGGGCCACTCCTACAATTCTACCTCTGTCAATCCGTTCCAAAGCCGATGTCTATCTATAATCGATCGCGCCCAGCACATTGGTACTCTTCAAATTTGGCCCAGAACATTAAAAAATTTGGCCCGGGCCACCTTCGAAATTTTACCTTGGCCACTTTGTACCAAAATCGACGTCGAACGATAATTTACTGTGCCCGGCACGATGGTGACCTCCAAATTTAGCACGGCTCATAACCGAAAACTGACCCGGGCCACCTGCGTAATTTAACATTGGACAATATTCATCAAAATCGATGCCCTACCATAACTGATGATGCCCGGCGGTATGGTGACCTCCAAATTTGGCCCGGGTCACTTTTGGCTATACTTTGCCAGAATTGTACCAGAAAGATACAGTCCTTTCGCACTATTCTCGGTTGAACCAATTTAAAATGGTGACAATTTTTATTCCACCTTTGTTTTATTTTCTGCAAATTTGCTACGTAATGACGTGGTCACAGCCAGGAGTCCGGAAAGAAGAGTCCTTGCTCACTGCAATCTTTCTGCCTGGCTCAGCTAATAAGCGCGGGTTTACCGGCCATTAGCGAACAACGTTAGTGAAATCGTCCGTGTGCTAGCCGTTTCGTGGTGCAGATGCTTTTTGCGAATTTTTTCTTGGGGTCCTGTGTAGAACGTTCGGTCTAATAAAGAAAGCTACGTTTCCGGCGCTGCCGCTGACCCGCCATGGGTTCACGAGGCCATCACGCCAAAGAACGAAAACAAAAGCCCAACGTATACTAGTTTTGCGGCGCTCCGTCATATAGCCAATTTACGTGTTGGCGATTTGCATGATGTTCTTGAAACTGCTCTGTCAATTTGAGTTTGCGCGCTTGTTGCGTGAAACACACACAAGTTCGTGTTCGCAGAGGAGCGAAATAGTTGGCATGCTGTGACTAGTTGCCTCTGCCCAGCTGCGTTGGCGACTGGTGTCTCGCTCGCGGTAGAGAGTTTCGGCGATCTAGCATGTCGGCCTCTGTTCGGGAGAAGGAGCGATTCACGCCGTGCCCCTGCTGGCGATCTTGCGCGTCTGAAGTATGTGGACCACACGCGGTAAACATACGCGCGGCAGCCTGACAGCACACAGTTTTCGAATGGAAAATTAAACATACCCAGTGAGAGTGCCATGGCTCAAAGAGCACCATTGTTGTTGCCTCTAAAATGATGGCACATAAACACGGTGGGAGATTGACCACGCTTTGGTGCGGATCCAAACAGGAATGATCTCAAGCGGCTCATAAATAAAAGCGGAGCAATCTCGGTAAGCAGATAAAGAATTTTCAGAGATTTTGGGGAAATCGGAGTTAGAATTGAGGAAATAAAGAGATGAGGCTTAAATTAAAATAATTTTAAACTAATGTTCATAAATCAATAAATTTTTAGAGAAAAATAAAGGCGACGAAGAGTTAACACAAAAATCTCCCGGTTTCGATAACATACCTGTGAACAAGCTGACACACCTGCTTAAGGGCATGCCCTTTGATGGTTGGAACGAAAGATAGGAGGACGTGAACAGTAAAGGGCAGCCCTAATTGAGCGACGGTAATTCGCACAAACTTAATTTCGCAAAGTAAACGCGTGCCGTCGTTTACTTCACCTTGTGCTTGACATGAATGTCTCCGCGATTTACATTATTGCTGGCAAAAGAAAGTATGGCGTATGCAGTCACTGCAGTGATAGGGTGCATATTATTTTATTCCATCGAGTCATCGCACTGTAAGCTATTTAATTTTTGGTTGCATCCTAATTAATTGGACCTTTTATTTTGCGTGCATTGTGCGGATGAGCGTGGACACCCCGATAAACTGAGTGGGATATAATCGTAGAAAAAGAGAAAAGAAAGCAATTAAAACTAACTTCCTTCATTAAATCCGCAACCACCCCTAATTGTGATAGGGTAGGACGAAGATACAAGTAAATTTTGTGGAACAAGGTTGTGGCGTTCGAAACAGCGGATCACAGCCTTGGAACTAACTCGTATGTTTTCGTTGTCAGTATTCTAGGGACTTGTATTCTTGCGGCTTGTCATCAAACTTTTGTGAGGCAGAATTAATGAAAAAAACTTTAAGCAACAACGGCTCGTTCCTCGAACCCTCACCATTCTTGCTTATTCACTGTAGCCTATGTGATCACGGACCACAAAAAACAAGTGTACCATTTTATTTCTCCAAGAATATTAATATACAAAAGGCTCAGCGTTCATACCTCGGCAGACGTAACCTGATCATGCCAAGGGTTCCTGGCGGACTAAATGAATTTGCTCTTTTTGCTGAAGTCTGTGCTAACAATTCGAAAATGAAAAAAAAACAAGGAAGTACGGAGCAAAGGGACTACGAAGAGGTGGACAATACATGTGAAAACGATGGGACGTTAACTAATCACAGTGTAAAAATGGAAAACCAAAGATGGTTTTGGTGTCTTCATCCGAAAACAAATCAAAAGAAAGGCGGGGGTCAATGACCCATGGCGCTCCGCTGTGCTTAGTGTCGCGAGAAACCGCCGTTTGAATCCTCGATGTCACGTAGTCTCCCAGGCAGAGACGCATAAAGGTTGCGTACGAGGTCAGAATCACCTCTCAGTCTATCCCACTCTTCTTTCACGGCGAGCCACAAAGTGTCTCTGCTTTGGATGTGTAGAGCACGTCGCGCTAGGCTTCTCTTCATTAAGCCCCAAATGTTCTCGATGATATTTACATCGGCCCCTTTCGGGGGCCATTCGAGGACGTTGACAGCGAGCTGCTGAAGTAGGGCACGGACACACCTGCAATGCAAGCATGACAACGGCAGTTTTAAACAGTTGTGTACAAAAGTAGACAGGGAAGATATCACTGCACAGTGCTGCAATGAATGGTCGCGAAAAACAAAGCACAGGCAAAGGTTATAAAAAGTCATTGTTCGGCATTTACATTTAAGCTGTGTTAGGAAGAATGCTTTTTTGGCGCTGTGGCATGTGCCTTTACGTGTCCCAATGTATGCGTGTGCTATCAGAGATGTCACAGCAGTCTGCTCAACAATCCGCTGTTCGACCATGGTATATGAACTTGCACTAACATCACATTCCACATGCAAGAGTTGTTATTCTCTTTGTCTGGGATTTGAGCAAAAATTTTGAAAGGAGTGACAAAGTAAGTGAAGATCCGGTACTAAGTCTTGACACCACTACGGCATGTATTAACTGAGTTCGGAGCATCTATGGGTCATCCCCGCAAATTTATTAATCTCATCCACACACCTAGCCTTCTGCCGACCCCTGCTAAGCTTGCCTTCCCTTGAAATCCACTCCGTTACCCTTATGGGGCCAGCAGTTATCTTGCCTTCACATTACATGCCCTGCCCAAGTCCATTTCTTCCTCCTGATTTCGACTAGGATGTCATTAATCCGCGTTTGTTTCCTCACCCACTCTGCCCACTTTCGGTCTCTTAACGATATACCTATAATTTTTCTTTCCATGGCTCTCTCCATTGTCCTTAGCTAAAGTTGAACCCTTTTCGTTAGCCTCCACGTTTCTGCCCCGTAGGTGAGTGCCGGTAAGGTACAGTTCTGTACACTTTTCTCTTCAGGGACATTGTTAAACTGCCATTCATCATCTGAGAGAACCTGCCAAATGCGCTCCACCCCAATCTTATTCTTCTAGTTATTTCCCTCTAGTGATTCTAATCTGCTGTCACTACCTGCCCTAAGTAGACGTAACCCCTTCCCTCTTCCACCACCTAGCTACCAATTGTTAACTGCTGTTCCCTTCCAAGACGGTTGAACATTACTGTTAATGTTGCACATAAAGGTGGCCGCAGGTGGCACAGGACAGGGTTAATTTGAGAGAGATGGGAGAGCCCTTTGCCCTGCAGTGGGCGTGGTCAGGCTGATAATGATGGGTCATCAACCTCAAGGCAGAAAAATGTAATCTGCAATTTATTATGCATTTGAAAGGCACTATGCCACTCATTGCACCATCACAGGCAATCGACCATTCTTCAAGATATTCCTGATAGCCAAAATTACCAACAGGTCCCTCGCAACAAGAAATAAAAGCGATTGGGCCCTGAGTGCAACATCTTGACCGTTTTTAAGGAAATATATACATATCTTTGTAGCGCATTTTTTCCACTCGCTCGTGGAGGGATAACCAACAGAAAAATATTTTAAAGACTATTAGGGACTCCCTAATGCGAAATCTGAACGCAGCTCGGTGTGCTTCGGCAGCGCGAAAAACAGGCTCCTCTACTTCGGCACCGCGAACCCCTCGGTGCTCTCCGCGGAGGCGATGAAGTCTGCTCACACAACTCGTTTAGCAGCAGCGGCAGACGAAGCATGTCCACCGGTTGCATCGGTCATTCTTCAGAAAGCTCTGGCTGAGGCTACTTCGTATTGTATTATAAGCAGACTGTTTATAGTAGGAAGACAGTGCTGTGAGCGGCGTGGCCTACGCGGACAATTTATTGCGTGCAGCACATTTAACAGCAGCTCCCTCCAATGGAGCGGAACGTGGCACGACTGCGAGGAGGGAGCGCGTGGCTGCGGGTGGTCGCGTGCCGCCGCAGACATCCCCTCCGCTCGCCACCCTACCTCCGCTCGTGCGAACTCATGCTGTGGTGATGGACGACGCACACTGCTCGCACCACTTTCATCATAGAGTTTCTTACTATTAACTAGAGGGAAAGCTGGCGCCCCGCCTATGGGAGTTTGCATGGAGCTTCCTCGAGACCACCTGTACCACCATGGGCGCTCTAAGCATCATGGGGCGGAGAGCTACTGACCGCAGAACCACAACTTTTGGCCAAAAATAATGAAAAAGCAAACGTTGTTCGATAATCAAGAATCCCCCTAACATTCAATATCCTGTCTATAAATTGCCACAAACGAGCAGAAAAGCATGTAAATGTAAAGTTTGCCCGAAATAAGCGATGGCTTGCTCTCCTATTGGCCAAGTATTGCAGACCACAAAAACCAATATTTCGTCCTTAATAGGCGTATTTTTAAAATGAAATATGTTCTCAGGAAAACTGCAGTGGCTTAAACACTTTAAGAGGTTTTTTAATGACATTTCAAAAAACAAGAGTCATTTATTTGCGTCCTGTGCTGTTCCGTTTTCGCTACTATGGCTTTTGCGCACTACGTTCGCGCCGAAGTCGTCTGCGCGCGGGGCGCGCCGTGGACGGAATGGCACATCTGAGTAACGCCACTCTGCGTTCCCTGAAAAAAACCCGACTGTCCCGCACTAAGTAGCTCATCGCTCCATGATGCTTTGAGCGCCCATGGTGGCCGAAGTGCAACGCCGCCAGCTTTCCCTCTAGTTAATAGTAAGAAACTTTGTCTTTTATAGTGCGCGCCATCTCAGGCGCCAACCCTGGCGCGGTCTATGAGCTAGCCGCGGTACTCTCGTTCTGTCGGTTTCACCAGCAATGGAGACGCGGCTCAACCCACGAACGGGCGCTTAAGAACTGCGCTCTTAATTGTTTTCGATGCAGCCGCCTCAACACTGCAATACTCACTGTTTGCTATAATTGGGTACAACTCAAGAACGCAGCTACAAATACTCCTCGAAGGAGACCTTCCAGTCAATGGCATCGACCGGGTCTCGTGACGTTGCTGTTAATCCCATTTCAGAGAGGTACCCGCCTTTCACCTGTGATTTCACGCTTGGTCATTGACCACAAAGTAATGAAAACCGGTCCATGCCAATGGCTGGAGGGCTTCCTTTGAGGCGCATTCGTCGCTGCGTTCTTGAGTTGGGTCCGACTGTAGGGAAGGTATTTGACCACGCTGGCATTTCACCACAAAGACGTAGCGCATCGCAGAAATGACGACGGACGAGTTGAGGTGACAGAGTTCAGAAAATTCTCACTTTCTCCGTAGCATACTCAGTGTTTAGCTGCGTTCTATCTTCAGCATTCTAAGCCGCGCAGCAGTTGATCCACTTACGTGGCCGTATGTATGGGGCTCCTGTCATGCTGTAACAAGAACAGTCCATCAGGAAATGGTCCGTCCAGCAAAAAGGGGACCAGTACTTGTTGAATGACATCGACGTAGGCATCGGCTCTGAATGTCCCTTCAATTCTGTGAAGCGGTCCAAGACCGTAACTTGTAATCGCACCCCACACACTGACCGCACAGCGGCCGCTGGCTGCAACGTTGTGTATGTATTCTTGGTCATACCTGCACGTATGATGCATGCATCAAACTGTTATATTGTATTAACTAGTAAGTGCGATTTAGCACTACACTGTAAAAAATTTTTTCCAAAAAAACAGACATTTTCTGGCAGCTGTCCTGCCAGAAAATGTCTGTACAGTTCTGTTTTCCGTTTTTCAGTTTTTCGGTTATTTTACAATGTTAGATTTTTATCATTTACCGAAAATCCCTGTAAAATTTCTGTGAAATTTCATTTTCTGTTTCAAAGCAAGTTTGTGATTTTCAGGTTTTTCTTTCTCATTATTTACTGAAAGCTTGTAAAATGTCTGTGAAATTCATTTTTCTGTTTTCAGTTATTCTGTTATTTTACAGTGTTTCTTTTCTGTCGTGTACAGAAAATCTGTGAAATTCACTTTTCTGTTTTCAGTTATTCTGTTATTTTACAATGTTTCTTTTCTATCATGTACAGAAAATCTGTGACTGCAAATTGAGTTTAGTTGTCTGTTTTTGGCTGCCCTGTTAATTTACACACAATTTTCTTTTTGGGTTGCAGAAAATATATTTGAAATTCCTGCAATGTTCTGTTTACTATTAGTTGTTCTTTTATTACAATTTTTTTCCCCGCACAAAATACGGTTTCTGTGCAAGCACAAGGGCTCATTAAATTACAAATACGATCTTTGCGTCGTTTATACCAATGAAAGTGTGATATTACATAATTCGTTGCTCGAGGGAAGTTGCGTGTAGTAATTTAAGAATATCTAAATATGAGACGTTTGCACAACACACTGATTTTCATCAGTATAGCATTGCCTGAGAACCAAAAGCCAAGCAGCTTGATATGAATGAACACTTTATTAAATCGAAAGTCACATCAGCATCAGCAGTCTTCTATAGTTCGAAAACTATTTCTGAGCCCAACATAATAAAATGTTATACAACACAGCAACAGAAACTAAAAATCTAAAAGTCATAGTCTTTCAAAGCCGTTACGAGTGCAGCCACTCTTGGTGACAGGCAGTGCTGCTTCCCGCCATTCTTTTGCACCTTTGTTCCTCTTGCAGGATTAATACCTGCAATAGCCCTGAAACAAAGAGCCACGAGCTATCACTAACGACCAGGCACAAAAACTTAATTTTTATAGTTGAAAGACAAAAATATATTCGTTCTACACTTGCACAACCACTCTGACAAGGGCGGATGTGTTAAAAAAATCAGGTCTCATATATGATCCGCTACGTAAGAGGGGTAAAAGCTAAGTAAAAAAAAAACACTAATATCTTACCTGTTCCCACCCAGAAATAAAACTCTAGCTTTGTGAGGCGTCACTTTGCTGCTCAAACCTTCTTTTCAAGCTCCTCATAGCGATAAAGCAGCAAGATTCGTTTTATCAACAACCACAGATCAGCATGACTCACAGGCAGTGCTGGGCGGAAAGAGCATACGATGCTTCTACAATGTCATTGTTTACGAGGCATGTGTTGGAGTTTCCGGTCATACAGGTACCATTGGAAACAGAAGTATCTAGGATGCTACTGAAGTCATTTAAGCACCTTGCTTCTCAGTGATCACCTCATTTTACTACCACATATTGAATGACTTGAGATCGACTTTCATCTCCACAAGTGAGGTTTTGATCCAGTGGGTAATGATAAAAGTGTCAGACTCGTTCGTAGCTTATGCACCCTAGGAACTCATAGCCACTACAGTACATGTGGCCCTATGAATGAGGAGGATTGAACGGATAAAACAAGTAGAAACGTGCTTTAGTAAAACGTTAGGTCTCTTTTGCCTACCTTGCTACAACGGTTTGCCATGTCAGGACGCACCCCTCTCTCATAAAAAACAGCCTGAAATCCGTACCCCGATTCCATTACCTTAAGTGTGTGTGTGTGTGTGTGAGATGCGGCAGAAAAAGAGCGGGAGAGACATTTTTCCTTCCGATTGATATTTTATATACAGGGTGATTTTTGTCACTTTTGAAGATATGTTTTAAATACTTAGCTACGTCGGTGTGGTCTTCTGAGCTGCACTGTACAGCAAGGCAGACATTAGGTGCCTCAAATGTATCTGTAGTTACATAATTAACTTTGACTGACTTTTATTTTTCATCTCAGAAGCAAGGTAGGTTATGTTGCAAAATTGATGGTCGTCAACTTTGAATATGAGCTGTTTTTAAATACTCCTAAATGGCAGTATCATTCCAGACATCGACCAACAAAAATACACATACGAAAGCTCGTTGAGTCAGCTTTCCACCATTGCATATTCATAGAAAAATCGCTTCTCGCACTTCTAATGCATGCAGCAAGTACAGGCACAGTTAGTGTATTTTTATGATGTATAAGTTAACTAGATTTCGGCAAGAATACGATGCGCAGTTACGGCATTGTATAGATAGGTAAAGTGGGCCAGCCAATTGAACAAGCTTTCCTTTGAAATACATTGCCGAGTAACAAAATTTCAAAATAAGCCTAACCTTCGATGTTGCCAGATAAATTTTGCAATACAACCTTCCCTTTAAAAAGCAGAAATAGTAAAGTTTGTTAGCTAATTTAAGCTGATTAATCGTCTAATTATTCATCCTTATGAGGTACATAATGTCCACTTTGCAGTACAATCCAGCACAATAGAAAGCACCGGCGCATTTCTCACACTTTTTAAAATAGAAGGCGGCAAAGGTTAAAAAAAATTAACGTTTATAATACAGTTGCGTGCTTGTCACTTGCTTTGTTTTTGGTGTTGTGCTTTATTATAACAACAAACAAAATACCTGATCTCAGACATTCACCTTTACTAGAATGCATCCTTGTCTGTATGCTCTTGCATTAGCCTTCCAGCAGAACTAATAGACAGCACACAGGCGTGATCCCAAGCTGCTGCTGCGGTTAACTATAGAGATTAAAGGTTTCTTTATGACGTCTCGCTGTTTGACACATATTTTCAAAAATGAGACTGGATAATGAGGGCATGTTATTACGTCAGTCAATGGTAAATCAATTATTAATTTCTTGTACTACAATGTTGCTAAAACTCCCTACCTTAAAGCAAATTTTCTTCGCTGCTGCTCCTATACTACAGCACACTACCAAATATCTTTAGCATTATTGTGTCCCAGTGCTAGTTCAATGCCAAACTGAAGAAATGCCAACTTTCACCTCTATAAGCAAACTTCATTGACAGTATGATATTCACAATGAACACGCACACTGTTCAAAAAGTTTTTCAGTTGAAGTGCATTTTCTTCACGTACACTCAGTTTAGCAGCGTAGTAACCGCTTTTCTAAATAAGGTTTTGGAAGATTGGCAGACTGCAGTATGCATTTGCACAGGGCGTGCTGTGACGTCAGGCAAGTGTACAGGTGAGTGAACATTGGCTTCAGTTCTTACCTCTGTGTGAATTCCAAGCACAGGCTCGTCTCCTTCTGGTACTGGATGTTAAAAGCAAAATGGGCAAAGAACAGCAGCTTGAAGGCCTCGTCTGGCTTCGATGCATGAAGCACTGGATGGGTGTCCACGCAGATTGCGTATGAATTAGCAGTGAGAAAAGTCCATCCTGGAAAAGAGTTGGAAGGAAGCATTATTATTCGCTTTGTCCTTCTGTTTTTATTATGTCTTTCAGTTCCACGTAAAGTCTCTTTATTCAGAGGGGTGGGTCCATCACCATTAGGTTTAGGAGGATAAGTGAAAAACGAGGAAGGGATAACGACGAAGATTGCATTGACCTATATATGATAGGCACATCGAGCCAGCAATACTCATTAAGCATTTCAATCAGCGGGAAGTATCTTTTAATAAATTGCATACATTTGTCTAATATAATAAAGATTTGCATTTCGGACAAGGTAGCACCATATAGTGCATTTTTCAGCAATTTTTTTAAGAACTGCCCCTTTAGTCAGTCATCAGTATCTTACCTTTCACGCAGATGAAAGGACAGCTTGGCAGATCCCCCAAGTCATCGTCGCTGGCCATCTCCTTATATGAAAAATCCAATTCACATGTGCATTAGCATTAGGATCAGTCAATGGCAAGTAATAAAAGAAAAATGTTGCCTTAAGTCCTCAACACAGACGCCATTTCACTTAAATATGAGTTACCATTGCGTCGCACGCTAAAACACACCGCAGCAAGTCTGCTGGCTTTGAGGATAAATTTTTGTTTATGGGCAAGGTTGACATAAAACTTCCAGATTTTTCTGTTATCTCAGTTATCTCAGTTAGAGACGTGGGTAAAACAATCACTGCACTACTGTTATAAAAGGCAGTGCTGACTTGGTTATTGGGAGGAATAAATTAATGGGACACTTCACATTGTGCAATAACTTGCGACGACTGCAAGGAAATAATGCAAACTACATTTGTCAGTTTTTACCTCTGTTAGCTTGTAGAGCAGCTCTTTGTCTTCTCCGAAGATTGCGAGCAGTAGTAGTGGCATGGCTTCGTATTCAACTACCCATTGACTTCCTGTTAGTTTTGGCAGCTTCTATTTCTTGGAGACAAGACTTCACACATTCTTTTTTTACTTGGCTGTGTGCGTAACGAAAAACTTGCCGTCCAACAGTCTTTAGTCCGTCATCGAAAGTCTGCAACATTTGAGCCTAGCAAGATGTTTACGTGGTTGGTCAGGTGCTTTGCCTGACACAGAAATGGCCAGCTTCGCTCAATGTCTTGAATATTTTTGGATGCATTGATAAGCTGACGTTGTGATGCATAAGTCTCTGACATGAGCTGTGCAACCATGGTCTCATCTGGAAACGCAAGCCTGAACTGCGACAGCAAGTCGTCTTTTTTCTTCTCCTGTGAGTCAGCAGTCTCGTCAGATGGAAGCTTTGGTTGCCATGCCACACACCCATATGAGTCTCTCTGAATCTTCACTTGTTTGACACTCAAGTCCAGTTCATCGTCCGGTTCGAACTGATGTGGCTGCTCAGAGCTTGGCCTTCGTTTGTTGCTAACACAGTTTTCAAGTTTCCACAAGAGTGTCTCAATACCCGAGCCAATTACTGCCCCATTTAGGGTGTCCTCGAATGTCTTCGGGTAATGGCTCACAATTTCAGCTGCGATGGCCCTCAAGATCTTGCGACCTGGCTTCCTGTTTATGGCAAGAATATGGTCACTCACAAGTCGTACCATTTCATTCAAGTCGCTCTTTACTGGACGCTTCCCTTCTTGGCAAGCCTTCATAAGCTGTGGTGGGAAAACCTCCCAAGGTGTAGAAAAGCTTGCACACTGTGTGCTTGTAGGCGATTGAATGTCGTTGGGAGAAAGTGACACTGGTGGGTTGGGCGTAGCCGCTGAGTGAAACCTTTCAAGAAGAATCCTTCTGCTGATGGGCTTTAAAAATTGCAAATCCTCTTCAACCACATACTTCAGATGTTCCAGGGACTCTACACCACATTGCTGCAGCTTCTGGACTGTCAGCTCTACAATCTCCTTGTCCAGGGCTGGCAGCCAGTTGGAAATTCGTTGTTCCAACTCCATTGCAGCTATCTGAAACACATTTTAAACTCCATCAAGTAATCCATGCTTCAAAACAAAAACAGGATAACTGTAGCGGGCAAGGTTGTACTGGATTAATGGTGTGTTGTCAAGCAAGCTGTCGAGCTCAATGCACTTGATTGGACCGTCATTACTTAAGATGTTAAAATACTGCATTCCTGGTTCATACGATGTACTAACAGTTTTTACAAGAAAAAAATGCCGGGCATCTTTTGACAGGATCAGCTGTATTTCCCCAAACTTTAGTTCGCCGTTCTGCCGTGACATTACAACTAGCATTTTGCACTCATACAACAGACCCCGAATAGTTGCTTGCTGTGTTGAGAAAATTTCCCCTTCATCAGAAACAACTTCCCGAACTTTGTTCTGAATTTCAGGACTGCAAAGGTTGATCATGAAAGTAGATGCATTGTCGAGAACGTCAGTACTGCTTCCTGTGTTCTTGTAAGCTTGGAAAAGCTGATGCCGCCGAGATAAAGTCAACGTCAAATTCTTGAAATTTTGACAATTTCTAGCACATTTCTTGAAGTAGCTGTGTTTGCTCTCGCATCGCATTGTCCACAATCTGATCAGGGGACCAAACTGCATAATAAGCATTGGATAGTGAAGAAGGTAATGGTGTTTTGGCCTCAATGGAATATTTGGGAACAGAGCTGCTCTGCTTGTCATGTAATCTTCGATGATATCTTGGAGCCTCATAGCCATTGCACTTGTAACTGCTGGCGCAGTAACTAAAAGAACAATTTCTGACAGCAACAGAACCTGCTTCCAGACCTCATTCTCTGTAGACTGAACGGAACCGACTAGGAAGAGGGGAAGAAAACGAACCATATTCCAGTTCTGAATAGCATGGCCTCCAAGTGATTTTTTTACAGGAACCTCACATGGTCTGTCATTGAGGCCGCTGTGCTTAAAAGGAAAGCCACCTATACGGTTATTGAGATCCTCTAGAGAAATCCACTCACAAACTGTGACAAAATATTGTATATACAAAGAAAGGTCGAATGACACTATGCCTTCAAAAAGATCGTGTGCCAAACAAGGGGGAAGCCCTGGTGCACAAACGTCGAAATACTTCAGATCGTTGAACAAAGACCTAAACTTTACTCCCTTTTCTGCACTTAAGGAACTATCGGCTGCTAAGGTTAGGACAGCACTGTTGTAATTGTCTGGTGTTCTCAGCTCGAATACACCTGACAATGCAAGTGGAGAAAAGAGGTCTCTTCTTTCCGCCAAACAAAACCTGCAGATGTGTGTTGCATTGCTAAAGTTTTCAACAAAGCCACCAATTCCATGGCTTCCAAGATTGTCACCGAGGATTGCGCACACTGTGCCAATCAGACGTGTGCCCTTTGTAGTGACGACTGTGCCTGCTTCGAGCTTTTTCAGATCATCAATCAGGGGTGCAAATATTTTGTCTTGACCAAAGTATTTAAAGTAAGTCTCACTGCAAAGCAAGCAGAGCTTGATGGAGTCAGTTGAGCATCTCTTCCATGAATAAAGATTGCCAAGAATTAAATAAACTGCAAGCAGCTTGTGCTTCTTCTTCGCAGAACCGAGTGGGTTTACGACTTCGAAAGCATCCTGGAAAAGAATTAGCTTTAACGCTTTTGGATGATCCTTGTAAAGTAAAATAGACTTGAAAACACTGCCATCGGTGAAGTCTTTCATTACTCTGTTGGTGTTTGGTAAGAGTTCATCACACTGCTTAACCACAGCTTCATTTTCTAGCATGGCCTCCAGTGTTTTTAATACTGGCACGTAATAGAATGTTGCATCCCTATTTCTTTTGTTTCTTCCCAGTAGTATTGTAACAGGCTCCACAAAGAGAAAGCGTTTCTTGAAATGTAAGTTACGGGTGTGCTTACTGCGGAACACACCACCCGGATCTCTGTGCACAGCTAAGACAAGATCTCCTTCAAAAGCTTCGTCGATTATCTTGTCAACTTCTTCACTGCACACAACATGTTTGAGCCTAGCTTTAAGAATGGAAGTCATCATCGAAACATTAGCGGTCTGAATGTCATATATAGCCTCTGCTATCAGCTGCACAGTGGATGAAGGAACGTGACGCTCTGACAGCAATCTCAGGTATAGATGAGCGAAAGCATCAGTAACTTCGTCACTGCATGTTTCCTGGCAGTCTCTGGGGGAACCTTCATGAGTACTTGCAATTGGAGCTTCTTCAAGCTCGTTGTCCCAGGAGTTCTCAGCAGACTGAATATTTCCTGTGACAGCTTCTGAAGCAATTGCACTGACCATAGTTTGAACCTGCGATTGTGGAGCTGAGTTTGTAGCCTTTACGTGGTAGCGTGAAAGGTGGGAGGAGAAAGAAGCCTTGTTCTTGTACGCTTTGCTGCAGTTCTGAAATGGGCACTTCACCTCTGTCCCTTCGGTAATGTGACATTTCAAGTGTGCCACAAGAGATTTATAATCTTTGCAGAGCTGAATGCAGGCATCCACAGAGCACACGAAGTCACATCTGTGAACAGTTATAGCACTGCGGCTTTCGCCTTCTGCACGTCGTGCTTGTCTGTGTTCACGGCATATGTGGCTGTACACGCTGCCGACTTTACGGAACGTCTTGCAACAACTTCGAAAAGGGCACTTGACGCGGAACTGGTTCACATTTTTGTGCAAAGCGATGTGCTTGTAGAAGGAAGAGAGGGACGAAGTAATGTTGCTGCATATGCTGCAGGAGTACATCGCTGAAAAAACCAGAATGGAAATAATTAAATTTTTATCCACATAACTTTAAGATTGTTAGCTATACAAGGATAGAAACTGGGAGAGTATGGGAGTATGGGAGATGTGCACTTAACCTGCGCCACTAGTTCTTGCCGCCACAGCAGGAAGTAAGCCACCTTTCTTATTTTTCGGCTTTAACGCGTCGCCTTAATTGTACATTTTTTGTCGATCGTGATGCTCATCCTTCCTGCGCTACCACGATTGTACATACGTTAGATAAAAATTGCCTTGAGCTCAGTATGATCAATCATTAATTGGGAGACGCCTCGCATGCTGACTTTCAACCAATTAGTATAGCAGCACCGTAGACACTAATTTGTACTGTAAACAGCATGCATTTGAATACATAAGCTTGAACACACCTGTACTGAACATGGTAGAAGTCGTTTTCTTTTTTATACTGAAACCCAAACAGTGCCTTACATAGGAGCTGTTATTTAGGCTTGTTCTCTGGTATATGCATCTGTCACGCAAAGTAAATGGATGATCAGTGTTAGCTAGTCCACGTTGTACTTCTATCGTCGCATTTGCTTTGAATACCGCGGCCATGCACTAGTGCGTGATGATTGCGGTTTTATTTTGGCTTAGTTACAGGCTCTCTTGACTGAGCTGCAGCGTGATTGCGGATGCCTTAAGTTAGTATCTACTACTTTACAAAGGCCGGGAGCCTTCCGCTCAGGTTGTGAATGCATTTCTGCCAGTTTTTAGCGCGAAAGCACTAATCCGGAGGTTCCTACCCCAAGAAAATTCTGCTCTTGCTTACTTGAGAAGCAGCTGCATAGCAGCAGCTGCATAGGAACACTATAACAGTTAACCAAGCATAGTGATGACACTGTGCCTACACATGATAGCCATAACCAGGGTCAACCATGACCCGAACATGAGTTAACTTGGAATTTGGTGCCCGGGCCACCGCCAAATTTCAGCATGGTTCACCCAAAAATTGACCTCAGCCAAACTGGACCAAAACTGATTATAAGTAATCAGTTTTATTCGATACAAGTATATTTAGTCCTCTGCAATGTCCAGTTCAAGTACTGTTAATTTGATTACATTCGGAGAATTTTGGTTATTTAAGTCACTAATTACTCTTCACTAATTAGCGGTCACTAGTCAGGTACTACTAATTGTTAAATTATTATGTCAAGTTCAAGTACTGTTGATTTGGTTGATTTTCTGGTAATTTAATTCCCTAATTGCTTTTGACTAATGAAGGGTCACTTATCAGAGGTCACCATTTCTCCTTTACTACCTCCAGGTCAAATACCGTTCGTCTGATTACATTCGGAGCATTTATAGCCATTTTATTCACTAATTGTTTATCGCTAATTAAGGGTCGGTAATTAAGTGTCAGTATTTAGTCCTTTACTACCTCGAGTTCAGGTAGCGTTCATTTCATTGTAATTTAAGCATGCTGTCAAGCATCTACGCCGTTTACAATTCTGCGCCAGCCTCCGAAGAGAACTGACACGTGCGGGTGACCGACGACCCGTTCCCCGCATAACATGCATCTCACCGTCCAGAACTGTCCGTAATACGTGATATAGTCCAATATGGTAGTCTCATTAGCCGACAAACAGATCAAACAGCATATTCAACATTAAAATTTTCAGATTATATTTCACAGCCATAGCAAAAGCCGTGTGGAATCTATTTGACGCTTATGCCGATACAGCGGCGGCGACCAGGCCGCCGAGCCTACTGAGGCGAAGACATGCTCCACCGCAATACACGGGGGAGCGCAGGCTGCGTAGCAACCGCAAAGCTGGAAACGAACGATCCACCTCCGGGTCGACGTTGCTTGTCGACAGCTAGGCAAGGGCCAAGACCGCAGCTTTGTTTACTCGAGAAAGTTCGCGTACGCATGCAGAGTCTGAACACTCGTGAGTTCAAAGATACCGTGAGCCGAACGGCCTCCGCTCAGCCGTAGCTCCACGTGAGCAAGATGCGATGCCGCTGCATTCGGAACAACAAGCTGACGCAGGGCTGGAATCTCGCTAGACTGGTTCGGCTCGCGCGAGTGGCCGATGCGCCGGCCGAATGACGACAGTCGGCGCGGCGGCCAATGCCGCGAGCTGAAGCTCAAGCGAGAACCCGAGCCCCGGCAGATCTCAAATTTAACGCACACACCACGTTAAAACACGCTGCAAAGATTTCAGATAGCCTTTAGAGGCAATCGTGAATGCGATGAAAATTAAGGGCTGCGTGGTTTCGGTAGCGAGGCCGCGGCACGATTTAGAAGCTAGCACAATGAAATATGGAATAGACACACGACGCTTGCCGCTACGGCGGCGTCCGCGGCGGCAAGTGATTCGCGCGTGAGCGCTCGTCCTGTTCGTTTTAACTTTTAATTTAACTGCGTGTCAAAGCTGCACCTTCACCATGAACAGTTTACGGAGCGTAGGCAGCTTGAAACCGCAAGGCGGAGGATGAAAGTTACGCAGGGCTAGGGCTTTCCCGCTATTTAGTGAGATGCGAGCTATGTGCCCATGCCTTAATATTTCGCTACAGTAATCCACCTCCATCGCACGCAACATCTACAATATAGTTTAGAGATTTGCACCGGTGACACAAAGCAAATCACACTGTATCAAGTGGCAGAGATTGTTTGTTCACTCACCTTTCCAAATGAAACGAATAAATCGATGCACGAAGACACCAAACCCCTCTTCATGCGTAAGTCATCTTGCGAAAGTGCAGCTCCGCATCAAAAGCAATCACATAGTACTAGTTGTGCGAAAAATTTAGTTTACTACACTCTAGGCTTTAAAAAATAAACGGATGTTTTTAAGGTGTTCAGGTGCATTATTCGTAGCTTACTTCTTAACAGAGACGCACGTGACTAGACCACGGCGGTCAAAAACAAAATGTCTGTTTTTTTGCTTGATCACCTTTCTGTTTTTTCCAGTAACAGATTTTTTCCGTGCGGCAACAGTAAATTTCTGCAAAAACGCCTGTAATTTTACACACTTTTTTTACAGTGTAGTTTTTCTCATGCAAAACATTTGACAATACAGACAGGCTGCATGGCATTAAGCCGAACCCGGAGCTTCCTTGAATGTAAATGTAATCAGTCTACTTTTTTTAAATATTCTTTGGAAAGTCTAGAATTACATTTTTTTCAAAAACCTAAAGCAGCAGTTGACTGTGGTTGGTGCATGCTGCACAAGTGTCGTGTCATGCATTCACTGGCTTGGTTCAGTTTATAGGGGTTTAAAGTCCCAAAGCGACTCAGGCTATAAGGGACGCCTCAGTGGACGGCTCCGGATAATTTCGGCCACGTGCGGTTCTTTTATGCTCACTGACACTGCACAGCACACCGGCCTCTAGCATTCCGAATCCATCGAAATGCGACCGCCGCGGTCGTGATCGAACCTCCGTCTTTTGGGTGAGCATCCGAGTGTCGTAAGCACTGAGACACCACGGCGGATATATGCATTTCTTGGTTCCTTCGATCAAATCCCTGCTGTCACGATTGGGACACTATACTGTCCGTTCTACTGTGCTGCGAACATTTCATTAAGTATTCTTACCTGGTGCCGACGATTCTCCAAACCCGCTGCTGCTGGTCCCACCGTGTGACAAAGGTTGACTCGTCGGTGAAGACGACCAGCTTCCATTCAGCTTCTCCCCACGACATGTGGTTACGTGCAAATTGAAGGCGCTCTTGCCGCTCCCGTTGACTTACCAGAGGCCTCTGGCAAGCACTTCGACTGCGAAGTCCTGCCGCATGAAGTCTCCGGCGAATGGTTGCTACAGACGCAGTTAGCGCGAGCTCCTGCCGAATTTCTTCAGTGGTCAGGGTAGGCTCTAAATTTGCAGCTGCCACAATCCAGAGGTCTTCATCCCTACTGGTGGCAGGCGGCCTTCCTCCTCTTGGGGCATCCCCGACGCGCTGCTCGTCTCTATAAGCATGTACAATGCGATCTACGGAGTACCTTGAGCATCCAACTATTCGCACGATTTCCCGGCGGCTTCGGCCACCTAGAGATAGCGCAATTATGCGCAGTCTTGTGTCCATGTCAATGCGTGGCATGGCGCCTGGCTCTCGCGACGACCAGCATTCAACTGGGCAGTCGGCGAAGAATGCTTTTGAAGGCAGTCTTCAAATTCTTGGAATGTCCAGGCGTCCCTCACTAAGGTCACACCCGAAGCCACTTTTTTTCAGTGTGCCGCTATCACTAAGCCGGCCTTCACCAACGACATCCACAAGGATATACTTGGAGTCACTGTCGACGACGGCCATGAGCCCAACAGAGTATGTGCCCTGAAATGAAAAGCGTAGCACAGACAATTAGCACAGGTGGCATCACACCTAGTCTGAAATGTTCAGTGTGGCAATGACAAGGCATGACTGCATGCTATACAGCATGGTACAGTAAAATCTCATTATAAGAGACACTGTTATAAGAGACATGTGAGATTGGTTTGGTTGGTTACCCTGTTTGCCATGTTAACAACTATGCACACAAGAGACACCGGTTACTGTATGTCGTTTCACAGATAGCAGGCAATGCTGTGAAGCCTAAGGAAATAGTGCGTGCGCCGCGAAACTATAATAGATGCTGTTGGGCACTCAAGTGTTCGGGCTCTCTAGCATTACTGTAATGTTCACTGAATGTGAACTATTTTTAGGGCATGGACAGCCTCTGCAAATAGGTACGCTAGCTTTGACAGCGTTGCCTGCTGTGTATGAAATGGAGTATAAGGAGCTCATGTATGACTTGTCCAATTATGCGTGGCTCCAAATGTGTATACAAGAATCATGTAGTCAATGCCAGTTAATTCAGACATATTTCATAACTATCTAAATGGGTGTAGCGTACTGAACATGCAAAATTTTACCTTGTAGTTGTAGAACTTGCTCCCGGAGTTTGGAGGGCAGACGATGGCCACGTGTTTTCCGTCAACCGCTCCCAGGCAGTTCGGAAACTGCCATCGCAGGGCAAAATCCCTGGCAATTCCTTCCCACTGCACCTTTGTAAATGTCTGGAAGCAGTCAGCAACACTTTGAGTGAGATAGACAGCACCAACCTTGCAAAATGCTGCATGACCAAAAGCCAACATCCAATGACAGACCTGTGGAATACGATTTTTTTTGTAATATTTCCCCTATTAGGTTCCATTCAGTGCAAGAGCACTACTTCACGACGAATCCTAAAAATCCCGAGGGGACTATGAAGCCTGTTGAAAAGCCGCTTTAAGCTCACAACATGAAAAACTGCCACATGAAGGGTACACCTCTGAGAGACAACCAGCGCCAACTCTCATAGCAGAGTGGAAGAATATTGCAAAGACCTACCTCACCTGCGTGAAATGATCTTTCAGTCGTTCTCAAATGGCCCGACATGTTTCGTGGATGCATCGCCGTGCTGTCTCGATGCCCACGCGGAACGCAAGAGCAACATTGCAAATATCTTGCCCTGAAGCCAGATAGCTAGAAAACAGAGAAAAAGGATCAACAAATGACGTAACCTTGCCTTGCAGCTCCGTTTTTCAAATGTTTTCGATTATTCCGCCAACGTCTCAGTTTTATATGCAGCTTTTGTAGAGGTATGGCTGGGAAAGTCATTTCGTGATGTGAATCTCCTCTTTTCTAGCAATGCTAGATTACAGGTTTACCACTTCCATGCATTCAAATTTTGCCCGAGTCTCATTTGTTCTAGTGCACTGCTTCTGTTACCTTACTGTGTATCTGTAGTGACGCTCTTCACTAGCTTTATTTTGTTCCTTTTCAGTTCACTTTCGTCATATTTGGACTGTCCTTGGCGGCATTTCCTTGCTTTCTTTTTAAGTCCTCGGGTGCTACATCCCTGCCTTCCTGTGCCGTTTACCTGCATTGCTAAGGGTTCCATACTCTTTTGGTCGTCTTAACCATTTTGATTTTGTTCTGGTTTCCCCAGTTAAAACTTATTGCTTTTAAATGACTTCATTTTTTTTCTTCGCATTTTTCAGAACATATTTTGGAGCATTTAGCACTGTTTCGTTTGCCTTAATTGGTTTCAGCTCTGTAAGCAACAGCTGCTCCGGTCTCTCTCGCCCTTTCATTTTTTTCTTTTTTGAGGGGACCATTGCAAGGCTTAAAGGGTAGCATATCCATTTCGAGAATAGAGCATGCTATAAAGAACGGGGGTAGCCTAAAAACAGTGAAGAGGAAACTAGGCATAGGTAAAAGCCAGATGTATGCATCAAGAGACAAGCAGGGCAATGTCATTAGTAATATGGATAAGATAGTTAACGTAGCCGAAGAGTTCTACACAGACCTGTACGGTAGCCAATGTAATCAGAGCGTTAATGAGAAAGACAGCAGTGCACAGCAATGCGTCATCCCGCCAGTGACGAAAGATAAAGTAAAGAAAGCCTTAGAAGCAATGAAAAGAGGAAAAACAGCTGGGGAGGATCAGATAACAGCAGATCTGTTGAAGGATGGAGGGGACATCGTGCTAGAAAAACTAGCCACCCTGTATACGCAATGCCTTATGACCTCTACTGTACCAGAAGCTTGGAAGAATGCAAACATTATCTTAATTCATAAGAAGGGAGACGCCAAGGACTTGAAAAATTACAGGCCGATCAGCTTGCTATCGGTTGCCTACAAAGTATTATTAATGTAATCGCTAATAGAGTCAGGGCGACGTTAGACTTTAATCAACCAAATGATCAGGCAGGCTTTCGTAAAAGATATTCCACAATAGATCATATTCACACCATCAATCAGGTGATAGAGAAATGCGCAGAATATAACCAACCTCTATATATAGCTTTCATTGATTACGGGAAAGCATTCGACTCAGTGGAAACCTCAGCAGTCATACAGGCATTGTGTAATCAGGGTGTAGAAGAGCCTTATGTCAAAATACTGGAAGATAAATATAGCAACTGCACAGCTACTATAGTCCTCCATAAAGTCAGAAATAAAATTCCAATAAGGAAGGGCGTCAGGCAAGGAGACACGATCTCGCCAATGCTGTTCACCGCATGTTTACAGGAGGTATTTCGTGGTCGGAATTGGGAACAGTTGGGAATAAGAATAAATGGAGAATACCTAAATAATCTGCGATTTGCTGATGACATTGCCTTGCTGAGTCACTCAGGAGGGTAACTGCAAATCATGATCAATTAGTTAGACTGGCAGAGCAGATCGATGGGTCTAAAAATTAACATGCAGAAAACCAAGGTAATGTTCAACAGCCTAGCGAAGGAACAACAGTTCACAATTGGCACCGAGAGCCTAGAAATTGTGACGGAATACGTCTACTTAGGGCAGGTAGTGACAGCTGATCCGGATCATGAGAGGGAGATAACTAGAAGGATAAGAATGGGGTGGAGCGCATATGGCAAATTCTCGCAGATCATGACTGGCAGTTCACCAATTTTTTCAAGAGGAAAGTGTACAACAGCATAATCTTACCGGTACTCACATACGGGGCAGAAACGTGGAGGCTAACGAAAAGAGTTCAGCTTAAGTTAAGGACAACGCAGCGAGCCATGGAAAGAAAAATGATAGGTGTAACGTTAAGAGATCGGAAACGGGCAGAGTGGGTGAGGGAACAAACACGGGTTAATGACATCCTAGTCGAAATCGAGAGAAAGAAATTTGCAGGGCATGTAATGCGAAGGGAAGGTAACCGCTGGTCCTTAAGGGTAACGGAGTGGATTCCAAGAGAAAGTAAGCGTAGCAGGGGGCGGCAGAAGGTTAGGTGGGCGGATGAGATTAAGAAGTTTGCAGGCAAAGGGTGAATGCTGCTGGCAAAGGATAGGGTTAATTGGAAAGACATGGGAGAGGCCTTTGCCCTGCAGTGGGTGTAGTAAGGCTGATGATGATGATCCATTTCGCCAAGCTATCACACAACTATGTCCCGAAATGCTTCTCGGAATGTATAACTCAAGCTTTACAAATCTCAATGCTATTGCCAGTCGCTCGCCTGGCTCCAGGGGCTCTCTCACAACATGCTTCCGTGTGAGGTCTGGCAAAACAAATCTCAGCACTTCATCAAACAGCACTGGAGTCATCCGGAAAAACTTTCGGAAAAGTTCGTGGTCATCTTCACGCATGCGATGCATCTGTAGAGGAAAAATATGTGGTTTGTTATGCCAGCTATCAAAAACCAGACAGCATCACTGCAATACACTGTGATGCTCTATTATAGCACACCTATTGTGGGTGGTTTCTGTGACTGAATGCAGCAGTTTTGTGTACAGCGTCTATGAACTCTTCAGGGTCAAAGAGTTTCATTTTAGCTGCACAATGGAGATATCACGATGCTATTAAAGTCCAAAGGGCCTTGAAATGCTAGGTTTCTTCTGATTGGAGAGAATCTTACTTGAATGCTTCACTACAAGAAGCATTCAGGGAACATTGATTGCACAAGTGAAAGTTGTGGCCTGACGATCTGACGGGGTGTGCATATTATTTACGCCAGCTGAGGTATTGAAGTGGTTTTCAAAGCTGCATCTTGTCAATGTCAGTGCTTCTCTTCTGCCACACTTGCTTTATTATTTCAAAGTTGCGGTTCAGGTGTCCAAAGATATATGAGACAGATACTGCGCCATTTCCTTTCCCCAAAAAACCAATTATTATTATCTCTGCAATGCAGGCACTACACTTCTGCATGAGCAGTGCAGAGGCAGCCAATTTTTCTTGCCCATTGGTTCTCCTGACACTGTTTTGCAAAAGCAATGTGCCCCGGAGACCACCGAGAGGAGCCCCGACTTTCGAAGACCGCGCTTATTCGTCAGTTGCCAATGTTCGAATACACTGACGTGAAACTCCTTTGCCTTTTTTATGTGATTTCTGTTGGCAATGAACAACTTTGGACCATACTTGTTGCTTCACATCTCCAACGGTGAATGATAGTTGGCCTCCAAGTGGAACTCAACGCTTTAAAGAGTATATATATATATATATATATATATATATATATATATATATATATATATATATATATATATATATATATATATATATATATATATATATGCACTAAATGTCTAGCATTCAGTTCGGATGGAACATGACTGCAATTTTAGTCCCATCAAACGCAGCAATTACCGGCACTGCAGTTCCACCAGTACCAAAGCCTCCATTCCTTTTTGGCACTAACTACCCACTCCCACCCACTCCCGCTGTTGAATGTCACTTATGTTAACGGTATGTGTGGACAGCACTACTGAACATTAAAACATATATGATGGCGTATTGGTAGCTGGCTTTTTTTTCATAACCATTACAGCTCAAATCCAAGCAGTTATGTTTGTTTCAATTTGGGTTCGTTGTCACAGAGTGGCAGTTGCTGTTCATTTTGGACATAGCTACAACAGCGGCGAACTTTTCTTTTTGACAGTGCACATACGACAATGGTACCTGCTGCTAGAATTCCGTCAGCACGTACCACTGCACAGCACCACAAAAAAATGTGATTATACAAGGGAGTGTGTTGTCGACACGAACATGTTTATTAAGGACTCTGTGCGGACAGCGGCAGTGGTGTTTTAGTGTTCTGGAAACGCATTTGGTGTGCTGTGTTAGTGGTGTGCGTTTGGTGTGTGCTGGACCTCTGCGGTGTGTTGTGTGCTGGGTCCAGAATCGCCACAAATGATAGTCGGTCGGCTGGATGGCTTGAAGATGAGTATGACGGGAGCAGTTTTTCATGGAAAAACTCTTGAGACATGGGGTCCTTGTCACATATATTAAGCAGCCTAAATTAAAATTTAAAGGAAAGAGGTCTGAAGAAGACTACGTGGATCAACCGAAGAATAAATAAGAGGAAGAAGCATTCGGTGAGGTGGAGAGAGATGATTGGTGGAGAAGAGAAGGCGACGACGACAAGGCTTACGTGGACTAACACCGAGGCTATAAAAGGTCGAGGGAGAGTGAGGAACGGGGGGAACAGCAGAGAAGCGGAGGCTCCGGCGGGTCAGGTACACATCGGCTGGAAGAGAGCGACGCCTGCTACTCCTCCGGTGAGCTCGCGTTCTACGACTTCGCATCGTGGTCCCCTGCCGTGCCTGAGCCCGTTCCAGGGAGTCAACAGAGGACGCTACCACCTGCTACGGCCAGGGCTGTATCCAGCGCTGTTGCCACCCATCCGAGTGGTGCCCCCAACGCCAACAACACCGACATAACCTCCACGGGCGCTTGGACCTGGAGCTTGTATGACGCAGCCAGCACGCCGCCAGCAACGCCAGACTCCGCCAGCGACGCCAGCTCGAGCACGCCGAACGCCGCCTCGACGCCGCCTACTGGATCCATACAACGCCGCAGCCGCATCGAACCAACCGTGAGCACGAACGCCGACCGCTAATAGTAGAACGCTAGTAGTAGACGCTGGTATCAGTGTGCCCGGGTCGTGTGTATTTATAGTGTTTGTGTTTTGTGTTAGTTTTGTTAGTTTTGTGTTCTACTGTGTCACGTAGGGTGTATTAAATGTGCGTTTTTGTGGGTATACCTGTCGCCTAGTTTATTCTTTCGGTCTGAGTGTTCTACGGGGAGATCCCTGGCAACAACGGACATGCAGGGTCCTTTCGGCGCCATCGCAGACTAGATTTCCCGCCTATTCTCTCGGCGATATCAAATACATCTGCAGGGAATAGCGCCAAGTTCTTTCTGTAAACAGGCTATAGTGGGGAATACACAGCTTGGGGTCAAGGCAGTCGGTTCATCTGAGGGAGCGTATGCATGCGCTGTATTCTAACAAGTTATTGCCGCGGTTGCCGCTTTAATGCGAGCATTTGGGTATCGGTCCGGAAACAAGCAATTATGAGAAGTGCAGTTTGTGCTGTCCCACTAACTGTGTTTATTTTCCTTGTTCGTTCGCGCGGTCGGCTTCGTTATTGAGCCATCTCTGTGCCGCTACTATGTATACATATCAACAAAAAACGCTTATGCGAGCATACAACTTTATTTTTCCCCACAAATCACACTTCATGGTTCTGTTCTAATTCCTAAGGGAAAAGACACAGACAACCGCATATTACATAGTGCGTGCAACACTCCACCCTTTCACACTTTTGTCATCGATTGTAAGCGCCGACCAACACACTGCCACGGATCTCCCCGGAGAACACTCGGACCGAAAGAATAGACTAGGTGACAGGTGTACCAACACAAACGCACATTTAATACATTCGACGTGACGCAAACTAGAACACAAAACTAACAAAACTAACCCAAAACACAAACAATATAAATACACACGACCCGGGCACACTGCTACCAGCGTCTACTACTAGCGTTCTACTATTAGCGGTCGGCGTTCGTGCTCACGGTTGGTTCCATGCGGCTGCAGCGTTGTATGGATCCAGTAGCCGGCATCGAGGCGGCGTTCGACGTGCGTGTGCTGGCGTCTCTGGCGGCGTTGGACGTGCTTGGGCTGGCGTCGCTGGCTGCGTAGTACAAGCTCCCCGTCCAGGCGCCCGTGTAGGTGATGCCGGTGTTGTTGGCGTTGGGGGCACCACCCGGATGGGTGGCAACAGCGCTGGAGACACCCCTGGCCATACATAGCACGTGGTAGCGTCCTCCGTTGACTCCCCGGAACGGGCTCAGGCACGGCAGGTAGTCCACGATGCGAAGTCGTAGAACGCGAGCTCACCGGAGCAGTAGCCGGCGTCGCTCTTTTCGAGCCGATGTGTCCCTGACCCGCTGGAGGCTCCGCTTCTCTGCTGTTCCCCCCGTTCCTCGCTCTCCCTCGCCCTTTTATAGCCTCAGTGTTAGTTCACGTAAGCCTTGTCGTCGTCTTGTTCTCTTCTCCACCAATTATCTCTCTCCACATCACCAAATGCTTCTCCACCAATCATCTCTCTCCACCTCACCGAATGCTTCTTCTTCATCTTCTTTATTCTTCGGTTAATCCACGTCGTCTTCTTCACACCTCTTTCCTTTAAAGTTTGATTTAGGCTCCTTAATATATGTGACACACACACACACCTCACGCAGTTGTCTTTTTCTATTCCGAGTCATGCGCTCCTTGTAAGTTTGCTCGGCAGACCCAAAGCCTTCGCTGCCTTTGTTCATGTTTTTCTGCGCACTCAGGTCAACCGCACAGTAGCATGATTTCGCACGCCGCGTAAAAAGCTGTAAGAAGGCGTGGAACAGCGGTTTTCGTGCAAAGCGGCTTGATGTTTTTCCGCCGTCAGCGCATTCCCGCGGGAGCAAAAGTTACCCACCAGCAATTTTAATAGCACCACTTGGAACGGTTTTTTTGCTTAGTGTTTTCCAACTTAAAACACGTTTTGGCGAAACAAAATATTAGCTATTTGTATCGCTGCGTATTTTATTTTGTACAAAAATTTAGCACACGGTCCCTCACAATGCACATAAATTCTCTCGGGCCGCCCCCTGCTCTAATGGCTGATTCCTCTTTGCGTCAAGTAGTGACGTCTCATCGTTTCGTCATTTTTACGTCACTGTCAACAACTTTTCACAGATTTGTAACAGTTCCGTAATACTGCCCCTGATGTAGTTTCCGAAGCTTCATCTTGTACCGATTGTGCAAAGGATGTAATGTCCGGTGGACATTTCCAGCAGTTTGCAATGTGGCTCCTCAAACGCGTTGCATTCGGAAACACGTACTTGGCCCAGCAGACCTGCACACTGCTGTTCAATACGTCAAAAGTTCGCTCAAATGTTCGAACGAGGTCTCATCATGGTTGCGATGGCAAGGAATCCAAGACCAATGCCGCACGCCGACACGGCAGTCCAGAAGAATTGAGGGCACCTCACAAATCACTCACTTCGCTGTCGCCGGACCGCTCTAACAAAACCAGCATTAGCGCGCGTTAACGTTGCTAGACGGCGCCATTTGCAAACACAGTTGCCAGGTTAGCAATACTAAACGGACTAAAACCATCAGATGTGGAGTTAAGACGTTGCAAATCAAGAAGAGTGTTGCAATATAGGAGTTAACGACAAGAAAACACGCGGAAAATTCATCCGTTTTCAAAATACAGTTGGCGTACTGTTCTATGCCTGTTTCTAGTATTTTTCAATGTTTCCAATATATCCGAAGAAAACTGTCTTTTTCATTGTTTTTTTCCGGCATTAAAAAATTTCTAGAAATTTTACATCCCTACCCATGACTCGGCAGTTTTTGCAACCCATTTTACCCATGGCTTAGCACTTTTCGTGAGCCATTTATGACCCATGACTCAGCACATTTTTGGTACTCACTTTGTGACCAATGACTCAGCATTTTTTGTGACTGATTCAGCTATATTGGAACAATTTTGTGTCCATAACTTATGATCATGACTTTGGTGACCACAACTCAATTCCTTCCTCAGACAATGATTCCAGTCATGACCATATTATGATTCTGGTCATGATTTCGGACTCATGGCAATGACTCCCGTGACCATGACAATGATCTGACACTGTACACGTATTTATTTAATAATTGTCATATGCATTCAATCATGACTACCATACACTATCAACTATCTGATAACGTGATATCGTGCGATCATCTTCCTTTCACGTCTTGCTTCCAGATTTTGCTTCCACATTTTTCTTCCGCTTTTTGTGGACACGTCAGCTGCCTACATAACCTAGTAATGCGTTCGCATTTAAAAAGGTGAACCAAAGGTAAACCGCGTCGAACAATGCTTAACAGAGCTTTCGCTGGGTCATCATCATCATCATCAGCCTTACTACACCCACTGCAGGGCAAAGGCCTCTCCCATGTCTCTCCAATTAACCTTGTCCTTTGCCAGCTGCATCCACCCTTTGCCTGCAAACTTCTTAATCTCATCCGCCCACCTAACCTTCTGCCGCCCCCTGCTACGCTTACTTTCTCTTGGAACCCACTCCGTTAACCTTAAGGACCAGCGGTTATCTTGCCTTCGCATTACATGCCCTGCCCAAGCCCATTTCTTTCTCTTGATTTCGACTAGGATGTCATTAACCCGTGTTTGTTCCCTCACCCACTCTGCCCGCTTCCGATCTCTTAACGTTACACCTATCATTTTTCTTTCCATGGCTCGCTGCGTTGTCCTTAACCTAAGCTGAACTCTTTTCGTTAGCCTCCACGTTTCTGCCCCGTAGTTGAGCCACAGCCGCTTTTTACTTTCTGCGTGACATTCCTGCGCTGGCTACTCAGCAAATTGGAGGGTTATGTGTACCCATTGTCGTTGTAAACGGCACATTTTCCAAACTGTGCAGTTTACTGTATGGACAAAAAACTGAGGTCCTTATTTTGGCAGTGCGCAAGGGAGCGGTGCTTGTCGTGTGCACAAAATGCATGGACATTGAACGCTCAATGATTCCGTAGGTGCCTACAACGCAGGCAGCATCGGGAAGGCTAACTCCAAGCGATGGCAACCTACCATCAGCTGCCTACGTTTGGTCCTGCACATAGTCATTGAAGCAGGCGATATATGGCCATAAACTTCTGTCTTTTGTGAAAACCTGATGCCAGGCAGCGTAGCCCGGTTGGCAAAAGCGCTCTTTTGTCCACATATCTCTTTGCACTGCAGCTAAAAAGCACCGCCGGTAGTCCGGTACCATATTTCAACGATTGAGGATGGTTGGGATTCAGCAACTCGGGGTTCTACAACGGGTATTTGTTTCTTAGGACACGAGCGTTTTCGGCCTGAAAATCGGAACCGTGACCTCATGTGAGGCCACGAGGAGTCAAAAGGTTGCGACCATATACACGCACTCAAGGCCTCGCGTTATAGAGTACACATGGCACCTTTGTGACCGTCGGCTCGATCGGAGGAGAAAACAGTGAGGCTCCAGAGTTCCAAAAAGGGCTCTTTTATGCACGGTAGCAAAAAAAATTGACAGTCGTGGGAAAGCACACATGAGCTACTCAGCGCAATCTTAAACCGGAAGTGGCTCACAGTAATTGCGAAACCAGTAGCTAAAAAACCGAAATGAATACAGCAAAAACGGCTGAACGCGCCTGGTCACGCGGCATTTATCCACGCGCGCCTTGATGCGCTGCATTTCAATGGACGCTTACTCCCGCCACTGCGGCATTCAATGCTCCCCGTCAAAATCCGAATTTGTGCACATTCTTTGTTCCCTAGGCGCACCACCAAAACGGAATTATCTCTAGCCAGCGGACCGATACCCGAACACGATTTGATTAGAGTACTTGATCTCTTCATCACAAACATCGATGAGTTGATATAGCACTAGACAAACTGCCCAATGTGGGGGACCAGGTGGGCCGGATGGTCCGCCGGGTTTCCAACAAAAGCGGAGGGTTACGATGCAGACACCCCGTAGAATATCTGTTACGGGTCCAATTGGACTTATTTTTGGAAATGTGGCGGAGAGTTTGAAGGTTCCTTCACTTCCGCCACTGGTTCGCCCGGTATTGCACTACCTCCGGGATCGGCCTTGTCTTTAGCGCGTCTTTACTATCCTGTCTTTCTATCCCATCTTTCAACACTCCTACTATCTGCACGTGGTAGCGATTATGGCTCGGCTTGAGCCAGTGAGCAGGCGTGTGCACTTTCCTTTTCTTTCTTCCTGGCAACAACAGACAGACGCACTGCGGATGGCGCATGCATTCGTGATCAGTTGTCCTCTACTCGACTCCTTACCTTCACCTGCGCAAGTTTGACGAGAACACCCTCGAGGTGATTCTCAGAAAAATGTACAAACGTGCCTTCGATCCCCTGGTGAACACGTCTAACCAGCGTCTCATGGGCCTGGGGATGGTAAACAGTCAATGAACTCCAAGAGGCACACTTGACCAATCAATACACAAGACCTTCATGGATGGATGGATGGATGGATGGATGGATGGATGGATGGATGGATGGATGGATGGATAAGGCTGAACCCTTTAAATCGGGCGGTGATTCAAGCCACCGAGCCATGACTTGTGAAACTGTACTCTTGTCTTGATTTTCGCCACCAATCAGATAACCTTCGCTTGGTTACTTCTACCCGCTTCAAATCTCCTTCCCCTTCACTGTCCTTAAACCCCAATGCCTTGGATAAATCAGCCCCGGTGCTTTCCACTCTAGGGTGATGCCCTTTCAGAAAAGTATCAAGTATTCAGCCGTTTCCTCCTCCTCTCCGCACGCAACGCACAACGTGTCTATCTCGTGGTACCTGACTCTGTACGTCTTAGTCCGCAAAACTCTCGTCCTGGCCTCAAACAAAGAGCTTCCCGTACAATTATCATAGATATTTTCTTCGGCAATTTCCTGCTAAAGATCCTGTATGTTCCCAGTGCCGATTTCGTAAGCTCTCTCTGTTTCTTTAACCTTTGTCTTAACTGATAATTGCTGATTTTCCCCCTACAGCTGTCCAGATGTTTGCTTGTCAATTTTCTATTTCCCTTTCTCCATTTCATTTCACATTCCTTATATATAGGTATCTGAAAACTTTCGTAGCCCACTGCTTTTCCCCCATTTTCCTCAATCGCTCCTCAAATGCTATCTTACTGCTAGCTTCTCTGCTCTCGAACGACGCCCATCCCATATCACCCTGTACCCCTTGATTTGGTCTAGAAAGACGCTCATCCCATATCACCCTGTACCCCTTGATTTGGTGTATTGCGCGTTCGGGACGGCGCCTATTAGCCAGACTACACATCCACCACACAACACTGATGGAAGCGCTCGTACGCATCCCCGAAGTGTGGCGATACGCCCTGCACTTGCGCCTTCTACCGGTCAAAATGACACGTGACGACCACAGTGGCAGACGCCTTGCGCTCATTGGCATAATTTGGGTACCTTTGGCCGGGCGAAATTATGGCGGTGAATTGCAGCCGTATTTAGCAATGGCGGCACATTGCAAAAATGATCAAACGTCACTTTGACATCACTCCAAAATGCGTGCGATCACGTGTTACACGTTACATTGTTCCAGCCCATCAGATTTCAGGAAATGGCCGTTCTCAGTATGCATCTATTTTTTCAAAATTGGCAAGTCGAGCGCATGTGTTCTCATACGTACCACCTGTACCTTCTTTTGTCCTTCACAATAACATTATTTACCAGCCGGGCACCAAGAAAAGCGCTGCTGAAAATGTTTTTTAACGCCAGGTCAATTTTTAACGCCAGGCGCGAAAGTGAGTCTGCAACATGACTGACAGCCACCTTGCCCCGCCTTGTCGCTGACTGACACTTCTGAGAGCCAATCAGAGAGGCAACATGGCGCCTACAGGCGAATGTGAATATCGAGAATAGGGCCCCTGATATAACCTCTCTTTTGTGACGCCACCAACGTTATGCGCGCGCGCAGCGCGGGCGACCGGTGCCGGAGCAGATGGGCAGACGAGGCAGAACGAAACCGGGAGTCGGTCGTTTGCGCGGCTGCGCCTGTGAGCGTGCGGCGTCTTTGTTAGCGCGCAGCTTGTTTGTTTGCGTCTGTCTTGGTCTCCCACGCGGTACTACCGCAGTTTGTGATGAAGGCAAGGTGAGAAACTTTTTTTTGCGTTACTGCTCTGCATTTCAAACAGTTTACGCTGACCATGCCGGCTGGTGCCTTGAATTGCGTAGTTCGTGAAGTGGCGCACAAGCTTCGTGGCGTGCCGGCTGTTATGATGTTCTTTATGAATCCCTTTTTCTATGACGAGCGCGCGGGTGTTTCTGGCAGGTGCGCTGGTGAGGCGCGGCCACGCTACCGGCGGCCAGCGCGGTCTGTCGGGATGTACATGACAGGGCCGCGTCTTCGAATATGGAAAAGCTGTTTGGCGGGAGTTGCTGCTAGGCGAGCAGTCTGGCTTCTTGTACCGCTTAGTCCCAGTCTTGCCTCAGGTAGTTTGCCACGCCCAAGTGTCAGCACCCGTTCTGTTGTAGTCCGAGCATTGCGCTTTCGATAGCCTTAACCTCATGCTCTGCACAGCCGATACGTCCCGTGTTGTCCCTTGGAGGGCGTTGGTTTTGCCCGGAATAAACCTGTGTCTTTTATGCTGACTGTGGGTGTGTCATTTGTCGGGTGTTACGTTTCGCCTACAACGCGCGGTATAGCCGGCGCGGATGCAACGGACGCCGGGGCTTCGTTCAAAGTGGCGGTCATTTTGGGCCCGTTCATCGCTGCCGCAACGCCTCCCGCCGAGCGCGTCCAGGCAGGTTTCAATGCCACGTGTCGTCGTGTGTGCGTGTGTGTGTGTGTGTGTGTGCATGTTGGTGCTCACGCTTGTCAAAGCGCGGCAGCCGGGGAGAGGAGCTCCCCAACTGGGAGGCGAGGAGGTCTGACCGGCGCCGGCCCGGCGGACGCGTCTCTCCATGTCTCGACATGTCCGTGCGTCGCCGTCTAGTGCGACTCATCCCGAGCGGTTCCTTCTTGCCCTCGACTCCGAGGGTATAAAAAAGCCGCTGCCCCGGACGCCAGAGGGACTTCGATTTCTTCCTGCGAGTAACGTGGTCGCCCTGACCGGCTGCTCTTTTGCGATGCCAGAATAAACAAGTTGTTCTGTTGCCAGTCGACTCATCCTTTGCCGGGACCTTCGGATGTTTCCAGCTTTGCCCCAGGCCGCCAGGCCAACGCTACCCTTGGGGCTTGCAACCCATTTGCAACAACTGGTTGCCAGCGGTGGGATCCCGACAACGGAGGCCAGCAGCGAAGATATGCGGTCAACTGTATGCTGAGCAGCACAACGACCATCCGGGAGCAGTGCAACGAGCCCTGTGTGATGACTGGTTGCCTGCAGCGGAACGACTGCGCTGAATTCTTGGCTGCGAGGTTTGGTGAGTGCGGGACTTTCTTCTTCTGAGTTTTGCCAGGCTTTTGTTAGTGTCAGAAACAGAGCTGGTAATTGTGGTTGTCGTTGCTGCCGGGTTAGTTTGCGGCAAGACAATAGTAGGCAGTAGAGAAAGCAGCATTCGGAGCAGCCATGGATTTGAAGTCGTTGCGTAAAGCGAAATTGCTGGAGCTTGCAAGAGAGTTGGGTCTGGATGTCTCAGACAAACTCAGAAAACCAGAACTGCTAAGGGCTATTCTTGAGTTGGAGGCTGAGGATGACGAGCTGTCGGAATGCCTTGAGACCATTGAGGAGAGGGAGCAAAAAGAGAAAGACGAGCGCGAACGTAAAGAACAAAAAGAAAAAGAGAAAGAAGAGCGCGACCGTCAACACGCTTTGGAAATGAAGCGTCTCGAAGTAGAGATGGAACGCGCTCGTAATGGAAGTCAGGCACACGGTGCAGGAGAACGGGTATCGTTCAAAATGACTGACCTGATGCGGCCGTTTAAGCTTGGAGAGGACATTGGTTTGTTCCTGGTTAACTTTGAGCGAACGTGCGAGAAGCAGGGGTTCTCTCGGGAAACGTGGCCACAGCGCTTGCTCACTTTGTTACCCGGCGAGGCGGCCGACGTAGTCGCTCGCTTGAAGAGAGAGGAGGCAGAGGATTTCGACCAAGTGAAATCGAGTCTGCTAAAAAAGTACAGGCTGTCAGCGGAGGCGTTCCGTCGGAAGTTTCGGGAAAATGAAAAAGGCAGAAGTGAGTCATATACAGAGTTTGCCTACAGGCTTATGTCAAACATGCAGGAGTGGCTCAAAGAAGAGAAAGCGTTTGGTGACCACGAGAAAATTCTGCAGTGTTTCGGGCTGGAACAGTTTTATAGTCGGTTACCTGAGAACGTGCGGTACTGGGTCTTGGATAGGCCAGACGTTAGTACAGTGGCTAAAGCCGCCGAGCTAGCCGAGGAGTTTGTGACGCGTCGGGCTCGCGGAGCTAAGGACGGTCAAAAGGGTGAATTTGGCTCCAAGTCTGAGAGGCCGAAGTTCACACCCATGAGAGCAAGGGGGGACACACGTAGTGCGGATGCGAGTGAAAGCAGTCCGACCGAACGTAAGGAGACGGCGGCAGCCGAAGCCGAACGCAGAAAGCGTTTCGAGACGAGGCAAGCGCGCGTGTGTTATACGTGCCAGAAGCCGGGTCACTTTTCGGCGCAGTGTCCAGAAAATAAAAGAAAAGTCGTGTGTTTGTCATTATGTAGCACTGACGAGAACATGAAGCTTCTCGAGCCTTACATGCGAGACTTCCTCGTGAACGGGAAAGAGTGCCGAGTGCTTCGTGATTCCGCAGCTACAATGGATGTAGTTCACCCCTCTTACGTAGAACCCGATATGTTCACGGGCGAGTGCGCATGGATCAAGCAAGCCGTGGAAGCTCACAGCGTGTGTCTGCCCGTAGCAAAAGTGCTTATTGAAGGACCTTTCGGAGCAATTGAGACGGAGGCCGCAGTGTCATCTATGCTGCCCCCCCAGTACCCGTACCTATTTTCGAACAGGTCCGATCACCTCCTGCGCGAGAAGGGGCTTTTGTTTGGTGAGGCTAGCGTTCAGGCCTTAACCAGATCGAGAGTTCGGGAGCTCGCTGCAAAGGCGGTAGTTGCGGGGCCGACGTTGTCGAACAATGAAAAAGGGTCGGAGGCGCAGCAAGCTGATATTCCGAGCACGTCCGAACTGGATAAAATTGAGCCTGTAGCGTTGAAGGCACCAGGTACTGGAGAGGAAATGCCCGACACGGGAAAGTTAGAAGAGCTTCCGGTCGAGCTTCCGGGACTAGGCTCAGTGACGAACAGGGAAGACACTGATCAGGTCATTAGTGACTTAATCAGTAAAGCACCGCTGTCGCCTGAGCAGAAAACCGAACTACACCAACTCTTACAAGAGTTTCAAGGTCAGTTCTCTGAGAGGCCTGGTAGGACTTCTGTCCTTACTCATGATATAGAAGTTACCTCGCCAGAGCCAGTACGATCCAAGGCGTACCGGGTGTCACCCCGCCAGCGCGATATTATGGAGGCTGAGGTAAAGAAAATGCTACAGCTCGGTGTTATTGAGGCGGGTGAGAGTGATTATACCTCCCCTTTGATTTTAGTTGAGGTACCGGGCAAGGAACCTCGTCCTTGCGTCGACTACCGCAGGCTTAATTCCATCACTAAGGATCAAATTTATCCGATCCCTAACATCGAGGAGCGCCTTGAGAAAGTTAGTAGCGCTCAGTTTATTTCCACCCTAGATCTTGTCAGGGGTTATTGGCAGGTTCCACTTACAGAAGAGGCTAGTAGGTATGCGGCGTTCATTTCACCAATGGGAACATTCCGTCCTAAAGTTTTGAGTTTTGGTTTGAAGAACGCGCCATACTGCTTTTCAAGCCTCATGGACAAAGTGTTGCGGGGACAGGAAGAATTTGCTTTACCGTATTTAGACGACGTAGCGATATTCTCCGCATCCTGGTCTGAGCATATGGCACACTTGCGGGCAGTGCTAACCCGCCTGCGCGAAGCGGGCTTGACAATCAAGGCTCCCAAGTGCCAATTAGCACAGGCCGAGGTTGTCTACCTCGGTCACGTGATTGGACAGGGTCGTCGCCGCCCCTCTGAAATAAAGGTCGCCGCTGTGCGAGACTTCCCGCAACCGCGCACGAAGACCGATATTCGGTCGTTCTTAGGTGTCGCCGGCTACTATCAGAGGTACATCCCCAGGTACTCCGATATCGCGGCTCCCCTGACGGATGCTCTAAGAAAAACAGAGCCCCAAACAGTCGTCTGGAGCGAGACAAAGGAAAGAGCTTTTAGCGCCTTAAAGAGCGCCCTAACAAGCTAGCCTGTGCTACAATCGCCAGACTACACAAAAGGGTTCGTTGTTCAGTGCGATGCTAGTGAGCAAGGCATGGGCGTTGTACTGTGCCAAAGGGACAATGGAGAAGTGGAACACCCCGTCCTTTATGCTAGTCGTAAGCTGACCTGTCGTGAGCAGGCGTACAGCGCCACCGAGAAAGAGTGTGCGTGTCTCGTGTGGGCCGTTCAGAAATTGTCATGCTACCTAGCCGGCTCGAGGTTTATCATTGAGACGGATCACTGCCCTCTCCAATGGCTGCAGACCATCTCTCCCAAAAATGGCCGCCTCCTGCGCTGGAGCCTCGCTTTGCAACAATATTCCGTTGAGGTGCGTTACAAAAAGGGGAGTCTCAACGGTAACGCCGATGGCTTAAGTCGAAGCCCCTAACGTGGGAATCCGCCTCAAAGTTGTTTGTTACTGATGTTTTCTTCCTGAGGCAGGATTTTTAACATATTGCTTTTATTTAGTGTTTCAAAGTGATTATGTGCTTTCTAGTGAAATTTTCCAATTTGTGGACGCGTTCTGAGTGCTGCTTGACTACTGTAAGGAACTAGGCAGTAGTATAAAAGGGGAAAGAGCCTGGCAGAGCTTAGTGAGGGTTGTCTCGTGCTTGCTGACTGAGCGGTTGCGTTTCGGCGTAGTTCTAACACTTGCTGGGAACGAGCACAAAAATGGCAACTCTCCCGAAGTGACTTTGCAGTGTCCTGTGTGATCCTGAACCTGAGAACGAGGCCTTCTCTGTGCACTGCGCTCAAGCAACGTCGAGGGACGACCGGTTTCGATTACGAGCATCATCGAGCGACATCCGTCCGGACAGCGGATGCAGTCCCCTGACCATCGGGATCTCCTTCTCCCGGCGGGGCGGTCTGTTACGTTTCGCCTACAACGCGCGGTATAGCCGGCGCGGATGCAACGGACGCCGGGGCTTCGTTCAAAGTGGCGGTCATTTTGGGCCCGTTCATCGCTGCCGCAACGCCTCCCGCCGAGCGCGTCCAGGCAGGTTTCAATGCCACGTGTCGTCGTGTGTGCGTGTGTGTGTGTGTGCATGTTGGTGCTCACGCTTGTCAAAGCGCGGCAGCCGGGGAGAGGAGCTCCCCAACTGGGAGGCGAGGAGGTCTGACCGGCGCCGGCCCGGCGGACACGTCTCTCCACGTCTCGACATGTCCGTGCGTCGTCGTCTAGTGCGACTCATCCCGAGCGGTTCCTTCTTGCCCTCGACTCCGAGGGTATAAAAAAGCCGCTGACCCGGACGCCAGAGGGGCGCGCGTTCTTCCTTCTTCCTCTGAAACCCTACCTATCCTTCTCTCTATCTGCACGCCGGCAGTGGTGGTGGTGTTTTAACACCAGTCACAGGCCCGTGCATTTTCCTTTCCTCTTCCCCTTTCATCCACTTACTACTACTACTACTACGCCAGAGGGACTTCGATTTCTTCCTGCGAGTAACCTGGTCGCCCTGACCGGCTGCTCTTTTGCGATGCCAGAATAAACAAGTTGTTCTGTTGCCAGTCGACTCATCCTTTGCCGGGACCTTCGGATGTTTCCATCTTTGCCCCAGGGCGCCAGGCCAACGCTACCCTTGGGGCTTGCAACCCATTTGCAACACGGGCGAGACCATGGACCCCATTCCCTAAACGGCGAGCCTTCTGCACATGTAAGAAAATAACAGTATACCACACCTGCTTTTTGTTTTTCGTGTTAGCGCGTAACAGACAATGACTTCTAGGTCACGGTGAGCCTGGTGTACTATCGTTTTACTGTCAAACTGCATAGCTATCGAGACGTATGGCTGCCTTAATGGGGATTCTAGTACTTTGGATCGTGCTTTGTGCCTGCTGTAATCGACTAACACCTCAGTTATAGAACGTTCAAGGTTATGTTATTAGCACAAGTGATTCGTTTGTGCTAATATTTCAACAATAAGACAAGCACCGGAAGTGTTTCTCTCAACACAGAAAATTACACCAAACGTAAGTTTTCTTTTCTGCAAGGAATAGGCGGTCAGACATAACACCGCATGACTCTCTTAATTTGAGTGAGTCACGCTTAAAATGACACGTTCGCTGGTCGTTGCTTGCCTTGTTATTGTGGCTGCGCCCTCTTAAAAGCACCCTTTTCTGTATTCGCCACTTCTTTTCTACTGGAGGGAGTTCACAATGCTGGGCGAGAATTTCTTATTTACGGTTCCGAGCTCCTCCCACATGATGTGCTCGGACGTCTGGCGGTTCCGCCGGTCCGACCGAAACGTTCTTTATGTCTCGATCAGCTCCTTGGTCGGCTCGGCACTGGGCTCGGCGTCGCTGTTAGCTGGCCTGTAATTGGATGAAAACGCGGAGGCTGCCTGCAAAAAAAAAAGATCCCAGTTGAGCTGATGTGAACAAATGCTCATGAGTAATAATTTCAGTTTGCTGCATATGGAGTAGAGCATTTCCATTTTGTTTCCTGCAAAGGAAGGCCTTTTTCATAAACTGAGTGCTCTCTTCGTTAACGATGGGGTACAACGCAGTCTCCTCGCAGGCTATAACTGCAATTGGCACCACCTTTCTCCTGAAAGAAGAGTGTTAGCTTAAGGCGAGAAGTCAAGAGCTGAAAATCTCGCAGAACCATCGTATACACGGGCAACAGCAACGTAATAGAAGAAAACTCCAGCGCACCAATCGGTTACTTCACTTGAAGAAATTGTTTTCATCTGCTTATATAATACAAATCAGAGAAATCAGTAGTTCACCTATTAGACTTCAAACAGCTCACGAAAGCTCGTAATAGTAAGGACTGGTGCCAGGCTCAAAAGACATCCGTAGCTAGTAAATTTAGAAATATGTTAAAAGGTTGCAAGGGTATGACACATGAAAAGTTTTGCGTTGGATCAGAGAGCAGCCACAGAGCTTATGTGAAAGCTGACGTTCAGTGAAACTAAATATTGTCACGTAGTGGTGACGGCAGTCGAAGCAGCGATGAAGACGGACGAAAGGATCTTCTAAAAGAACTGTTTATTGGGCTGACTTGCACCCAAAATGGACTGAATCACTCGGCGGCGGCGAAGCGACAAGCGTGCTCGGCGGTCGTCGAACAGAATGCCCGCCGCTGTCGGCCGTGCTCAATTTAAAGCTGATAGCGAACATTCGAGATAAAGGGCGCAAAGTTACTAGAACATTCCGGAACAACGTAGAATCAGCTTTGCCTGGCTGCGATCAATCGAGATAAATCTAGTCGCGTCTTGCGTCGCAAACAAAGCGATAAGGTGGTGTCGCGGCAGATTTGAAAAACGAATAAACACTGCAAATATTCGCGGCATTACTCCCCTCTCAAAGAAGCATCGACCCGATGCATCAAAACAAATAATGCGACTAGTAAGGGAAAAAAAACGGATCTTGCGAAAATAGAGCATGGAAATGCAGCGGCCTTTAGCGCGCATAATACGGCTTCAGACGGACTACATGGACAACTTCTGGTCGTACGCGGCGTCGCTGGGATGCAGTCATTGCGTCAGGGATGACTTCATAATCCAGTTCACCCAGCCGACGAAGAACCTTGTACGGGCCGAAATAGCGGCGCAAAAGCTTTTCACTCAATCCACGGCGGCGAATGGGCGTCCACACCCAGACTTGGTCTCCTGGCTTGTATTCCGCGTTGCGTCTTCGTAGGTTGTAGCGTCTGGCGTCGGACCGCTGCTGATCTTTGATCCGTAATCGGGCAAGCCTTCGAGCTTCTTCTGCGCGTTGAAGGTAGGCGGCAACGTCGACGTTCTCTTCTTCTGTAACGTTGGGCAGCATGGCGTCTAGCGTGGTCGTGGCATCCCTGCCATGGACGAGCCTAAAAGGCGTCATCTGGGTGGTCTCCTGCACTGCGGTGTTGTAGGCGAAGACGACGTAAGGCAGGATGACATCCCAGGTTTTATGTTCGGCATCGACATACATAGCGAGCATATCGGCGATGGTTTTGTTCAGGCGCTCGGTCAGTCCGTTGGTCTGCGGATGGTATGCAGTTGTCCTCCGGTGGCTGGTTTGGCTGTAGCGCAGGATGGCTTGCGTGAGTTCCGCCGTAAATGCTGTTCCTCTGTCCGTGATGAGCACATCGGGGGCGCCGTGTCGAAGAAGAATGCACTCCACGAAAAATTTGGCCACTTCTGCTGCTGTTCCGTTCGGTAGGGCTTTCGCCTCGGCGTAGCGGGTCAGGTAGTCGGTCGCTATGATGATCCACTTATTTCCAGATGTTGACGTTGGAAAAGGGCCAAGCAAGTCCATGCCAATCTGCTGAAAGGGTCTTGAGGGAGGTTCAATGGGGTTCAGAAATCCTGCTGGTCGTGTGGGAGGAGTCTTTCGTCGCTGACAATCTCGGCATGTTTTCACATAGTGTGCGACATCGGCAGACAGTCGGGGCCAGTAATACTTGTCTTGAATGCGGCGGAGGGTGCGAGTAAACCCGAGATGTCCAGCTGTCGGCTCGTCGTGTGAAGCCTGTAGAACTTCTTCGCGGAGACAAGTAGGTACAACAAGGAGGTAGGCTGTTTTGTTCGCTGTAAAGTTCTTCTTCACAAGGACCTCATTCTGCACACAGAAAGAAGACAGTCCTCGCTTGAATGAAGCGGGGGGTGAAGAAACCTTGCCTTCCAGGTACTCGATGAGGCCTTTTAGGTTGGGGTCCGAGCGTTGCTGCTGAGCAAAAGAGCTTGCGCTGATGGGTCCCAGGAAGGCGTCCTCATCGTCGTCCAGCGGCGGTGCATCTACAGGGGCTCGTGAGAGGCAATCGGCGTCAGTGTGCTTGCGTCCGGACTTGTAAACGACGGTGACGTCAAACTCCTGGAGACGCAGACTCCATCGAGCGAGTCGGCCAGAGGGATCCTTCAAATTGGCAAGCCAGCAGACCGCTTGGTGGTCGCTGACCACCTTGAACGGCCGTCCGTAGAGGTAGGGGCGGAATTTCGACGTAGCCCAGATGATGGCAAGGCACTCCTTCTCAGTGGTCGAATAGTTAGCCTCGGCCTTAGAAAGGGAACGGCTAGCGTATGCGATGACCTTCTCCAGCCCGTCACCTTTTTGAACGAGAACGGCGCCTAGTCCCACGCTGCTTGCGTCGGTATGAACTTCAGTATCGGCGTTTTCATCAAAATGCGCAAGGATCGGTGGGGACTGTAAACGACGCTGAAGTTCTTTGAAGGCTTCTGCTTGCGGCGCTTCCCATTTAAACGGCACGTCTGCCTTCGTCAGTTGGGTCAGGGGCTCGGCGATGCGCGAAAAGTTTTTCACAAATCGTCGGTAATATGCGCATAGTCCGAGAAATCTGCGCACTGCTTTCTTATCGGCCGGCGGTTGAAACTGTTCAATAGCGGCTGTTTTCTGCGGGTCTGGGCGTACTCCTTCCTTGCTAACGATGTGGCCTAGAAACAGCAGCTCTTCGTAGGCAAAGTGGCATTTCTCTGCTTTCAAGGTTAGGCCAGACGACTTGATTGCGTCTAGTACTGTTCGAAGTCTTTTGAGGTGCTCTTCAAAGTTCGAGGCGAAGACAACGACGTCATCTAAATATACCAGACATATTTTCCACTTCAGGCCTGCCAGCACTGTATCCATTACTCGCTGAAACGTCGCTGGTGCGGAACAGAGACCAAATGGCATCACCTTGAACTCAAACAGCCCATCCGGAGTTATGAATGCTGTCTTCTCGCGATCTCTTTCGTCGACCTCAATTTGCCAGTAGCCGCTCTTGAGGTCCATCGATGAGAAATATTTGGCGTTGCAGAGGCGGTCCAGTGTGTCGTCGATGCGGGGGAGGGGGTAGACGTCCTTCTTTGTTATGTTGTTCAAGCGGCGGTAATCCACGCAGAATCGAAGTGCGCCGTCTTTCTTTCTTACTAGAACAACCGGTGCCGCCCATGGGCTGTTTGAAGGCTGGATGACGTCGTCGCGAAGCATTTCTTCGACTTGGTCCCGGATGGCTTGTCGTTCTCGCGGAGACACACGGTAGGGGCTTTGACGGAGAGGTCGGACGTGTTGATCTGTTATAATGCGATGCTTGGCAATTGGCGTCTGTCGCACCTTCGGCGATGTCGAAAAGCACTCACTGTAGTTTTGAAGCAGATTGCGGATCTGGTCTTGTCTGTTCCGGTGCAGGGCTGGGTTGATGTCGAAAGTGGGCGAGTTCTCTTGGTCAGGCGGATCTTCTGCGAAGGGGTCGGAGAGGGCGAAGGAATCTCGTACGTCAGATATTTCGTCGTAGAAAGCAATCGTCGTTCCTCTGTTAATATGCCGGTATTCTTCGCTGAAGTTAGTCAGCAGTACTTCGGCCTGGCCATTGCGGAAATGTGCGATGCCTCTTGCGATGCTGATTCCTCGGTCTAGTAGCAACTGCATGTTCCCCTCGATGATGGCTTCAGTGTTTATGGCTTTCGTGGCGCCTACGGTCACGATAACGCTTGAACGGGGTGGGACGCTCACTTCTTCCTCCAAGACACTTAGGGCAACGTGATTTTCCCGAGTTTTCATCGAAGCGATGGCTTCGTCCGTCGAAAGCGTGATCAGCTTGGATCGCAGGTCGATGATCGCCTGATGCTCATTAAGGAAATCCATACCCAAGATCACTTCGCGGGAGCATTGCGGTAGCACAACAAAGGTCGCAGGATAGGTATGTCCTTTGACAGTCACTCGCGCTGTGCATTGTCCTGATGGCGTAATGAGGTGGCCCCCAGCGGTGCGAATTTGTGGGCCGTCCCAAGCCGTTGTGACTTTTTTGAGCTGCGCAGCGAATGTTCCATTCATCACCGAGTAATCGGCTCCTGTGTCGACTAGAGCGGCAACTTTCCGGCCGTCGATAGTCACTTCTAGGTCGGAGGTCCTGGCTCTTGCATTGCATGTCGCTCTCGGCGTCGGGTCACGGCTTCGTCGCGTATGCGAGTCACGGGTTGGGCGTGTGGTCGAAGCTCCTCTGGGTGGCGGCGTCGATTTCAAGGTAGCTTGCGTCGTGATCGAGGTTCTCATTGTGTGCGGCGTCGGTGCAGCGAGTGTCGGTTCTTGATGCGGCGTCGCGGGTGCAGCGTCTTCATGGGGCGTGGTCGGTGGAGGATCTTCGGCGTTTAGCTCGTGAGCAACCTCACCTCCAGAGGTTGCTGCCTTTAGTTTCCCCTACGGGGGCTGGGCGACCTTCCTCGTACCGCGGCTGCGTAGCTGCGGCGTGGCGACGCAAAGCGCGAGGTTGACGGCGATGGTGAGCGCGAAAAGCGGTTCGGTGTGTATTCTTCTCGACGCAGGTACTCGTCGATTTCGTGCGGACGTTGTCCGAAGCGTGGTCGTGGGGCGTTAACGGCAAATCCTCGAAGACCGATACGTCGGTACGGGCAGTGACGAAGAATATGGCCGGCCTCACCGCAATGGAAGCACAACGGCCGGTTGTCGGAAGTCCTCCAGGCGTCGCATTTCCTGGGGCTTGAGGGTCGGTCATAGGCTGGGCGGGCGGGGGCTGGGAGGCGGCGTTGTGGACCAAGTGGCTCATCTCGGGGAGGACGTGGGGGTTGTCGTTGGGGCTGAGCAGTCCTTACTGCAGCGGCGTAGGTCATGGCCTGGGGTTCTGTGGCCGTCGGGGTGCCAAGTGCCTGTTGCACTTCTTCCCGTACCACGTCCATCAGAGTCGATGCTTGTGGCTGTGGGGAGGATGGCAGTAATCGGCGTAGCTCCTCTCGGACGATTTCGCGGATAACGTCCCGCAAGCTGTCGCTGGTGGTCGCCGGCGTGTCCGAACGGATTGCATAGGCAGAGGAAGGGCGGTTGTACTGCCGAGCTCGGACGTCGAGGGTCTTCTCAATCGTGCAGGCTTCCTGCATGAATTCCTCGACCGTTTTTGGCGGCTGACGGACGAGGCTGCCAAAGAGTTGTTCTTTTACGCCGCGCATTAAGAACTGAACTTTCTTTTCCTCGGTCATCCCGGGATCGGCGCGGCGAAATAGGCGCTTCATCTCCTCGACGTAACTGCGGACGGGCTCATTCGGAAGCTGGATCCTGGACTCGAGGAGTCGTTCGGCTCTTTCTTTCCTCACGACACTGGTAAATACCTTCAATAATTCTCTCTTGAATAGCTCCCATGTCGTAAGGGACGACTCGTAGTTTTCGTACCACGTGCGTGCGGAGCCATCCAATGAGAAAAAAACGTGTCCAATCTTTGCCGCATCATCCCACTTGTTGAATGACGCCACGCGCTCAAATTGATCCAACCATTCTTCAGGGTCTTCGCCTAGGGATCCATTGAAAGTTGGTGGCACCCGCGGCTGCTGCAGTATGATCGGTGTCGACATCTTCGGCGAGATTGCGGTGCTCGTAGCCGCGTCTTTTCGCTGTCTTGTGCGGTCCGGCAGTTTCCCGAACTCAGGCTCCTCTCCCTGGAGACGTCGGCTGGCTCGCTGAGCTGCTGGCTCGTCCTCGGGTGCGAAGCGCTCAGGGCTGGCTTCACGACTTGAAGGGGGCGTCCGGAACATGGAAGGCTACCCCGCACCTCCACCAGATGTCACGTAGTGGTGACGGCAGTCGAAGCAGCGATGAAGACGGACGAAAGGATCTTCTAAAAACTGTTTATTGGGCTGACTTGCACCCAAAATGGACTGAATCACTCGGCGGCGGCGAAGCGACAAGCGTGCTCGGCGGTCGTCGAACAGAATGCCCGCCGCTGTCGGCCGTGCTCAATTTAAAGCTGATAGCGAACATTCGAGATAAAGGGCGCAAAGTTACTAGAACATTCCGGAACAACGTAGAATCAGCTTTGCCTGGCTGCGATCAATAGAGATAAATCTAGTCGCGTCTTGCGTCGCAAACAAAGCGATAAGGTGGTGTCGCGGCAGATTTGAAAAACGAATAAACACTGCAAATATTCGCGGCAATATGGCTGCCAGCGTGGCAGTTTACATTCCCAGCAGTTGTCGTCTGCCGTCTGGCGGAGCAAAAGTTCCTTGGCAGCCCCAAGTACTCCGTACACTGCGAGAGGCGTAAACGAGCGCCTTGCGGGCAGTTTTTGGATGATGGATGGAGCATCCTGGCCGGCCCAGATATTTCGAATGCGAGACTCATACTCCTCATCACTGTACTATCATCGCCAAATGAAATGCGAACCGCGGAAAACGCGGCCACTGGCCCAGCTTATGTCACCCTGTCGACAGGAAGCATAGGCGCGCCCATCCGGTTTGCGATACTTTTGCTTCTGTTTTATATGACGTTCGTTGTCGCGTTTTGCCACTGGAGCGCCACATCCATTCATTCCAGGTATGGAAACTTGCGAAGCGCGGTTTCGCTGGCGGCAGCGGCTCTGGCCCGCGTGGTTCAGTGAAGCGGGCGTTCTTGGCACGCTTGCCTGGACCGCTATACTTTTGTTTCTGTCATCGTAGTATTATCAGCGTGTGGTTCCAAAGCGAACAATTAAAAACTGATCGTGTTAAGGTCGGGGTTCTTAATCCCTTCTTTCTGGTAGTGAAAGTTTATGAAATCCACGGTGCTCGCAGACGGGTGCACGAAGTCGAGAGCGACATACGTTATGCTGTGTGATAATAATTAATAATTGGTTTTTGGTGTTATGGAAATGGCGCAGTATCTGTCTCATATATCGTTGGACACCTGAACCGCGCCGTAAGGGAAGGGATAAAGGAGGGAGTGAAAGAAGATAGGAACGAATAGGTCCATAGTGGAGGGCTCCGGAATAATTTCGACCACCTGGGGATCTTTAACGTGCACTGACATCGCACAGCACACGGGCGCCTTAGCGTTTTTCCTCCATAAAAACGCAGCCGCCGCGGTCGGGTTCGAACCCGGGAACTCCGGACCAGTAGTCGAGCGCCCTAACCACTGAGCCACCGCGGCGGGGCTATGCTGTGTGCGCCGTTCTCGATTTCTTGCCTTCGTCTGCAAGCGCTATGAATTATATGATTACTGAAGGAAACCAGCTCGCCCGCCCAGCAACCAATTCTGTTGTGTTAGTGAGCATTGCTTTATTGCTGCCGGGAAGACCGTAATAAAATTGGAACCGATCTTCGACGCGTGATTTGAAAGCGACAATGCCAAGCGTCCGAACGGAAGACAGACAGCGAATCGTTTCCCTTTAACTCCGCGGTGTGCAACAACGTGCCATTGCAAAGGAAATGGGGCGACCACTGTCGACAATTAACAGAATTTGCTAGGCATACCGTGATGAGGGACGGCTCAGTAACTTACCCCGCAGGCACAGACAGCGGGTGACAAGCAAGAAACAATACGAGCTTATTGGCGCCTCTGCAGCCGACACAACCAATATTACTGCTCGTGAGATAAAGGGCATGTTCCAATTTTGTGCCAGCAGGTCGACTATTAGACGTCGCCTGCACTAGGCTACTCAGCGAAGCCGAGTAGCGTCGCCTAAGCCTGCGGTCTCAGAGGCAACTTGCATTTGCGCAAGACCACTCATCATGGACGGTGGAGGACTGGCTCGGCGTGATGTTCTCTGACGAGTCAACTTTTTCAACACGTTGGTGCAAGCCTCAGCGAATTTGGAGAGCTGTAAACACCAGGTGCGTATTTTCTGCCATGTGAGAATATAGACTCTGCCACATTTGAAGTAGAATTGCTTCAATGCACGGAAAGAAGTTTTTGTTATATTGTGGAACCTATCGGCACTAGGTCCTTATCTCTATACTCTTAGTGCTACGTTTTTGTTTAGGCATTTTCGCCGTCTCTCGTGATGGCAAAATTATATCATAGCCATGAAATAATCGGTTCTTTTACTCTTTTTAGGTTCGAGCCCAAGAATTTCCATCGCGTTGCAAGCAGCGGCCGCTGCTCCGTCAGTGTGTGGGGAGTGATGTGCAAGGACGGCCTTGGACCGTTGGTTCGCCTGCACGGAAAGTTCAATGCCGTAGCTTACAGTGACGTCATCCAGATCGTCGTGGTTTCCTGCGCCCTGTACGGGCCATTTTCCGACGGGCTGTACTATTTTCAACAGGACTGCAGCCCCATACACACGGCCAAGTCAGTTACCTGTCTGCTGGAACTACTGGGAATTATGTTGCTGAAGTGGCCTCCACAAGGCGCTGACATGAACATACTGGGGAATGTGTGGTTGCTATGAAGAAGGTCCTTTCGCGGCTGCCACTCCAGGCTGGCTCCCAGGATGTTTTGTGGGCCACTGTGCAGGAGGAGTAGGAGTGCTTACGCACTTCGGACTTTGCGGCCCGGCTGCATGGGAGCATCCCTCGGCGAATGGTAGCGGTGATCGCCGCTAGAGGTGACCACGAAGTACTGACCCTTTGCCAGACAGCTGCCTATGCCTCACCGGATGCATGCCACAGACCCCTTGACGGGCCTCCCTGAGTGTCTTTTGTATGTCTGATGCCGAGGTTTCGCGCACCCATATAGTTACCCTGAATAAAGTCGTTTCCTTTTTCAATGGCGTACGTAGAAACTACCAACTTTTTTTATTCCACGAGTGTGCCATGATGCATGAGTGGAGGAAGAGAGAAAGAATTGCAGGTGGTAAAAAACCAAGGAGTGAAGTCCAGTTTCCCTTAGTCCACGCACGTTTGACTTTTCAAGGACAAATAATGCGAAAAGTAGCAACGTTACACGCTGTCGTAAGCGTCGTGAACCTCTCGTCTGAATTCCCATGAACCGGCCAACGTTTATTTCTACGCTGATCAAGTTTCCATACGTAGAAAGAATGATTGTGGCGCTCCAGCTGCGAAACGCGAAAAAGAACGTCAAAGAAAGCAGAAGCAAACGCATCGCAAACCGGATGGGCGCGCCTGTGTTTCCTGTCGACAGGCTCATGCGTAAGTGGGACCTTTGGTCAAAGACACTCTGTACTTTGGCTGCCACGTGTTTGCACCACCGATGAAGGGAAATACAACTCGGGACGCAAACGATGCGGGTAAGGTCAGCTCAGTCGCTGATAAGGTGACGCGACTAACCACGCACTGTGGCTGGTCAGCAACTGGCTCCAGCAGAACTTCGCGCGTCTAACACATACAACCTGCGCCATCTGGTTTTAAAACGAGTCGTTACTCAGTAGGAGCGAGCAGACGAGCCGTTGGAACTAGTTGGAGCGTGCCTAGCCTGGTCGCTGGCTAACAAACTTAGTCTTGTGCTTTGTAGACGTCTATCTCCTCTTTACTTTGCCGACGGGCAAGAGGTTCTTGAGGTTTAATAATGAGACTTGATAGCTACAGTTATCTGCCAACGTTGCTACCAGTCGTGCTGGCACACCACTGCGGGAATCATGCAGTTGATGATCGTGCACTGTTTTGAATAAAAACAGCAGTGTTCAATGATTAATTTTGTGTATGTGTGTGTGTGTGTGTGTGTGTGTGCGTGCTGCAGATTGCATGAGAATAGCGGAAGCATTTGGACAGCAAAAAACCTGTATGCCTCTAAAGAAACGCTGTCTTAGAAACAAGCGTTCGGCCTTCAGGCACGGTGTTAGAACTGCAATAATTTCCTGTCACTGCACGTGCTGAGCGCAGTAAACGCGTCCACTACATATTTTTTTATTTTCAGAAAACTACGTCAATAGCTTTATGCTAACATTTGTATTCTTGGGCTGTACTTCGCGCGACCTGCCCGCAGAGCCATCTCTAGGGGGATGTTGGTGAGTAGTGCGCTACCACTGTCACGGATCCCCGGGGAACACTCGTACCGAAAGAATGCACTTGGCGACAGGTGTACCCACAAAGGCGCACATTTAATGCACCCTACGTTACACAAACAATAGCACACAAAACTAACAAACCTAACACAAAAGTCTACTAATACACACTACCCGGGAACACTGCTACTAGCGTTCTGCTATCGACGGTTGGCGTTCGTGCTCACGGTTCGGTGCTGATGGAGCGTTGCATGGGTGCAGTAGCCGGCGTCGAGGTGGCGTTCGAAGTGGTTAGGCTGGCGTCGTTGGCGGCGTCGTACAAGCTCCCGGTCCAAGCGCCCGTGGAGGTGATGCTGGTGATGTTGGCGTTGTGGGCACTCCTGGCCGTAGCAGGTGGTTGCGTCATACGTTGACTCCCTGGAACGGGCTCAGAAACGGCAGGAAGTCCACGGTGCGATGCCGTAGAACTCCAGATCACCGGAACAGTAGCCGGCGTTGCTCTCTTCCAGCCGAGGTGTTCCTGACCCGCCAGAACCTCCGCTTCTCTGTCCCCCCCCCCCCCCTCCCGTGCGACGCTCTCCCTCGCGCTTTTATAACCTTGGCGTTGGTACACGTCATCCTTGTCGTCTTCTCTTCTCCACCAATCATCTCCTCCGACCTCATGAAATACTTCATCTTCTCTATTCTTCGGTTAATACACGTCGTTCTTATCGCCATCCTGGTCGTCTTCTTAAAACCTCTTTCGTTCATACTTCTATTTAAACTCCCTATTATATGTGATAACCACGTACCCCAGCACCTGCTCTTAAGCTGTTCGTGGCTTTGCCCTGTCTGAAGAAAAGGGAAGCCTGGTGGCTGAGAAGACACCGAGTGTTTGGACCTTAAAGGCCCCTCGGCAGAAGCAACGGTCCAACTTGGCTTCCGCTTTCCACAGACGGTACCCCTAGTTTGACCCGCCCGGGGGAAATCAGCCAGTCGCCATTTCCTGTCCCTTTCTCCACACTTTTCTTTACTATCTTCTCTCACCTACATATCCTGTCATCTCACTTATTTCTTACTTTTCGGGCAGCGATGGTTAACCCTTTGCGTTCTGGTCTACCTTGGCACTTATGCATGGAGTTATGGTGGCCGCGTATGGTTAGTGTGTCTAATGCATTCCCATGGTGGGCGACCAGCGCGGCTGCCGAATAACAGACACTATCTTATGGCTAACAAAAGCACCGTTCTAATCGGTCCCTGAAAAGGGGCCGGACCGACGTCATACATGTGCCGCAAAAGTGAACGGAAAGCTTTCCGAGGTTTTTGTTTCGCATTATATAACCGACGAGACTGCACCTGATTTATGAGCTTTTGCAATTGCAAAGAATGTGAGAAACTGTTTTGGAAAAGACTTCAAAGCGAAGAAGCAAAGAACAGATCTCCTCGTAGAAATCAAGACCGAAGCATCACACTACTAACTCTGAAAAAGCTTGGCGAACTTAATGTGCTGGTCACATCGCACCCTTAACAATACCAAGGGAGTCATTTCGGAACACGAACGTTTACAAAGTACTGATGGAAAGATTGAAAAACTTCCCGAGAAAGGCGTATATTCCGGCCGCAGGATTACAGTCGGAAAGAACAACGCAGAAATAAAGACAAAACATATTGTCCTCACATTTAATACCACTACTCTTACCAGACTCCATTCATGCAACCTTACACTGCAAGGGGCGCCCTTATATACAAAACCTAAGGTGTTGTTTCAAATGCCAATATTTTAGACATGGCTCCATGTCATGTCGAGGCAAACCTACATACGTCACTTGTGGCGAGGACGAACACACCAAAGAGAAATTTGAGCGCACACCGAAATGTATCAACTGCACTGGCGCGCATGGCGCGTATTCCAGGTCGTGCCCTATCTGGAAGACAGAAAAAGAAAATTAGCTTGAAGACAAAAGAGAACATACCTTACCCAGATACTAGGAAGCGATTCACATTTCAAGAGAAAGGCACTTTTGCTAAACGGTGAAGAGGGGACCGTAACCGCGTTCAGTTTCAGTTCGCACACAGGTCGAGCTGCTGGGCCTAGTGTCGACATGAAGGTCCCAGCCCCATCCACAAAAGGCCGTGGCACAATCCGCTGGCCTGATGATTTCTCGGGAAGATCTTGTGATCTCCGGCGGAGGCACTTCCTCGACGTCATCGGCAGTGGCCTGCTCGGTGACAGGCACCCAGAAGAACAACGCTGAACTCGACCTGTCGCCGCACCTCACAAAGCAACCAAAGGCTGCTCAGACTCTGCTTCTGGAGTGGAACCTGATGCAGCTGCTTCACACACAATAAAATGTCGAAGGCCACGAGCCATCGCAGCACCGAACTAGCCTCCACCTCCTCTGTGGAGGACATGGAGGTCTTGGTAACCCTACCGCCATCTGGCGCCGAAGGACCGCCGCCTTTCTGGCGGCCGTGGTGGTGGCGGGAAAGAGAAAAATCTGGTTCACAACTCCATGGGAGAATGTGACCTAGTCCTTTGAGGCATAGTTTATAAGTGTAAATTTTGTTCCTCTTCATACTTACCCTGCGACTACACACTCTCATGTACAAATATGGCCGTTTCATTGATGAAGTGGAACTGTCATGGCATAAGACATAACTATGACGATGTCTGCATAATAGAGGAACACTGGCCGCACTTATTTTGCGTACAAAGAACACTGTCAAACAACACACACAAAAATCTATTCAAACACTATGCACTTTATCGAAAGGATCGCGTTGGCACCGCTGGGGGTGATGTTGCTATTGTCGCGAACTCCGGCTTAATAGTCAAGGTGTAACCCTGAACACTCCTTTAGAAGCTTCGCAGTAGGGGTTTAGCTGAAATGTCTGACTACTGTGGTTTATCTTTATCTTCCACCAAATAGTTGTTATTAGGTAAATGACCTCCTAGACTTAGTCAATCACTTACCAAAACCTTTTCTGATCCTTGGAGACATGAATGCGCACCACACACTGTGCTGCAGCCATAAGAAAATATGCATGGAAAAATAATGAACAGCTACTAGACGCAACACACAGTATCCTCTCGAACAACGGTGATGCGACGTACTTTAGCACCACGAACAGAAGTTTCTCTTCAACAGACCTATCGCTTGCATCGCCCGGATTGTCCCTGGAATGGGTACAAAACGCTTTTGGTAGCGATCATTTTCCTATCGTCTTCAAGCGACAACTCAACGCCGTTTGTTCGGCCTCTTCAGTGGAAGCTTGGACATGCCAAGTGGGATGTATTTAAAGTTTATTGCGTAATAACACACGACGCCCTCGCACATCTAACTATCGATGAAGAAAATACTGCCATCACAAAGATAATTATCGATGCAGCTTCAAGTTCAATCCCCCGTTCCAGCGGAAATCTTTCAAAACGTCCAAAACCGTTGTGGAATGAGGACTGCCGTCAAATTAGGAAAGCACGCAACAAGGCATGGCAGATCTTCAAGCGATATCCAACCATCACAAATCCATTAACATTTAAAAAAAACAAAAGCAAAAGGGCGTTCTCTTCGGCGGAAAGCAAAAGACGGGTCATGGAAAAAGTTCGTTTCTGGAGTAAACTGCCGTACTTCAGATAAACTAGTGTGGGTAAAAGTACGCATGATGGATGATCGAAACAGGGATTTACGGTTCCTCTTAATAAAACTGATACTGGAAGTGCAGTCTTAAAGAACAGGCAGATATTTTGGGAGAATATTTCTCTAACGTATCTAGTTCTGCAGGATATACAGAACAGTTCTTGAAACATTAAGAAAACGCCAAAAAAAGACGCTTCCACACTCAAGTGCAAGCGAAGAGAACGAGTGCGAGTTCACGTTCTATGAACTCAATCTCGTGTTAGCAAACTGCAAGGCCACTGCGGTTGGTCCAGACGGAATTCATTACAGCATGCTGCAAAATCTCACGCCTTCACTTGAATCATTGCTGTTCTTTTTTAACTGTGTTAGGAACGGAGGTGAACTGCCGAATGAGTGGAAAAGTAATAGTCATCCCAATACTCAGGCCGGGAAGAGACTGGTGCTTTGTAGAAAGATTTCGTCCGATAACTCTGACCAGTGGCGGTATTACGAATCGCTCTCAATCGAAACTGTCTCAAAAAGTGTCTCATTTGCCCCTCTCCTATTGGTAGGCCGTGGGCGGTGGCCATTTTGATTTTTTGCGTCACTGACTGACGTCGTAAATGGCCCTGAAGTGTTGACGTTGGTCACCTAATTATGCGGGCAGATATTGAGAAGATTTTTTGAGACAGGGAAATATAGTCTCAAAGCTTTGAGACACCAAACACCTTGTTCTGATTCTTGTTCTTGCGGCACGGGCTACATTGTTGTAGGTATGGTGACAAAATGTCTGTTGAAATAATCAGCAAGCGACTTGCCTGCGAGTGGCCGTCCACAGTAATCTTATCAGGGTGAAAGTGTGAGCGGTTGCGGCCCAACACTTTGTTTAATACTTTGCAGGCTAACCTGTTCCTGCAAGAAGGAAGGCACAGTGCCGCACGTTCAAAGATGAATGTCTCGTAGTTCCTCATAGGGTTGCATTGCTTACCGCACGTGACCCTGAGGTTCGATCAAGAACCCTTTATTACCAGCAAGCTGCAACCTTTGCAATGGCCTCTAACGTCACAGCATTTGACTAACGACAGTGGACATACCTGCTGCTTGCGGGGGACAGCGACCTGCTGGATGTATTACCTTCCGACGCCCCCGGCGCTCACTGACGCGACCACTTGCACGACGCTGCCATCCATACCCGGTTGCCTGCCGCCATCGGTGCTCCGGCGATATATGATGCGGGAATGTACGTTCAAACGATGCTGCAAAGACCAATATTGACAGCCCACCTTTGGCCAGTTGCAGCCGCGCCAATTTTGCGCGCCGCCGGTAGGCCAACACATGCCAAGTGTGGCGTCAGTGCTAAGCCGACTTTACTGTCGGGCCCTCTCTAATCAATGCAGCGGCAATCTGTTCCCAGAGTTCCCGCCTGCGAGTCGCCGGATATTCCGGCGAGAGGTCTGACGCAGCTCGTGCCAAGGGTGGGTGCTTTTCAAGAAGCTCGATGACCATCAGCTCCTGGGTGGCGGACATGCGTGGCCTCTTTGGTGAGGTCGGCATTTCAAATGGTAACGGTTTTTCACCGCAATTCTCTGGGCGATTTCTCGGCATCGGCCAGAGGAAATTACATCTGTAGACATAGAATTGTAGGGCTACAAAAGTGCTCACTTGCACTTACGAGATCTGCATTGAAACAGCTTGTAGCAAAGTTATGGAAGACGAGGGAGGAGCAAGACGGTATTAACTGTTTTGCCTAACAGTTTTGGTCGCCCTTTTTAGTTCCCATGATCGTATTCGTTTAGTTTGTCATGACGGTCATGGCTGTACCAGAGCTACAGGCGGCAATGTGCAGGGCCTGTAGGAGCGAAGAGGAAACGGAGCAGCACTACACCTGCCCCAATGGGAATAACTGTTGCTGGCATTTGGATTAGCGCCGGCCGAAAATTATCAACGCAACGGCGCCATTTCCTCTACCAAAGCCCGGCCCCTTGTGTCGTAGACACTGTTACGTTTGGAGACGCCAACATTAGAATATTCAAGCCACTGGGAATCATCAATCTACCGAGGCTTCAAAGGGCCGTCGATGTGGTTGCAGCGCTACGAGTGCAGGTGGTGGCGTCTACAAGAGTCCTTCCCCCCCCCCCCCCCCTGCTGTTTACGGGGTGAAACGGCCCTCCGCTGTCTGAGAACGGCTTTGGTGAACCTGTCTTTTGTTCTCAACGCCGGACCCACCCGGGACATGTTTCTCCCGGAGGGGACGACGGGGGAGCCGGCGAGCGGCGGGACTGCAAATGAGCCGTGGCAAATGCGGCCGGGTTTGACTAAGCCAACGTCTCCGGAATCCTCGTGCTTCGAAAACAACTTCGCCTTAGACTGTGCTTTCCCACGCTATATGTGAAAGCTTCTGCGAACTGCGGTGGGATCCTTTCGCTCCCACGCTACCGCTGTGAAGTGCAGGTGACTGACCTTCGACGCGGCCATGGGACCCCTTTCGGGCTATTCATCACTGAAGCCTGGACAGCGCGGACCCTAATCTGCCAGAAGTGGCAAGAGTGTGTGGCTGGGGGCGGACCCGGAAGGCTAGACACGTGATCTACATCACAGTGATTCGACGCATTTTTAATGAACTAGATTCCCCAACTAGGGACCTGGGGACAGGGGACCCTATTTAAGCAGCGATCTGGCGTGTGTTCGCCAGCTCCCGATTCACTCTTTCAATCTTTGTATAAATGTAAATAATCCCTTCAGTCTCTTCTCCTCGAAGACCCTCTCATCTCTTCGTCACCCCCACTACAGCAGTCTCCCGATCAGGAACCCGGGGACACCGACCTTGGCGAGAGACGGCACAGGCGAACCAGGGGCCCGCACCTAACAACACTCGTCCGACGCTAACAGCAGCCCGCCAACCCTGTTATCAATATTCCCGATTTAGTGGGAAAGCACTGCCCCGATGGGTGGATCACGGGAAAGATCTTGGGGGGGGGGGGGGGGGTTGCTGTGCTTGCGGTGCTTGTGTGTCTGTGCTAATAAACAAATAAAATATTGCCGAACAGAACGGTTTCGCTCGCCATTGCACGAGAGCACTATGCTATCTCCGCAACCGATCACGCCTAGTATTAAACAGTAACACACTCTCGCGTTGTGCATCGGACATCGTCTTCATCCACTAATACTGCTATCGAAATAATGTAGTCGACACATGTGCCGACGGCCCAGCAAAGCAAAACCATAACCTAACCAGGCTGAACATATGCCATAGTAAGTCGACTCAGTTTACTACGTTAAGATCCTACCACTGTTCTATCTCTTCCATGATTCACGAGCTAGCCCGATTTGGCACACTCGCTCGAGGAACGGTTGGATTATTTCGTATTCGGTTGTGATATGTGCAGTCGTCCACGGTTTTTTCTGTAGACCGAATACGCGCGTCATTGCGTTTACTCTCTGCAGGGTTTCTTCATATTTAGAAAAAAACAGCGCACCTTAAGAAAAGGTTCGGTTTGGTTTATAGGATTTAACGTCTCAAAGCGACTCAGGCTATGAGGGACGCCGCAGTGAAGGGCTCCGGAAATTTCGACCACTTGGGGTTCTTTAACGTGCACTGACATCGCACAGTACACGGACCTCTAGAATTTCGCCTCCATCGAAATTCGACCGCCGCGGCCGGGACTTAAGACAAGGACAGAAGAAGACATAACGACACAGCGCTGACTTCAACTAGATCTTTTAATGCAGAGCGACACAATATACTGGGTGTCCCAGCTAACTTTAGCCAGGGTTTTAAAATACGCCGAGGCTCTCTAACACGACACGAACAAATGCATGCTGCTGGCTATTGTATGTAGAAATTCATGCTGTTTTTGTATTGTGCTTAATTGCATAATTAGTCGAGGTTATTTAACCAACTTCGCAAGCAACGAAGATGGCAAAAAATTCCAATGAGGAAGTTGTAGAGCGGTCCGCAAAACATCCAACTGACCAATTTCTAACTTTCCATCTGTTACGTGTTGGCTTTTGTTCGCTCGTTGCAGATGTCCGCGTAATACAAAAATACCAGGTGACATGTCCGCTTGCGCGCCACGATTGCAGTGCTCTCAAACGTTCCGCGTATTAACGAACAGATCGTTTAGCCCAGTGTGCCAGTGTTTAGAAAGGTGACAGGGCTGCGACGCAGGCGCTGGCTGCGCGATTTACGCGAGCGCAAGCGTTAAAGGGTGTCTCCTTGTCGCTATCAAGCGCCAGAATGGAAGCCTAACGCTGGCCTATATCGCACAGCCAGCTGCTGCATCGCTGCCCTGTCACCTTTTAAGCGGCAGCACATCGGGCTAGATTGTCTGTTAGTTCCTACACTGAACACTTGAGAGCATTGCAATGAAAAATATAATCTTGACCTACACCTGCAGCAAGGAATGCAGGCGACGCACAGCATATACCTCTTGCAAACTCAAACAAGGCAATCAACGCAATTTCATCAGAGGTGTCTGCAAACAATCACAGACTCAAGGCAAGGAAATAGCCTACGAACCTATGACGCATATCACAACCTCACTAAAACACATCTAAACTCAACCCAACACAATGAACAGATGTCAAGGCATAGCTACACCTACTCCTAGACGGTAGTATAACCAAACTGCTACAGCTGGGACTACATAACGTGGATTACATAAGTAGCATACAGAGCCTTCCATAAAGGCACCGCGGCTTCGACTTCAGTCCATATATACGTTGTAAAATACCAGCACCAAATTAACAAATGATTATATGGGGCCCTGGGCTTGAGGGCAAACTTGCAGTAGATAAGTACGTTCATGTGTTGCCCACAAACTTGGCGTCTTTGTGCCGGTGGATAGCGTTCCCAACACACATATATACGCTCACTCTCAGACGGGCGCTGCACCGTACCACCTGCTACGAACCACTTTACCCTCAGTACATTTGGTAATGCGAATGCTCAACCCGGTCTGCGTGCCTCCTGTTCACTCCGCCATCCCACCCACCTCGAGCTCTTGGGAAGGTTTTAACTTTGCTTTTAAATAATGTCAATGCTGTCCTCTCTATCACAAATTGGAAATATCACCGGCTGTTCTTGACTGTATAATCATCATCAGCTAAACTGCGCCTACTGGAGGTCAAATTATTCTTTCATATCTCTCCAGTTAACATTTAACTATCCAGAGCTTTATTTCGTATGGATCATAACTCACTATTGTTCCTTGACCTACTCTGCCGTCTTCCTATCTACAGCTGTCGCGCCGATCATTTTTACATTTCCTAGTTCGCTGTGTTGTCCTCGCATTAAGTCCAACCATTTTACAGCGATAGCTGTTAGGCGCCCGTCCTTGGCTTGCACGTCGCCGTTATAACTGTATATAACTGTTTCTCTTGACTATATTAACATCAGCCAAGCTGCACCACTCCAAGACAAAGGCTTCTGCCATTGATCTCCATGCAGTTAACACGATTTTGTGTCAGCTGCGGCCGCCATATCCTCGGAAACTTCCTAATCTCATGCGACCACTGCTCTTTCTGCCTCTCCCTGCTACGCTTCTCCTCCTTTGGGCTCCAGTCTTTATCCTGAAAGGCACAGAGCACTTAATTTTAGGCACTTAATTTTTTTCCGCACAATGGAAAGCTTGCCGTCTAAGGTACTCGATTCCGCTCCGGTTTTGTTAGAAATGCTGTAGACGAGTTTTTATGCACCCGTTTTTATGTAGGGCGATGCTGGAAACCATGATCAGCCAAAGCGACGGGCAGGTGCCGCAAACTGTCGCCCGATACAAAGGGTAATGCCATAATCATCCATCCATCCATCGGCTGTTGCACGTTGGCTGAAGTGGCATTCCAAGCAATAATGTATACTCAACCCGAGACAGCAATTAGATATGCTTTGCGTAATACTGCGTAGCATACATTTCAAACGCAAAACTATAACCGCACAGTGACGTACCACCTCCTCGGCGAAAATTTTAGTGGACCGTGGTTGCCGCCTCATCGAAGATGGATGGATGGATGGATGGGAGGTAGGAGCGTCCCCTTTGAAACGGGGGATGGCAGTAGCCGCCATGCTCAGCTTTTTCCCTTTATTATCGTTTAACTGTGTTGTAAGTTATTACATTGAGCCGTTTTCTTTAAATTCGTCTTTCTACATATTTAACCTTATGTCACCTCTCTGCTTTTGAGCCACCAATCTTCCAATCGCTTTTATTTATTTATTTATTTATTTATTTATTTATTTATTTTACAATACTGCCACTCTCAGCCGAGAGCCTAGCAGAAGGGCATAAAAATGATTTCTTGTACGCGTACAAGTATACGTGTAGTGACACAAATCACGAAGAAACAACATAATTTATCAAAATACAAGCGACAAGATAATAGAAGCATACAATAGAAAACAACGTAGTATATAATGACAACTGTGCACGTCATAGTCATAAGCAAAAAGGAGAAAGTTTAAAGAAGCAACTGCATTTCAATTCTTCTTATTGAGAGTGCTACCTAAAATGAGAGTTGCTATTGAGAGTGCTACCTTTTGAAGCGAAAAGCTTCACTACGCTAGTCTACACCGCGCTTCGCGCGAGCCGGTGTATGTCGGAGCACGAGTGACGTCACGCACGGCGCAGGTGGCCGTCGCCGAATACGTCGCCTGACCTTTCGCCGCTGCCGCGCGTGACGTCACGCGCGGTGCAGGCGGCCACTGCCGCACGCTATGCGTCATCGTTTGACGTTCGCCGCAGCGAATTTTGAAGCGAAAAGCTTCACTACGCGGGCCAGAGCCGTGCTTCGAGTGAGCCGAACTGGTGAGTTGTGCGCATGCGCGAAAACGTGTGACTTCACGCGCCGCGCAGGTGGTCGATCCTCGCCGCAGCCGTCGCCGACTCCGTCGTTGGACCTTTCGGCGCAGCCGCGCGCTACTGCACATGTGCGTCATGTGCATGCGCAAGGAGGCTGTATAATGCCCTTGCCAGAGAATAAGCGTGCGCACTCGACATGGAAGGGAAGGAGAGTGCGGCTCCTGCTAGACTACGCAGAAAAGCTGAGAAACTAAATTCGTCCGATCCAGAAGTACTCGCTTGGGAGTTGGCTGCGGAACAGCGCAAAAATGATAAAGCCAAAGCTAAACGTGCAGCCGAAACTCCTGAACAACGGGAAATACGCCTTGCATAACTGAGGCTTTTCGCTTTTATATCCAGGCTTAACCAAAGCTAAGCCACTGCCTGATTTTTTGCTGATTTCCACTGCAGATTTATTTACATGACCATTGTTGTCTCCAAACCTAGGGCCTGAGGAAGAGTGACTGTACCTGCATCGACATCGGGATGGATACCGTAACATTTTAGTATGAGGTGTTCTATTGTTTCTACAGATATACCACACAGCACATGTGTCATCTTCTTCGTTAAATTTCTTTTTACAGCTGCGCGTTCCAAGACATCCTGACCTAGCATCAAAGAGTAGGGAACTGCCTCGTGAGTTATCATAAAACGCTTCCTTCCTGATCTGCTGTTTCCAGTATCGATATAGTACTACACTATACTTCTTTGCCATTGAATTTATCCAATGTTTACCTTCCGTGTTTTCAACCTGTTGTTTAATGCTGTTTTTCTCCGCCTCCGTGTCTGGCATACTTACTGATTAGCTTCCTAGTTCTTTTCCGCCAATTTTAGTCAATGCTCTTTCTGTATAGGTATTTAAATACCTTAGCTGCCCACCTGCTATCTTCCAGTTTCTTCAGGCGTTCTTGGTATAGTATTTTGCTCTGATTTTCCCGTGCTTCGAACGATGCCCAGCCCATATCCCTTTGTACTGCCTCGTTTTGTAGTTTTCCCATGGGCACCTAATGCTAATATTGCAATGCAATGCAATAGAGTGGCGCCATCCATTGACGAAAGCTAAAAAAGCACTCACTTGGCGATGCGCAGGGTGCGTCGCTTTTCTTCGAAGGGCGCACTGTAAATTGTGCGAACTTTATTAAAACGTGCGCAACAATCATGCATGGGAAAAGTGCGCATTTAAAACAAAGCGCTATTTTACCTAGGTCTGGTTACGCGTGTACTAGCCTATTGATTGCAGGATTCACCACAAGACGGTACTCTCTGCAGAATTAAAAAAAAATTAAAATATAAAATGCTTGATTCTTCGATCCTGCTGTCCACAATTCTAGTACGAGGAACCATAATCTCATTCCCATCATAAACACTTGCCGCGTTTTGCTCAGTGATCAATCTGTTTACCGACCTATAGGCTATCTTTCTCGCCTTCGAATTTTAACAACGTGTATTCTTAATTTCGATCGATATTGGTTAACTCGCATTTGTTCCCTGACCCGCTATGCCGTCTTCTGATATCGATGTTACACTGATCACTTTTCATTTCATAGTTTGCTGTGTTGTCCTGTAATTAAATCCGCCCCTGATTGTTGACCCACACGTTTCTTTACGTACTGACTATGTAACTGTCTAGCACACAAAAAACGTGAAGAAAACTGCGCTTGGTGGTTTTGATTGGACTGACCGGGCTGCTCTGTGCTTACTGCAGTGTATCGAGAACGTCGCTCAGGCGCAAAAACTGTCATATGTGATGGAGGCACAGTTCGGGAAATCATCCAGCTGCTTTTTCCCGTCCTCGCTGGGATTGCACTCAACCGAATCGAACACCACGCCAGTGAGACGCATGAACTCGGTGAAGATCGCCAGTCGGAGGGCGCTCTGAGCAACCAGTTGCTTCGCTCGAGCTTCCTCGATGGACGCCACCGATTGAAGATCAGTGCGGGGGACTCGGAGACCTTCTCAAAGGCATCTGCGCTGTACTTCGCACTGGTACCGGTGATGTAGCCACCAGTGCGCTTTGGCAAGGCCCGGTTCCTGTGCACGATATCTTGTATGGGCAGACGCTGGTTCACCATCTCGCCGCCTTCGTAAGAAAAGTACAGGCTGTGCAGCGTGTAGTTGTTTTCAAATTCGGGCTTCAAGAGCTCCGCACCGAACTCTGTGAAGGCGTCGGGGCACGGACGTTTTATTGTGAATGCCTGCAGTGTCCGGCTTCGGTGCACTAGGCTGGCCAACGGTGCCATGTCCAGGCGACAACGGCCCGCGAAACGGACGCTCAGATCACTGATTGTTGAATAGCTGCACACTGCGTCGCATATAGCGGGTGCGTATTGATTCCAACACTTGTTACAGCACTCGCGCTGAAAACTCAGTGTCGGGCATGTCTGCTGGCTCGCCCCGGACGCGAGTGAAACAAGCGGTCGTTTTTGTGGAGGTTCGCGCGGCTCGGGCGACGACGGATGGGAGACACGGGGCCGGAAGCCGGCGCCTGGCGGACGGCAAAGGCCCGAAGATGAACGGTAGCCACAACCACGCCGCGGTTATGTGCGTGTACGCGCGGGCTATCCGGCGCGCCCAAGAAACAGCCGCGTGCACTGGCCGAGGAGGCGACAGTTTTCGCCTGGTACGCGGCTGACGGCCGGGCCGAGATGCTGGCCCCTACGAAATACGCCGGAGAAAGGTGTCGCCCGATAAGACTAAGGTCTGCGCCTGGGAGAGGCGGCGCCTCCGTAATGGCCGTAGGATTACGGGAACCAGTGAAGATGCCTTCACAAGGAGCCGACCGAAGGGAGCAGCGGGGAAGCAAGGACGAGAGAGAGCAAGCTGGAAAGGAGGACCGGGAAGAGAGGGGAGACGACCGAGAAGAACGAGGCAGACGGGTGGTGGATGCCGAGAGAGAGGCCGCATCCTGACGGCAGCAAAGTTGGCTGAAATGTGTAACGATGATAATGTAAATAAATTCTCCTGTATTTTTCATTCCGTGGTGGTCCGGCTTCGTCGGGAGGAGCGTGGAAGAGTTAGCAAGAACCTTTCTGACTATTAGCGACAGTACTTCCATGCAAGGCGCCCTTTCCATCAGCTGAACGAGTCCCGTTGATACCGGATCCGTTTCACCGGTGACGCAGAGAATAGATAAGACTTGGAGATGGATTTCGGTGAGGTTACTGGTCGTGGTCAGTTATTTAGCGGCGGTATGGAGAATGCTGAAAGGCATAGGTTGGAAGTGGCCTATCCTAGACGGAGTGTCTTCGGGGTAGATTACGGTGCTCTCGCCTTTGACCAGGATCATTTTCTGCGCGTCACTTTCACTAAGAGCGCAGCACATACGCAAGGTGTTCCGATGCAGACCTTTCATGGTGAGCTGCTGCAGAGTCTTGTTCCTGGCCATTGCTTGGAGAAATGCCTCGCATTCCAAGAAATAAAAGCCCCACATTGTGACTGTAAGTTGCTGGAGGGCCGTACCGTCGGTGAGCAGTGCCATTACCCATGTCCTCACGCGATCGATTACTTATCAGTGGACTTTGCGGCAGTGTGGACAGTACTGCACAGGAGACAGAACGTCCGCAGGTTATGTACGTTCGTTGCTGGCTGCACCGCTGCGATCGATATGCTGGTAGGCGAGGCTGAAATACTTGAGCGTCTTGCTGCTGCTTAGAAGGCACTTACTTAATCGGGGTTGCATAGTCCGCTCTGAGCTTGTACAGCTCTAGATCTAACCTAGTCAGCACCGTGTTGTCCGATAGGGCCAAGCAGACTGTCATCACGTCAATCTCCGCGCCACTTAGTGGAGCAGTTATCTTCAGTGACGTCAGATACGTTTTTGTCCGTAGGTATACGCAGCAAGGCCGAGATCCAGGTTGCCTGAGCCCGTGCGCCGGCTGCCGCGGCCAAGAGCCGTTGTCGTGAGCGAGAGTTCCGTAATGCTCCTGTTCTTGAACAACCCTTCCACTAAGACGTTGACGAGCGGATTTTCCGCACGCGTGTCGGCAGCAAAGAATACTCTCAACGAAGCATTGGTGCCAAGCTGTTGACTAGATCGCCGTGTATGCTCCCGTGCAAGGAGAGGGATTCCAGCCGCCTAAGTGAAGCTATGGCCTCGGCGAGGTCTGCCCATGTGAGGAGTAGGCTAGGTGGTCTAAACGCCAGCGTCATCCTCTTCTACCCTCTGCTGTCGCGAATTGCGTGGCAAATGGTGTCTTGATCGGCGAGGATGTCGTCATTGATGGTCGCCTCGACAACGCAGTGGTGCTCGGCTATCAAATGGTACAGGTAGATCCTCACCAATACCTCGTTCACCGTGGTGCTCCCCGTAAGGCGCTGCAGTCGCTCGCCTTCACGAGGGACAGCTCCGAGGCAGACTTCTTGGAGTTCGAGCCCAATCATCCAGAGGAAGCTATTCCAAGCTTTCAAGCTGCCGAAGATGTGGCACAGGTGCCCTGCCTGGCTCGTGCATGGTCGGCGGTGGTCGACGCTGAGCCCGGCGTACCGGTTGACGGCTCCATCCATTTTTTGCGGTACCGGTGGTGTTGCCCCGGACACCGCGACCTCTTCGAGCAAGTCAACTTCCACAAGGCCGCGCTCGACGGCACAGTTGCCCTGCTCTTGTTTGCGCTTGGTTGCCGCTATAGCTCCGGCGTATCGGGGGCCTGCGAGACAAACATCAAGAGGCGGCTAAGAGCACTGCCGAAACATAAATGACTGGAAACATTAAATATGTATACGTACAGAATGGAGCAGCAGAAATCTGGTGGCGAAATCAGATAAAGAAGGTCCATCGGGACGGGTGCTCGAGGCTACAGAGCAGGAAAGGTTTAACTGGGTGGTGATGGGAGAGGTCTTCTGTCTTTTAGTACGCTTAAAGGGGCTCTGAAACACCTTCCGAGGAGAGGACGTCAACTGGCTTAATCGCTGCATTGTGTTGTCATGAACACCTGAGCCAAATAATATACTTCTACAAGCAGCAGAGGACCGGCAATCACGAGCGAAAGTTGGCGAGCCCTCTCCCGGCGAGTTTTTCATGCTCGCACCCTCCTCCGGTGCTCGCATCTACATATGCATGTTGAGAGGTGGCTATTCGTTAGATTCTTTCAGACGTCAGGCAGCTACCATGGCCGCGGCCAATAAGCCGCGTAGCTCCGGTGGCTCAGGAAGCTCTCCCACGGAAGTGGGGCCGGCGGGGGAGCACCGACCTTCCAGCGTGCAAAATGTGACGAGAGAAGATGGAAAGGCGCGAAGACGCAGAAATTCAAATTTTGACTACGGATATCTCTGTTTAAACAAAGCGCATTACAAAAAATTCTTCCTGGACACTAATTGTGAAGCGGCGTGCTTTAATATCCCAGGCATACCACAACTTTATTATGACCCCTTTCAGAGCCTCTTTAACTCCGTTTAACATCCAACATCGTTCTTGCTCATTTCCGACCTCGCACAAATATGAAACGTTATCGATGCTTATAAACGCACACTGCGCAAGCACATCTTCAGTAGAAACGGAATGCTGGTTTTCTGACAGCGGTAGATGCACACAAGGCACAATATGAGGCGCATAAAGGGGTAAATAATGGGACACATTTGGCACGATGAGCATTTTTTGGCAGTCAAAATAAATAATATTCTCAGCCGCATAAATTACAAGAATATATGAGTAGGTGCCATCCTTCATCTTTATATAACATGTTCAGCTCTTCTTAGGTGCAACATAGTTAGCAGCATGAATGATATTGCTGTACACCTACGCACGAAAATATTTGGAAATGCTAGGTATGCTGGCATGAGGATTTTTTCTATACTTTGCGGCAATTCTCGAATTGGCTGCGCTGCTGCAAGAACACCAGTTTGAAACCACCTTTTACTCTTGGATTCTTATTCATAATTAGCAGCTGCAAGGCAATCTAAATATTGAGTAGTCTCTGCTTAAAAAGCCATATTTGATGCATGACGCACCTTTCTGCCGCCTGCATTGGCACAGAATTTGCAGCCGAAACAAGTTTCACGGCTCGACCATTTTAATCCTCAAAGGGGAATGTTGAAATCCCCCAAAGTGGGTCAAGCATCCGAGTTACCGGTGGTAAGTGAAGCAGCTGTTGAACGTCAAACGTCGCTGCTATCTCTCCATAGAGGTTTGTGACTTGTGTAGCTAACTGGAAGAGTAGATTTTCTGTCTCACGAATATCATTTTCATTGACCACATCTTTACATAGCAAGAAAACTGCTTTCACAAGTTACGTAAATTGGGACACACATGTCTGCAAAAGAAACCCTGAAAGACATGGCAAGCTGTAAAATAATAGTCAGTGCAGCCAATATGTAGCCCTCCAGAATGCACGTGCTGAAAGTTGCCGTGGCATCGTTGCAAATGTGATTGGAGGTATTATGCCCCGTGCCTGGAATCCTATGCAACAAATGCATATATGGAAACAAATGCATATATGAAAACAAATGCAAGCTCAGCTATGTCACTGGCAAATTTATTTACAGCATTTCAGCACGAAACAATGACCCAGTTATAGCAAGACACCACTTGCATGACTGCCACTTCAACAAACTGAAAAAAAACTTAAAATGCCACTGCACTAAGTGTAAGTAAAGGTCGGCTTACCGAACGGGATACATTTCAAATTTTACTCCTGAGAGTTGTTGACACAGCTTTACCTAATGTCAACGGGCCAATCCCCAATAGGCAGGCCATAATAACCATTCTAGACTTTTCGAAATGTCCAGGAGGACTATGCAACACGATCTATAGCTACGCCCGTGAGGCCTTATATCATACTACGCTAGGCTCCCAAAATTTAAGTGGCACTTCCAAAATACAGAATTCTATAATAGAGCAATGGGAGGCAGTGATGTTCATCAAGAGCCTGAAAGAGCAGCGAAAACTGAACGACCATGCCAGGATCGCTGCAGCAGCCACATGTGCCCTGAACAAAGGGCTCCATCCATCCGCAACCAAAATTTCCGAGCCCAAAATAAGTTTTTCCCTTTTTCTCCTCTGCTACACCAGTTTCAACAATGCCGGAGAAGTCACCTGAATTTATACGAGGTATTAAATACAGTTTGAATTGTGAGTAAAGGAATATAGATGTTACCAAATATGATTTAGTTTTGTAGCGACAGCTACATTACGGTAGCTTTTCGAGCCTTCAGCGTGGCAGCGCCGTGGCTGATCACGTGGTTGGTCACATGACCAAGTTCTACTGAGCTAGCTGTAGCTATCGCGTCACTCCTGGTTTAACCAAATCTAAACCACCGCCAATTTTTTTCACTTCTGTGTAATAACTTCGACTGCAAACTTTTTCTGACATCTCGTGACGTTGTTGAAAATGTAAAATTCGATTTGGGTACTCTCGATTTGTAATTTAAAAGAAAAAAAGGAAACACTCCAATGAACGGCCCACTTTCTTCACACCTAGAAGCAACACTCAAATCGCGATCGCCTTATGTGCTCAACTTGATAGCACTGAAGACAGTACTACAGTCCCTGTAGATATTCAAGACATGAAGTTTGTCGTGGCATAACCCATTGACAAATCACTATAAGAATGATGACAATACTTATTGTCAGCTGTGCATTTTTTTTGCAAATAATTATTTTGCATGCCCCAACAGCAAGCCTTACTGAAAACAATTCATCCTTGTCTGAAACTGTGATGACGAAGGCGAGAAATAATACAAAAATCGCTAGTTACTTGCACCGGTCATAGGTAATCACTACTGACATGAAACAAATTATCCCACAATTAGCAGGACACGCTATCTTGAAAGCAGCACTTTAAAAACAATCTTGCTAAACCACTATGACTGGAGTGGTGAACTACTGCCATGCAATGCAAACACATGTGAACGCAGAGCCTGTTCCTATTTTTACCACGGGCGAACTTCTCTCAACTCATGCAGACGTTCACATTCCACTCTGCATGCGATACATAGGAACTCGCACTTGCTGAACATCATTTGTTTTAGCGTAAAATTTGCTAACATCATGTTCACATATGCAACGAGGATGGAGGGCTCCCGACTGATTTCGGGCACATGGAGTTCTTTAACTTGCACTGACATTGCACAGTACAAAGGAGTCATGCATTGAAAATTCGTTTTGGGGGAAAGGAAATGGTGCAGTATTTGTCTCACATATGGCCGACACCTGAACCGCGCCGTAGGGTAAAGGATAAAGGAGAGACTAAGAGAAAAAAGGAAGAAAGAGGTGCCGTAGTGGAGGGCTCGGAATATTTCGACCACCTGGGGATCTTTAACGTGCACTGACATCGCACAGCCCACGGCAGTATTCTGCATTTCTCCTCCATCGAAACGCGGCCGCCGCGGTCGGGTTCGAACTCGGGTACTCCGGATTAGCAGCCGAGCGCCCTACCCACCGACCCACCGCGACGGGTTCCATGCATTTCACCTCCACCGAAACGCGGCCGGCGCGGCGAGGATGCATGCAAGTTGCTGGTGGCGGGGTTTCTAATGACCAAGCACCACAGGCTACAGAAAATTCGCTTTAAGGCGATTGCTATTCGCACCTTTTTCCTCGGAGGTATGTCCGTCTTGCGGGCGCATTTGCGTGCTTCCTTGCGCTTCCTCCACTGCTCCATTTCTTCTTCCGTTTCTGCGGTTTCCAGTGCACGTTATGAATTTACGGGCGCTACAAAATAATTCCAAAAGCCAGAGAAAAAGGGCACCTACCTGTCATATGGATGATTTTCCCGTCATAGTACCCTCCGCAGGTACTCGAGTCTCCCCCCCCCCCACCCCAGAAAATATCGTAGACTTTCTTGGGGTCATAGTCTTCAATGTCGTGCGGAACAAAATTCCGCACGTCCGTGTGTTGAAGAATATAATTCCTATCTTCTCCAGCGTAGCGCACAAGGACATACATGTTCTATTGCTTGAGAAACAAATCTAGAAACGCTGGACCAAGCACGAAGGCAAAAAAATGTGCTGACAGAGTCGCCTAGATTGCTTTTCAGTATTCACTGAAATGAATAGTGCAGCAGGCGCACGTCTCCACGAAACACCAGCAACGGCGGCGCTGCGATCGCCAACGCTAAACATCGAGCCTCGCAAGGAACAGTTTAGTTTTTACATTTTCCTCTGAGTACGTACGCATTTTCTGGCCCAGATGAACGTCTATTCATTAACTTTCTAACGTAAAAGAAATGTTTTTATGTTGTTTGACTTTGCTATAATGGGCTCAGCAGTGAGGGTTTGTAGCGCCGCCGTTTAGTAAGCGGATTGCTGTTGTAAATGCCTCACGGGCAGTCTGCTCCCCGGGCCACTTCTCTGCTATACCTGTACCATTACCGCGACCAAAGAGGTCACGTTCGCGCCACAGTGAACTAGAATATTTGAATATTCTAGTTCACTGTAGTCACGCGAATGAGATTGTATACCTTCTTTTGGAGCAGAAATAACTGGTGTTACATCTTTACTCTTCCACTCTGCTCCGGCATGTAACGATGTAACCACGTTTAAACAATTTGAATTGCAATAAAGTTTGGTGCACTGAAAACCTTGCTTTAAAAATTAGTATAATTTATTGAGAACGTTTATAAGGTACCTTATAATGCTTTTTTTTATTTTTTAGCCATAGTCTGTGTACATGTATTGCGCGCCAGGGCTGTTAGAAAAAATGTAATTTCATGACGGTCTGGTCTGCATTGCATATTTTGTCCGAGTTCGCTGCCAAATTTTCCTTTTGGCTGTTTGCCCATTTTCGGGAAACTGTTTTTCTGTTGCCGGCATATAAAACAAACATAGAAATAGTGATTTCAATCTGCCCTCTAAAGAATATTTTGTGTGAATTTGTTGCAGCCTTTCTCCGCCTTGGGTACAACTGCGGAAGAGCTATTTTCTCAGTCGTGTTAGCGGACAGCAAACTTCAAGTGAAATATCTGTGGGCCCCGACAATATACTTTCTTATTAATAATACTTAATAGCAAGAAACTCTATGGCCCCGGGAGAGACAGGACATGTGTCATGTGTTGGCAGCAGAACAGCATTGAGATAAAAATGAATTAAGGCACAGCTACAATGCACGATCTGTGTCTGTAATCTCATTCAGTTAGCCTGTAATCGAGGCGTTCGATTTGTTACCCACCCACACTGGCTACTTTGTTCGCAAAAGTTGCACTTGGTTCACATATATTCCCCAGAAAACGCAGCAAAAGTAGCGGGAAACGTGCGCGACCAAGGCGATGTCCGGCCGAATAAGCTGTGCGACAACGTGGCTCAGCATTGCGCCATGCCTTGGGATCAATCATAAACCAATGGACGGCGCTCGAACCCACTTTGAAGTAATGAAAAGTAGGGACTGCTGATTCAAGAGTTTTTTACTTTTTGTCAAATTTACTTTTTGTCAAATTTGGAAGCCCAGCCTTTGAGGAATTCGAGCTTGAACATGCCCTTTCAGTCCGAGCTAGGCCACAACCTTTCAGGCTATAGCCCATATATGAGTTCATTTACTTTGTGGAAACGTATTGCAAGAGTTAATTAGAATGCCTGGCTACGCGGAGCCATATATTGCAACGCGGAATGGGAGCAGAACATGTTACATGTCAGAATATGAGGCATGAGAGTTCTTTTTCTGAGTGCCTCAAGAAGTCTTCCATAAGCAAATCTCTTAAGGTTGTCTGTTGGAAAGGAGCCGCAAGTTTATTATCGCTAGCGAAAGTGCGCTGAAGTGGCTTAATTCCTGCATATCTGTAGCATGCATGCTGAGCGGCCTGCAGATTCGCGAACCGAAAAACATGAAATCCGTACTTCTTCGATTTCGTGCTTATATATAGCTCGTTACAAAGTTACACTCCTTCGGCACATGCTTTTATAGCGACCAAATTAATCAGTTTCTGCTCTAGAATCTGCGTGTCGCCTGCTCCGAACGAAAGCCGACGATCTGGCAAAAGAAACCTGGCCAGAAATGGAGGCCTTTGAAACGGTTTTAACCCGGTTAAGAAAATTTTGAGCCGGTTAAGCTTCAACGCTTCAACATGAGTGGAACAATTCCACTGCCAAGTGGCCCATAACAATGTACAGTACGACAAACGGGACAGAGAAGAAGATACTCAACACAGAGCACTGAACTAAAACGTTTATTGCCGCCAGCCAACTGCCCTGGCGGCCGGAAAGGATGCAATCACGGTTGACTTCCACTTCCAAATCGGCTAAGATCCTTCTATAGCCTTTTTCTTCTATCTACGGAACTATATATACATTTTTCTTGAAATTTAAATTTCAAACAAGCGAAAAACTACAATCATTATTGTAGTTTTTCGCTTGTTTTGCTGCGTCCAGCAAAATTTCTGAATGCATGCAACTGGAGCGAGTTTATTGTTCGGTGCTATTTCTGTTATTCTTTCTCTGGATTTTTTTCGCTTAAAAAAAAAGAAAACAGTGCATTTGTGATGAGCCCCACATTTGCCTTAACGTGATTTTACTTACTTGCCTGCCTTGCTGCCCTCCCACGCGGTGCATGGCTTGAGGCGAAAAACAAACCAAAAAAATGCCGCGCCTGTCATCAGTGGTGGCATCTGAAGAGGTCATGACGGCAAAAAAAAGCTAGTATGAAGATATACCCTTCCAAAAATTATTTCATTTGAAACAAATAACTAATTCACAAAAAACAAAGCTTCTGCATACATTTTGCTGGTAAAACTTTTTCGGTTTCGGTTTTAGCTACATTTCGGCTACTACCACTGATCTCCACTAGGGGGCTGGATGCCGCATCGGGCGCCCGAAAGCACAGAGTTTCTTACTATTAATAGTAAGAAACTCTATGCCCGAAAGGGAAGCCACCGGAAGTTGCGCGGCATGTCCCGGAAGTCAGCCTTTGGCAGTGCAGGAAATCGGACCTCAGCATGGTCTTTTAGTTTCAGTTCTCGTTTTCCACTTAGCATTTTGTCTTTTCGACATTCTCGTCTTGTTTCATTTCATGACAATGCCTACCTGTTGCGCCGCCAAATGCATGAGGAGAGCAGCAAAGTCCTCGGGAAAGACGTTTCAAAAATAAGGGTACATTGAATCGCTATGGGACGACACTAGCAGACGACAGAACGTCGCTACACACAGTACGTACGGAACCTCGTCTGCTCAGCTCTGTGTCGTCCCGTTGCGCTAGCGTCGCCAACTCTGCTCTTTGTTGTGATGTATGTTGTCGCGATCTAAGCCAAAGTTATACCATAAATGAGGGATAAAGTTAAGAAAGAATGTGTGGAAACCTTCATTAAGCAGCTGACTTTGCAGTGCACCATTTTACTGAATTATGTTTAGACCGTACCGGAGCCAATGCGAGGCCACAATCTGGTGATGTGCCGTCGGTGTTCTGCTGGTTCACATTAGCGCGTCCAAGATATATGGTACTGCTTTTTCGACGAAGCGTATCAAGTACTGTTTCGTGCTGTGGCAAATTATGCCTGAATGGGCTGTTATTCGTGCGATGCTTGGCACTATTTACTTCAAACTGCGCTTGTCACATGCGCTGCTGCATTCGTCTTTCTCGTCAGTCGTTTCTCTCGTGCTGTGTAGGTGAAACGTGGCTGTGCTATTGAGTTAGATTAAAAACACGTCTGGAAGGTAAATGACACACTAAAGCGATAAACATCACCTGCCGTCGATAAGAGGCATCGTCCGCCACCAGCCCGAAACTGTAACAGCTGCAGTTCGAGTTTTAGGGTTTCCGCACCATTGCCTTTTCCTTGCAAAACGAAAATTTGTTTTTAAGATGACCTAGACTCATCGTCATTCCATACTTCCCATAATTACGCTCGGAAGAAAAGAATCAGATCAGAAAGTAGTGTTTAATGCACGTAACCCTTTGCCGCGACATGGTGAGACCTGCGTTCCTGTATTCTTCGGTTTCTCTGAAATTACAGGGTTCCGCAAACAATGCACACATTTCTCGCGTTGAGCTTGCTTATTCGTTTGATATTACAGTAGACGTTACACGAAAACAACGCGAAAAACTGAGAATGGAAAGGCGAAAGACGCGACTTTCTGCACTGAAATACACAGCAGACATCAAACTTCCGGAACATGCAACCGAACTTCCGGTGGCTTCACTTGCGCCCACTTCGGAAAACGGAATGCGGCATCCAGCCACCTGGTGGAGATCAGTGGCTACTACGGAAGCCTATTTGGCCATCAGTGGCTGGAGTACGTGATCTATAGTAGGATACAGCTTAAAAAAAACAGCAGTTAACACTTGGCCACGGTCCGCGGCGTACTGTATTACTCCGCTAGCCAGTCACAAAAGTGAACGAACTCAGCTTTTTAACATTTGACTTTATTAAACAAGCCAGGTATCAAAATTCTAGAGGTTATAACTTTGTTATCATGGTTAGCTTCTTGTTTAGGTGACAAGAGAAGTTTTAACAACGACCTACATTTTTGTCGTGGAGGAATTCTGTGCGCCGGTCCTGAATGTGGGCGGAGTTTCACTGCAGACTTAAGTTGTATCCGACTATAGTAACAGGCCTGGGCCCTGGGATAGACAACGGCGAGAAATTCAGGACGCCAAATTCTCAGTGTTAGTGCAAAGGAACGGCCGCCCACCTGGTTCCAATGATGTCATCAACCTTTCATCACACCACTTGACCCCAGGTGAGCTGAGTGTCCTCAGCCGCGGACTGAAAGTTTAACACCGAACGAGCACAAAATACTGGTGCGATGGCTTGTGCCGTCGAGCAACCAGTCCGCAAAGTCGAGCACTGCCGCAAACTTGAAGCTCACATCCGCGCCATTTGAGCTCTTTCAAAACCCCAAAGAGGAAGCAAGTCTGTTTTGTTACCGACAGAAACAAAGGCCATCAGGAGTCTGAAAAGGACTGAGGTCATTGTGATCTTGCCGGCTGATATAGTTCATGGCGGATGGAACAGCGTGAACAGACGAGAGACAAGAAGAGAAAGACACACAGAAGCTCTGACTCGCAAATAATTTTTTATTGAGAAGAACATACGTTTTATACCCATTTTATACATTTTATAGTAAGGTGTAGAAATCCTGCTGGTCGGATGGGAGGCCTCTTTAGCCGCTGACAATCTCCGCAGGTTTTCACATAATGTGCGACATCGGCAGGCAGTCGGGGCCAGCAATACCCGGCTACAACCCGAGATGTCCAGCTGTCGGCTCGTCGCGTGAAGCCTGTAGAACTTCTTCGCGGAAACTTTCAGGTATAACAAGGAGGTATAGGCTGTTTTCTTCGCTGCGAAGTTCGTCACGAGGAAGTCATTCTGCACACAGAAGGAAGACATTCTGTAGGAAAACAGCGCAAAAAACACAGGACTAAGAATGACAGACTCGAGTGCTGACTAACAGCAGAGTGTATTTAGTGCGAGAGCGAAATAAATACACGCAAAAAATGACTGACGCTCGCACTAAATACACTCTGTTGTTAGTCAGCGCTTGAGTCTGTCTGTCGAAATTTCTTAGTCGTGCGTTTTTAGCGCTGTTTTCCTACAGAATGTCTCACCAACTTGGCCAACAATACACCTTGAAGGAAGACAGTCCTCGCTTGAACGAGGCGGGAGGTGAAGAATACTTGCCTTCCAAGTACTCGATGAGGTGTTTCAGGTTGGTTCGGTTTGTTTTATTGGGTTTAACATCAGAAAGCGACTCAGGCTATGAGAAAGGCCGTAGTGAAGGGCTCCGGAAATGTCGACCATCTGGGGTTCTATAACGTGCACTGAAATTGCACAGTACACGGACCTCTAGAATTTCGCCTCCATCGAAATTCGATCACCGCGGCCGGGATCGAACCCGCGTCTTTCGGGCCAGTAGCTGAGCGCCGTAACCACTCAGGCACCGCAGTGGCTAAAGGAGGGAAAAAGAAAGAATTTATGAATTGCGAAAAACAATTGCCGAAATACGAAAGGTTATGATCGTATGGGCAGTACGAAAGCTTATGATGGTAGGCGTTTTGTTTCTAGAAGAAAATTTTGAACGGCAGAGCAAACATTGCCATTGGTATCACCTAGGATATCAGCGCCAAGACACAGAACAACCGCTGAAGACAGACGCAAACTGAGATTCTGTAATGGAATTTCTAATAGTCGCCTCCTGGGCGATGAGTAGCGACGACAGTAGAGAAGAAAGTGTTTTAGTTTTTCAGGCTCAGCACAATGCAGACAAAGTGGGGAGATCGCAAGACCAGGCCTGCAGAGGTAAAAATTTAAATGCAGCATTCGGCAACTTAGACGCGTGAAGGGAACTTCGAGTTTTGCGGGATCGCCAGGCTGTACTCCTCCAAGGGAACAGGACGTGTTGAAAATCGTCCAATGAAGTAAGCGCTGATGCGCAAAATTCTTTCATAAAAGTTTACGTCCGAAATCGTGCCACGGTAATGTTAGCACTGGTTGGAAGGGGTCAGCAATTGGAACACTCAGGGCTGCCTTCGCTAAAGCATCAGCTGAATCATTTAATAGGAGGCCCCTGTGCCCAGGAACCCAAACAAATCGAATTGATTGGACAGGCGCAGGGATCAGAAATTTTAGTAATCGAAAGGGCGGCGATTCAGTAGACGCATACAGGGAAGTGCATAAGGATAATGAGTCCATTATTATTACTACCGCGGATAAAGAGTTGGGTGTCTTGCGCAGAGCAGGAACTACAGCTAAAAACTCGGCCACATAAATCGGAGAATCGGCGAGGACCGTAACCGACGCTGAAGTTCCTTCAAAGCTTCTGTTCGTGGCGCTTCCCATTTAAATTGCACATCTTCCTTTGTCATTTGTGTCAGAGGCTCAGCGATGCGCGAAACGTTTTTGAGGCTAAAGCCTTTATTGTCTCATACGAGCGGTCCAGATCCTGTCCGTCCGTTACATCGCCAAACGGAAGTCACGACAACGGAAGTACTGTCATACCGTCCGTCCGTCCATTGCACTTTTCGACTCGAGGAGAGAAAAAAATCTTTTCGCACGATTAGGTTCGAGCTACCATCCTTCCGTTCCGCAGCCCAGCGTGCTAACGATTACGCTACTTCCTGCCAACGGTTATGTAGGTCTCCTTGTCTAGGACGCTGGAGAGTATATGCGGAAAGGCGTCGAAAGACGGATGCCCCCAACCCCTTCCGGTGTCTCCAGCAATTAAGATTGACCAACAGTTGTGTACTTAATTACATCTCAACCACACATCAGTGACACAAGCAGCAACACCGCGCTAAAAGCTTTCGCCTCACCGCACTTTAGGTCAATGAAGTGCCCCGCTAAATGTTTGACAAATTGAGGGCAATACGCGCACAGTCCGAGGAATCTGCGCACAGCTTTCTTATCGGCCGGCGGTGAAAACTGTGTAATAGTAGCCGTTTTCTGCGGGTCTGGACCTACTCACTCCTTGCTAACGACGTGGCCTAGAATCAGCAGGTCTTCATAGGCAGAGTAGCACTTCTCTGCTTTCAAGGTTAGGCCGGAGGACTTGCTTGTCCGGCTCAACCTGTTGTCATTCAAAATCTCCCCTTCAGAGGTTAGAGCGCGGATTCCCTAATGACGCCTTGTCTATAAGCTCTCTGCGCTTGGTGAAGAATCTGCACAGCAAAGGCTTTACTATACATTTCCAATGGGTGCCCTCTCACATATTAGTCAACGTTAATGAGGTGGCAGACAGTCTCGCCCATAAAGGTCTCAAGGATTCCATAAAAAAAAAAGTACCTCAGGATGGAAAAAGTCTCTGCAGGAAAACGGTGCTCGATCACTTCAGTACCCTGTGGAGTGCGTCCCATAACCCATGTGTGACCAAGGGACTGAGAAGGTCTCAGGCGACCCTGCTACATCGAATTCGCACGGCCTCTGCTCGCACTCCTGCATGGATGCATAAGACCGGAATAACATCGTCTCCGCTGTGCTGTTTATATGGTGTGTGCGGGGATATCGAACATTTTATTATATACTACCCAGAGTACAACGCGGAAAGGCATATGATGTTCGCTTGCTTCAAGAAGACAGGAACCCGTCACAGCACAGTTCAGGACATTGTCTACCCGAGTGCAAACCAGAGATGCAGAAGGGAGGCTGCACGCCTTCTTTTAACATTTCTGCAGAACACGGATCTTGTTTCTAAACGGTGACAGCAGGAATGGACTATGGCCTACTGTGATTGAATGTGTGCGTAGATGGTGCCTTCTGGAGTGGACACTATACTGTGAGTGAATGTGTGTACGGATTGTTGCACTACAATGGCCTATGTTCTACTGTGACTGAATATGTGCATAGATGGTGACTTCTGGAGTGGACTGTGATGTGGATTGTGTGCATAGATGGTGACTGCGGGAGAGAACGTGTGCTATTATAGGAGACTTTGCGCATAGCGGGGCAGATGCGACATTGTTAATATAGAAGGGACGATGCGGTGGAGCAATTGCCGGCAGATAAAGAGAGGCTAACCTCACCTGTAGCATTCGACACCTCAACTCAACTCTCCGCATTCTTTTGTTTAGTAAGAAACGTTTCTCCGATCGGCGTCCTGCAGACGCAGTGCAGACTTGAAGCCCACTTCACCGCCATACAAAGCGCACTCTAGCAGATGACGCACGAAGCCTCGCCTGCGGCTCTCAGTGCTCCTGCGCAATAGTGTCTACGGCGGCCGCCAGAGGGGCCCCGCGGAGCGCCGGCATCACGGAGTGACTGTCTTAAAGGGGCTGTGAACGGGGCTCTAATAAAGTTGCGGCATGCCTGGGATATTGAAACACGCCGCTTCACGAATAGTGTCCAGCAAGGATTTTTTTAATGCGCTCTGCTGAAGCTGAGTTATCTGTAGTTAAAATTTGAATTTCAGCGTCTTCGTGCCTTTCCCTCTCCTCTCGCCACTTTGTACACGCTGGAATGTAGGCGCTCCTTCGCCGACCCACCTCTAGGAGCGGAGCTTCCCGACCCGCCGGAGCTAAGCGGTTTATTGGCCGTGGCCACGGTAGCTGCCTGACGTCTGCAAGAATGCAACCAATGGCCACCTCTCACCATGTCTACGCAGATGCTGGAGACGGAGGAGGGAGCCAGGATGAAAAAGTCGCCGGGAAGGGCTCGCCAACTTTGACGCGTGATTGTGGGTCGTCTGCTGCGTGTAGAAGTGTATTATTTTACTCTGGTTTTCATGGCAACGCAATGCAGTGATTAATTGAGTTAATGTGCTCTCCTCGCAACGCGTTTCAGAGCCCCTTTAAGATTGGACGACCCTGTATATGCTGCGCCAATAGTAACGCTGAGAAATTATTTTGAATGTTTTCAGCACACCAGTGTGCGCATACTGAGGGTCGGCGTAATGGGAGGCGCAAATTTCAGATCGTAAATGGCGGAGAATCGCGGGAAGCCACCACCGACCATCAGGCATGTAGTTGCGGCTCTAAAGGAGGCCGTCTCAGAGGGCAAAGTGCGGTGCTTGACGCCGTAAAGTTCTAGAATGCGCAACGTTTGGAGATGAAGACACGGCGTTTGTGAGGGACTACAGGCACGTGTCTTTCCGCTGCTCCGCAGGCATATCAGCGATGGTAAGAGACGAACATACGCGATCTCAAGCTGCGTCACTGGGAAGGGAAGACCGAGACAACGAAACGGCGTCCATGTGCCAGAACGCTAGATGACGCTGATGTCGTTCTTGAAAGCGAAGGGCCCATCGAGCGAGGCGACCGGGTGGATCTTTAATAGGCGATAACCAGCACAGCGCACGGTGGTCCGTGACGACGTCAAACTGGCGACCTTACAGATAGGGCTGGAATTTCGTTAGCGCCTATACAATAGCTAAGCATTCCTTCTCCGTAACAGAATAGTTGGATTCAGCTTTGGTGAGCGCGCGCCTCGCATACGCAACTACGTATACTTCAAACCCAACTTTCCGCTGAGCCATGACAGCTCCTAAGCCAACGCCACTCGCATACGTATACGTACCTCGGTAGGTTCTGTTGGGTTATAGTGTCGGAGTATTGGCGGCGAACTCAACAGATGGCGCAGGTAGTGAACGTTTGGTCGGACTGGGCAGATCAGCCAGACATGTGATTGTTTCCGCCAAGTAGCTTCGTGAGCTGAGCAATGATGGAGGTGAAATTGCGTACGAAGCGCCGAAAATAGCAACAGAAACTATAGCAGCAGTGAATAAACGTTTTGTCTCTCTCTCTCTCTCTTTCACTGTCGCGCGCGTCCTCTTTTACCGCTGCTTATATCGGTTTCACCGCTGAGAAAAAACGCCTGCACGTTCTATATAGTGCTCACCCTAATTCTTTTGAATTATTCCACCGAGACTCGTGTCATAGCAGTGGCGGCAACAAAAAAAAATCGTGTTGGCGAGACTGACGTGCTCGGTTGGTGTACAGTGGCGATCAATATGAAGGTGATCGCTCGAGCGGCGACCGAGGAAAGGAGCAGCGCCACGTTACGCCGTCACCCTCCGTGGCGAAGGGAACATCAGAGTAGCTTCCCTATCTCTTTTCGCTGTTCCTTGAGCTGCTGTCACTCCTTTCTAGCAAGTCCCAAATTTCGTTGTTTTTTTACGCGTCAGCAGAAAGATACGCACGTGTCGTAATCTTGTGCATACTGCTAGACCGGACGCAATCAATTGGAAGTTAATCATGCGAACGTCAACCTATGCTAGAAAAAGCCGCCTTGCGCGGCATTTTGTCATCTTTCAGGAATGAAATTACGTTAGCTTCCGGTGCACTCAGGCTCTTCCACAAAGAGCGGGCAGTCTTCTCAGTAACGATAGTGTCAGGTTTCACTTTTTTCTTTAATTCCTCATTTGCACTGCACACTGTCGCATCTATTACCTCGGCGAAGGCAGCGAATTTTGAAGCTCCCAGCTGATCGAAATTATTAACGCAAAAGCCATACATGAGTAATTGGCAGGAGAAAGCGGCGGACGTGGCAGCGTCCAGAAAAAAAAAACACCGAAAACCGCCCAAGGTAGTCGGTCACAGGTATGGAAAGGTGTTTTCTCTAGCCCATTGCTTACGCGGGCTCCTATACTTCGCTATAAGGGATAACTGCACACCTGAATTTCGTTTCGCAATAGAGTGAATGGAGGAAAATCAAGACAGTGAAGGCATGATCTATGTCATCCTTGGGGGGGGGGGGGGGGGGTGATAATTGAATACTCATGATTGGGATTATTTAAGTCAACCGATTAAATATCAGATACTGATCTATGACATCTCGAATCTGCACTTTCACATTAACAGCACGAAAATAGTCTCAAGTGCCCCCGTATCGTAACGGTGCCCTCTATTACGCATTTTCTCCGTCCTTCATTCCTTTCTGTACCAGGGGTGACATCTACCGCGCCTTCTATTTCCTGTACTATCAACTCTTTCGGTGTTTAACACTGCCGTTCGTTTCTACTCTTTGCCTACAGCCGCAAAAGTTGCTATTAAAGAGTCAAAAAGAATTATGGCATAACATTGATCAATATTTTATTCTCTGCAAAAAAAGGATAACTTTCAGCACGCTGCACTCATCCATAACATGCAACATAAACTCTGTCGATAATGCCCGCTTCAGACATGCATTGACTTTCTATCAATCCTTGATAGGGTGCCCTCCTTTCCTTTAAAGATCTTCAATTCTCCTGGACAAAGATGCATAGAGTGACTCTGTTATGGCCAGGTCTCCTCGAATGCGATTCCATTCGCCTTCTACCGCTTGCCACAATGTTTCTGGACTCCCTGTGTCCGGATGCACGCGAGCCAGGTTAGCTTTTATAATCCCCCAAATGTTTTCAATTATGTTGAGGTCCGGACTCCGCGGTGGTCACTCCAGCTGTGCGATTCCACTGCTGTTCAGGTACTCCTGCACTACAGATGCACTGCGTACAGGGCACCCGTCATGTTGAAAATAAAAGCAGCCGTCCGGGAACGGTCCATTAATAACATATGGGAGAAGAATGCTGTTACATATTTCTATGTAAGCTTCAGCTGTCAGCCTCCCCGGAATGCGGTACAGCGGGCCAAGACCAGCGTAGCTGATGGCACCCCACAAGTTCACAGAGACACGTCCGCTGGCAGCGAAGTTCAGGACGTTGTCCTCATCATACCGTCCGGAAAAGAGAAAGAAAAAATCAATTTTGAAATGCGCAAAAAGCATGCGCATTCCTATCTTACTATTACCTGGACCCGGAGACCCTCCAGACGCGGAGACGCTGATTCCAGCAAGTGGAGAATGTGGACTCGTCGCTGAATATAACTTGCTGCCATTGGTGCGATGTCCAGCTTCTGTGACGGTTGGCAAATTCTAACCGCTTCTGAAGGTGAGTTGCTGTAAGAATGGGCTTCCTTGTGGTTACGTGACTCTTCAGTCCTGCCTCATGAAGTCACCTTCGAATAGTGGGCAGACTAACATCAACTTCAAGCTGCTCGGCAATTTTTTTTTTGCTTTTGTGAAGGGGTCTTGGACGGCTGCAGTTACGAGGAGGTGGTCTTCATCTTCAGTCGTTTTCCTGGGCCTGCGACGATGAGGGGCATCCGCTACACGGTTCTCTCTGAAATAGACATTGAGGGTACGGTCTACAGTTTTCTGTGGACGGCCCACTATGGCAGCAATTTTTCTCTGAGAGAATCCTGCCTTTCCTAGACCAATTATTTCGCTCCTTTCCTCCGCAGTTAATCGCCGTGGCATATTGGGAGCGACTGAAGGTGTTAACAAAAAAAAAACGGCTTGTGTCAAGAAGAGCCTCTGATAAGTCTTAAATGCTCGCCGGGAGCTGCACACTGAGGACGCCCGGTAACTTTTTTTTCTGTGCATTACCAGTCCGGCGCATGTGGGCCGTAGAAACAGTGACAGCGTTATCGAAACCTGTGACGGCAGAAAAACCCGCCCCTGCTATACTGGCAAAAATGAAAAATAAATGATATACAATGCAGATAAACCGAAGCCCAGAGAACAAACACAGGAAAAAGGTGGCGAGGTTGTGATAGGGGTGACGGCTGTAGTCCGGAAGAGCCTACGAGGGAAAGAAGGCAACGCAATCTTAATCGTCGCAGTTCCGATATCGGCCGCTATGCAGCTCGAAAGGCCCGCCGGTCAATGCTCGCGCGATCACCTTCATATTGATCGCGACTGTGCCTAATTCAGCCGCGTCGAGGCGCTCAGACGCTCGTTGAAGGCTCCTTCAACAAATATCGGTGGCAGACTAAACACCAGCTTTATTCACCTTGACCTACACGATGACAGTAAGCCCGCGGACACACGACACGTGCGGCCAAGGTCACCTACGGCTGTAGGGAAGCAACGGCTACAGCCAAAATATCACGAGCCCCCCTCGACTTTGGTATAACGAGGTTCAACTTAGTTCGGTAAAAGTGGCGATAAAAATTTCTTGCTGAGTAAAAAAAAAGCTCATAAATTCAATGTTAGCATATTCTTGAAGATAATTTAGAAAACTCAGAACCCTGTAGCTCTACCGCTGCGCAATGTTTTTCCACTTGTTTCAAATAGTCCCTCTTATTGTTTGGGGACAATTCTTCGCGTACTCTTTGCTGAGATTCTACATTTTAACGTGCATAAGGCGGACAGCGCTGGCTCTTCTTGCATTCTATTACTCCCGACGTACGCGCCGTCGCGTATTCTCCCTAAAGTGGTCCCGGTTCTCTGTATGCGTACGTTAATTGTGCCGTCGCGAATTCCGTCTAAGCGAAAATGCTACAACGTGCACAGTAAGCTTAGAACGCCTTGAGTTAGCATGTAGCACAGGGCTTTCGATGTTTATGGAAGTTAGCCGCGACATCGACAGATGCACATTTCTCAAGTGAGTGCGAAACGTGTAAAAAATGGCCGCACAGTTCGTGATAATGTAAGGGACTAGAACCCAGGTCCCATGACTATCAGCTGCAACTTCATTCTAAGTGATTAAATCTGATTTTCGCGGATGCACTATCAATCCGGAACAGAATGCGAACACCACTCGCGACTTAAACACAATCTTTCCTCTCTTTTTTTGGTTCCATGGATACCGCGAGTAACCCGCATCTTTTATGTCTGAACCTACAAACGCAATCTGACACTCGTTTCTGCGCTGTCCCCGCCTAAGTCGCCGTAAAGCGCTGTCTCCCTTCACACCTTGGTTTTCTAACTCGTCAGATCTCCGCTCCGTGTGCTCGCCACACCCTTCGTCGTCGTCACCTCGCACACATCATTCGCACGTGCACACGTGAAACGCCACACGTGCTGGAACGCGCAGCGTTCCCCTGTCCGATGCACCGCGTTCAAAATTTCTCCGACGATTTCGTGTGCACATCACAGCATGCATTGTCCGAGTTGTTTATGATATAAATAAGTGCTCAAAACATAAGCTTATTTTCTATTAGAGTCTATTTAGATCACTGTTCTCCGCTTTAAGAAAGCCAATTTGTGTTGAACGAAGTGGTCTTCAATTTCATAACTTGTTATGCCGTAGATCATCTATTTGTATCATAAAGACAACGAACGCAATACACGATACATGCACGCTGTGCTTTTTTTCATGCGTTACCTTGAGCCAAGCAAAATTTTAATCGCATTTGCGAAACCGATGCACGAGAGATTATACTCCATAGCGCAACAAACTCGCCGCCAAGTGAAGCGCGAACTACGGCGGTCACACTGACTGAAAATGGTGCCATTCCTGATGAAGCAGAAATCGGACGTCGCCGAAGGCCAACTATTCTGCACGATGCGCGCAAACAATTAACCTTTACTTGCAGCATTGAAAGCGTCCCTGACGAGCAGTGATGGCAGCACCGCGCCTTCGCTCGCCGGCGATAAGGCAAGCATCAGATCATCGAGATTGGCCAGCGCTCTTTGCTGCGCACCTGCTGATAGAGCGCGCTGGCATGCAGTTTTGGCCAGTTTTGCCACCGCTCGCGCGCTCTGTTTTACTTTTGGTGCAAGTTTTACTTTTGGCACAGCTGCGCCGTGGACTGAAGCGACAAGCCCTGTGATTTTCCGGCCATGATTCTGAGTGGGTGAGCGAGAGACGTTAGGTTTTTCTTCATAAAGGTGCAATACTGGCTCCTTGAAAGATTTAGGTCTCTCATATCCCCCAATAAGCGTTGATAACTCACCAAAAAGGATTAGAAGTACAATAGCAAATTGCATGGCCGTCGATAGTTATCGGATATCATCATCAACATCATTGGCCTCACTACGCCCACTGCAGGGCAAAGGCCTCCCGATGTCTCTCCAATTAGCCCTGTCGTTTGCCAGCTGCGACCACTGTATCCCCGAAAACATCTTAATCTCATCCGGCCACCTAACCCTCTGTCGTCCTCTGCTGCGCTCGCCTTCTCTTGGAATACACTCCGGTACCGTTAACGACCACCGCTTACCTTAGCTTCGAATTACATGCCCTGCTCAAGCCCATATCTTCCTCTTGGTTTCAAATAGGATGTAATAAACCCACGTTAGTTCCCTCACTCACTCTGCCCATTTCCGGCCTCTTAGCGTTACACCTTTCATTTTTCTCTCCTTAGCTCGCTGCGATGTCCTTAACCCAAGCTGAGCCTTTTGCCGCCGAACTCTGGGGGTCGTAAATCAGGGAAGCCGGGGGGTCTCGTTCCGTCCAAGCCGGCGTCTCGCCGTCCTCAATGGATTGGAACGACACCGGCTTGTAGCTGCATGGGCCTGGTTCGCTGGCACGAGACCTCTCGCGCCAGGTTACTGTGTCGTCTGCAGGATGTTGACATTCCGCGATCTCGCCGAGTTCGGATATTTTGCTTCCCAGTGCAAGGACCTCCTCGAATAAGGGCCGCCCGTTCGCGAACTCGCGCGTCTGACGTTTCACCGTCGTCCGCTCAATCTCGAGTTGCTAGGCATGCGCCGCCGGAGCCGCTGAGGGCGTGTCCTCACGCCCTCGGCACTTCCCTTTCTTTCAGCTGCTTCGCCAGGTTCGGTCATTGTAGCGATACTGCGGACTAGCCGTGTACGTAATCTCACATGCGCGGCATTTCCGATCTTTCAGCGATTTCGCTGGCTGTGGGTATTATAGTGATGCATTTTGGGACTTCTGTGTATTTGACTTGACTCTGCGGCATCCGGCGCGTGTGCATTACAGTCATTATGCGACTTTGCAAATGCACACAGGAGTTGTTTGATATTTCGATTTCGGTGCACGCTCACATGCGCGATATAACGGCTTTGAACCGCTCATTTGACGCCTCTTTTAGCTGGCACGTATTTAAGCAAAGCTCCATCGAGGTACCCGCGGAAAACCTTTAACACACTTCCCGCAATACCAGCGACACTAGAGTTGGCGCCAATCACTCAACAAGTGGCTTCACAGTGCAATTTGGCCTGACTCGTCGGAGGGCCCGTCTCCTCACTACGACTATTGATCAACTACTCACGAAAGGATTCTTTCTACTGAGCCCTGGCAAGCTCTTTTCTCTTGAACGCGACATCGAGGAGGATCGGGCACTGCCCCAACGAAGTGCACGTGCTCTCGGCGCTTCGCAGACGGTGCATTCCTCGCTACGAGCTCGTTCCGCCTATCGGTTGGATATTAGTTATGGATGCTTGAGACAGCGCATCCACAACTACCCATTCGCATTCTCCTTTCGAACCTCATCCGCGCTCGTAAAATGATGTGCCATATGCGAGTGAACTCACCTGTTATCGATGCGACACCGCTATACCTTTGCACCTTGCCTTCGAGAACTGCCAGAGCATTTGGTGGTGGAAAGTATTTACGGGCCGCCGAAATATGAGCTTGGATTGAGCTCGTTTAGGCGGCGTTTTCATCCCAGATCTTCTGCCCTGCACCTTGCGCGATTATAATTGGTTTGATCATAGAAGGTTGTGGCCAAATACTACACCAGGGTGGCCAAATCCTGCTCTGGTGAGAGAGTGCGTTGTCGGTTCTGGTCACCGAGATCAGGCCGCACTCCAGGCCTGGTTATGCAATTCCATCGACACGCGGACTTTTTTTTTTAGACCCGGTGGAGAATTGCGCTGCACCAGGATTTGAACCCCGGTCCTCTTGCACGCGAGGCGGATGTTCTACCTCTACGCCATCGCTGCCGGGCGCGCGATTATAAGCCAACTGACAAAGCGCACTTACTGCATCTGCGGGCATTGGCGGAGCTGGACCGCGGGGCATGATTCCGTTAGGTGGACCAACTGGCCGGCTTTCTCAATTGAGAGGAGTGGGAAGGGCAGCTGTCACCAACTTGGTAACTTCTACGCTTGAAAATGTGCGAAGCTCGTCGGGAAGTAGTGCACACGAACACGGTGTGGCCAGAAGAACGCTTCCGCACCAGAAACACGAAAGACCAGGCGGAACAAGAAAACTTGCCTGATGGAAGCACAAATGTGTGAATGAAGACTGCGGTGCTGAAGTACGAGGACAGGGCCGAAGGCTTGAACCGTGTGACATTCGCCGAATTCTAGACGCAATATAATAAGACTGACTAGGATGCACCAGAAACCTACCATCCTGCGTCGCCGCGCGTACGATCAAACTAGAGCGATCGATTGCAAATGAGAGCACGAGCTCTGTACTATCCGTTTCGTCGAGAGATTGGCATCTTGAACGGCAACCACTTCGAGACGACATTCCATAAGAGCGTCAACCAGATTCTATAAGTAAAAAAGAAATTCGATCAGTGAGTGAGCATGGAAGTGATGCGGTCCATGAAGTACATGCGCTCGATCCCGGCCGGGATCGAACCCGCGCCTTTCGTGGCAGCAACCGAGCGCCATAACCACTGAACCACCGCGGCGGCTCCGCGGCTCGTAATGCACATCTATAACTGGTACACTAATCATGCCATGGTCTCGCCAAACAACGCTTCTATCAACGCAGTCATCGCCTGTGCGATTTCTGGGAAGGCTGCTGTAGCCTTCGGTGTCATTACTGTCCGTCTGCCTTCAAGCTGACCGTTACGCATATAGGAAATGAGCGAGGTCTGTCCGCCGTCTGTCATAGGTAACGAGGAAAGCATGTTGTCAGATATAATGAACCTGCTAGATAGACGTTTGGAAAAAATCCGGCCCACACACATGGAAGAGCCGTCTGGAAGATTTGATGTTATGCTCTGCGGTGACATGTGACAGCTGTCATCCGTAAGAGCAGCTGAGGTATTAAAACGGCCTAAGATGAAAGGCAGTTTCTACGACACCTCAATCATGCCGTGGCACACTATTTAATGCAAATGGTACGGCCCTCTTCTCATCCAAACTAACCAACATTGGCGATGGTGACGCCTTAACTGCCGAAGCGAAGGCGCGGTCCTTGAGGCCCATTTCATCACCATCGAACAGACCAGTGTCTCGCCGCAGTTCGGCTGTACTACTCGAGCCGCGATGCTGACCTCAACCAGACTTTCGCAGACGCCACCCACTCAGCCAACGAGTGTCTCGCTGATGACGTAGTTACTGTGCATCATTACAATAAGGAACGGAAAATGACCATTAACGATGTCCCCTGCCTAGGCAAAGCTGAGACGGCCAACCTCCCGGCTACAAGTACAATTTGTGTGGGAAAACCTTTAATCACAAATATCGATGTTACCTATGGTTTTGCTAAGGGCACATTGTATGTTGAAGGCATTTCTTCAAGATTATGTTTGGAAGGCGCGTCGGCCATAGGGATTTGTACCAAAGTCAAATCCCAAAACTTGTGGAGCACTCACCGAAAACTGCAGTCGACAACGTTATCGATCAAATTCAGTGCATTAAAACACGACCATGAGGCGGACTCAGTTACCAGTTGTCCAGGCCAACGCCATAACAATCCACAACTTACAGGGCGCTTCCTACGATCAGGCAAATGTGGGTTACGCCAGGAGCCACCCACAGAGGATGGCGTACATGGCGTTGAATGGGTTCGGGCAGATCTGTTCCGCTCAACGTCAGCGTAACAAATGTGGTGGAGTCGCCATTTACGCCAAATTTGGCAAATTTTTCAGTGCTTGGATCTTCGTTTCGTAGTCCTGCGCTTACAGCGTGAGTGACGGAACACCCGGCTTTGTTTGATATCTTTATCACTTGCTTCTATCCGAACAAGAAATTCGTCGTAATTAGATGACATGAATGTGATATAATTCGTTGCAGTCAAAAATATTCCAGTAGAAGTCGCTGGAAAAGTAGTCACGTTGAACGAATTATTTTTCTTATTACCAACACAGCCTAGAAGTACAAAATATTGTGGGGCTGTGAAAGGCTGCAATGTTAGAGCGACTATTCTTATTACAGTAAGGTATTATTAACAGCTGCAGATAACTTCCACGAATTTAGTGTACTGAATATTTAATCCTTGCTCATTGAAACTGTTGAAACATTGAAACAGCCACAGTTGGTCCAAACACAGTGTCAGACCACAGAGAGATGCATCCTTGTCCAGCAAAGGAACACAGAGCACTTCTCTGTACAGAGCTTATGCAGGAAAAATGATATTGACGAAGATACTCATCGGGAATGTGTAGAAATTGTGCTGCTGATGAGATGAACCATTCGAATCAGAACAGCACAAGCAGCAGGGTTATTCAAAAGAGAGGGGTAAGTAGACAGTGTAATGTCAGATGAGCAGAGAGACTTTAAGTGGGAAACTAAAGGAGCAGTAAGGGAGCAATTCCGGAAGTAATGACTGACATCTTCGCACAAAACACCGCATGAGCAAATTGAAGAAGATAAGGCAATTTTTTTTAAGTAGAAAGGGAATCGACCACGCCCAGTGAGTAAAGTAATAAGAGGACTCCTAGGTAGACGGATGGAAGGAATATTGAGCGTATCGGGGATCCAGTTAAATAATTCTGTTCCGCCATTATTTTCTTGCCAATAAGTTCGCCATAAAAGAAGTGAAGAATGGTGTAAGCGGGAACGCACGCAACAGCGTGAAAGGGTCAAAGTGCGTAAATGGCCATATTACCAAGCACTACCACCATCCTGGTCGGCTAACTCATTTCCGAAAATTCCTTAGTGACCCCGGATATGAAATAAACTAAATGAGGCAAGAGAAGACACTAACTCATTTCCGAAAATTCCTTAGTGACCCCGGATATGAAATAAAATAAATGAGGCAAGAGAAGACAAACGATAGAGATCTTTCTTATGTAAGTATTTGTCGGGTTAAATGAAGTAACTGAAGACGACAGAAAGCAGAGATAGAGAATCAGTGTACAAATGAACGGGCCTAGAAGGAGGGTTATTAATAGCAAACGCAACAGCAGAATAGAATGCTACAAGCTCAGCGGCATATAGGCACTTGAAGGTGGTTCTAAGGATATGCGATGAACGTATAAAATATTTTTTTTTGTTGAGCTAAGAACAACAAAAGCAGCACCAGCACTCTTATGAGTGAATGACCCGTCTGTGTAAATATGCAATGCGCGCACAAAAAAGCCAAGGCTTCCTGATAACTACGTTGAGCAAAAGAAAATTTATATTTCAGTGAGGGATGATCAGACCAGATATTAAGTACAGGCTAAATTTCAAACGGGTTATACAATGTCTTGCCGTAGACAACGGGTTGCCGTAATGTAAAAAACAAACTCTGCACATAATTGGTCCAGATAAATAGGCAATGGAAGAACATTGACAAGGTCATGAAGAGCAACAGTTCTTGTACTACTGTAGGCACCAGTAAGAGCAAGAAGCGGAATGCGTTGCAACGATAAGACACGATCTCTAAGTCTGGAAAGCGGACACTGGAACCACCAAGCTGGGGCGGCATAGGTGCTTGTAGGAAGGATAACCTGATGATATATTAGGCGCAAATGCGATGGAGAAACATGAAAATGGAAACGGAACCAATTAAGGAGCTTGGTCGTAGATGCAATAATTTTCTCTTGCAAATGTTTAACATGAGGAATAAAGCTTAGCTGGGAGTCAAAAACAACTCCTAATAATTTGATATTGGTTTCACCTTGAGACTGTAACTGTCTAGGCGTATAGTTGGCTTCCGTTTGAGCAACGCCGGGACTCCATTAAAAAATAAAACATAAGAACAATTTTGAAGATTTAAGTGAACACGATACTTGCCACACCAGTTTTGGATTAATGTTAAAACATTTGAACCCAATGTTGACAACTCGTGGATAGTCTTTCCAGGGACGAGGATAATAGTGCCGTCCGCATATGCCTGAATGTGGATAGGTGAGGGAACAGGGATATTTAAGAGGTCGTAAATTAAAATGTTCCAAAGTAAAGGTAAAAGAGGAGAACCTTGCGGACTACCGACAGAATAAGGCACAGAAATAGTACAAGAAGAAGATTGATAGGTCAAATATCGGTTATCTAGGAAAGAAGTCAAGAGGGAATGTAAATTTGCTGGACAACGATGTTGTCTTAAAAAATTTAAAACCAAAGGGTGCCAAACACCATCAAATGCACCTCTGAAGTCCAGAGAAATGAGAACGACAGGAAATTTTTGTTGCTGCTATGTAAATAATAGCTCCCGCAGACGATAGAGAGCCTGAACAGAACTACGGCCAGGCGTGAAACCGTACTGATTTTTGTGCAGTAGATCATTCTGGAACAGGAAATAGTACAGCCTGCCATACAACAAACGTTGGTGCACTGTACCGAAATACTAATTAATGCAGATAGGCCGGTAAGAATTGGGAAGGTGAGCTGGTCTCTTCGGTTTGGGAATAAAAATAATCCTTCCAACTCTCCAAGCCTGAGGAAAGTAATCCAAATGCAAAGCAGAATTAAAAATAGAGAGGAAAAACAAGCGATGAGCATTAAACAAGGCGCGAACAGCACGAGCAGAGATTAGATCAGGGCCAGGAGAAGACGTCACAGCTATCGAATTGATTACACCTTCAATCTCCGCAGCAGTGAAGGGTAAATCTTGAACTGAGCTGTTGTAAGGCTGTGCTATAATGTCACGAACGTGAGTATGGTATGGAAGATCGTGGGAAAAAGTATCTGTAGCGATGTGAGTACGAAGTAGCAGCTTTACAGTGTCAGGAAGCGTTTCAGTATACGAGCCATCAGAGTACTGAAGAGGAGGAATTACAGAAGGGCACCTGAGCTTGCAAAAGGCATGTTTGTATGGCTTGCCAAACAGGAATTTGCGCGTAGCTGTGGAGGAGATCTCCTTTAAATAATTATTATGGGTGTTTCGAATATTATATCGATACGTTGCAAGAGCCCTATAATAAACTGAGCGGTGGAAAATTCTTAACTGAGGGTCTGAAATGCACTGCAAGCGGCGGCGAAGAGCGCGCACACGGGACCGCTCCATCCTCAAATCAGCCGTCCACCAAATGGAACCCTCGGGAAATTTGGGTTTTACCAAACGCAAGTTTTTCTTATATAGTGTCATAAAAGTGTCGTTAAATTTAGCTGGAACCTGATCAAGGGCGGACGCTGAATGGAACTGATGATTATAAAAATATTGAAACCAAGTCAAAGAAGTTAACTGGTAAATTAAACGACCCGAGCTTACAATCTAGTTGTAAGCTCAGCGCCATGTTTCTCTCTTCTTGTTCTGTGTCCTGCTGTCTTGGGCTGTTGAAAACAGCTCGTAATACCTTGGGCCCTGTAGGTGGTAGCCAGCGCTTCTTACTTTCTTTTCTAGCCTGCATTTGGTTTTTTTATTAGGTTGCTAATCGTTAGGCATTTGGAAGAGTTTCCGGTCAACAGTTAACGTGGGCTTCTCACAAGTGTGTTAAGGGGAGGAACAAGTCTCTAAAACTGTAAACCAATGACATCTTGTCGTCGCTTTCCCGTTAAGCTACACCTGTAAGCAACAATAAGCTTGCGAGTGGTGAAAACACGATACAATGCTCTTCATTTGCTGTTCAAGGACAGCCACGTTGTCTGAGAGAGAACATGTATTACTTCCTGGCAAGTTATTAACCACTGAACTTAAGTGGCATGCATTCTCTTTGCGCGGCTAGATGTTGCGATTGTACTTTTGCTTGATTACAGATACCTCACTGGCTAGCTTTGATGCACCAACTTTTTCCGTGTTAGCAAAGACAACAATTCATGATTATGTATTGCGCTTTGGTCCTTATGACTCTCCGAGGGCACTCTAAACATCTTAATGGACTTTTGATTCATGGAGATAGTTTTTCGCTTCGAGCGCATTTATTGCGCGACCGCTTTGTGCCCTTTTCCTTCAGCATTCCAATGCAAAAACAAACTGGCCACTCCTAGTCGCAGCGATTTAGGAACTCCAGTTGTATGTGCCTTCGTTTCACCGCAAGGCAGTTTTCACATAACGCGAGGTTACTACGTATTCTATTAACGCGACTTGGCCTATATAAAAGTAAAAAGGAAGCAGACTGTACTCTGGCGCACTCCCTGTGAGCGGCAGGGTAGGCTCCAAAGCCGTGGGTAGATTTCCATTACTAAATATAAGAAACAGCTACGGTTGGCAACGGATACAAATTCAGTCTTAAAAATTTGCAAAGTTATAGCAGGTAAAGTAAATTTAGCCGAGGTTTCAGTCTCCTCTGTTTGCTAACAGCCAGATCTCCGGTGCCGAGCTAAATTGCCTGTTCCCATTACAAAATGTATCAAGTTACTGTGCTTTCTAGTGGGAATGTGCCCTTGCTGCCAAGTCTAAGCATTCCATATTTTTAGTGATTGAAATCTACCCTGGGACTTGTGCAGCATACCAAGCACCTAAAAGGAAGTCCGCTATAAAGGATGGCGTACCTCCTTTTTACTTCCATACAGGATTAATCGTGTTCTGAGCGTATAGTACGCAACCTGCAACATTTTTTTTTCGTTTTTCCGGGCTGAACAACGACCAGATCAAGGTAACTCTGCAGTGCATAGGAGAATACATTGATTCAGAGGTACTAGTCAATCCTTTAGTCTGCATTGTCTGCATTCATACAACCAGAAATTCAAAAATACGCCGTGCATGCACAGTAATTAAGCATTCTTTTCAGCACTGTGGCAGGCTCTGATGTTTTGTAATCCCTTATTTTCTTCACAGTTCAAGGAAGAGGCGAAGGTTATCATCTAGAGCCAGGGTGACAACTTGGCTGAGACTCCTAAGAAGCTGTGCGAGGCCGATGTGGACTTTGTGAGTGCACTGTTTTGACACTCTTTGGAAATAACTCCCTCTCGTAATCCTGTTAGCGAACCCATGTCGCAAAACACTTCCTCTTGCTTAAGCGTTCTAAAGTTGTGACAGTGTTCACTGTGGTGGTTCTGCGTGTATCGATTTCTATTAAACACTTATCGGCAGATAGGTTTCTTTGTTAGGTCTATATTCGATGTACTTAAAAAAATATGAGTTTTCTGGGTACCTTTCGCCCGCAGCTGCTCAAACATTGAAGATTCTGAATGCCATGCACAGTAAGAAAAAAAGAGGTGCATCACACGGTAGTCGCTTCCTTTTTTCTTTTAAGAGCAGTATACAATTTTTGATCTGAACACCTGTGTGTGTGAGCCAAAACTATATTATAAAAATCACGTTTCTAATGTCTCCGAAATATAAGTTTAATACCGAGGCGTTGCACTTAGCAAAATGTGTAAATAGCCTTACGCAGAAGGAATGTTGTACTCATTGCTTTTAATAACGAAACCCTAGCACAGTAAAGATTTCATTTTAGTTTTCGCCCTGCAAAGGAAACAACCTGAGTCGAATACAGCAGTTTTCACATGTTACTTTCAACAAAAGCAGTGTCATGCAAAAGATGCCAAACTACGATTACCTTTTGGTGTGAATAGCGCGCTACACGCTAACAAAAACGACAACTGGAACGGGGGACACACGACAAGCGCGCACTAACAACTGAGATTTATTCTGGTACGAATGCACATAAATACATTTAATGCACATGCTTAAAACAATCACTTCATTGCCAACGGCTGTGTCGCACGCTCCTTCGTTTCTTTATTAGATGTGACTCCTCACTTGATAACAACACCGAGGGTGCGCTTACGCACTCGTCTTCACCGGCCTCGCTTATCTCAGAGGCTTCTTTTATTTCTCTTTCTTTCTTTTCCTTTGCCCGAGCTGAAATTGTAGTCCGTTCAAAGTAAGGTTAAGATTTGTGAGTTGCGCAATGGGAGGCAAGGTTTCCAGGATTCGTTATTGTTCCTAAATTATTACTGTGCCCTTTCAACCTGGTGTTTAGACATCTGCCTGATTGACCTATGCAGCTCATGCCGCATGACAAGGGAATTTTGTAGACTATACCGGTGCCACATTCTACGAACTTTTCTTGGTGTGCGATACCAAACGTGTTAGCTACTTTTTCCACCATTTATTAATTTCATGACAAACGCTCACTAAATTTTGGGGTGCGGTAAACACCAGGGGAACATCATATCTGTTTGCTACTTTCTTTAAGCCGTGCGAAACATTATGTATATAAGGAATGAGAAGCACTACAGCACCCTGCTCTGCATACTTTTTTGCGGTCTTTTGCTATCCAGTAGCTTTTGTTGATTCTTTTCAGCCACAGACGTTATTAGCGCGTCAGGGTTTCCACTCATCCTTAGCCTATCAACTTGCCTCTTGATGCTACGCTCTTCCTGATGAGAACACGAATCCCTAAGACACTGTGCCAAACTGTAACTTGCTAAACTGCTTTTCGCCAACCTAGAGTGCGCGGAATGGTAACTTCAGATGCTTTGTCCCGTTTTCGTCAGGTACGTCCAACAAGTGTGTTTGCCACCCACCTTCTTTTATCTCTATGTCCAAGAATCTAATAACAGAGTTCTGTGGCAGCTCGAACGTGAATGCCAGCCCGGCGAAAACCTCTCGGAAAACATCTAATATGCTGCTTACTGACAATCGGTTCGCAATCACAAAAGGGAAACAAATGAGGAAATCATCAACAAAGCGAAATGCCTTTAGTAATTCAAACAATGCCAATCTTGATTTCAAGGCCCGGTTCCCCCTTGCCATGTAGGTATCCGAAATGACCGGAGCAATGCACGACCCAATGCTAATACCACTTTTTTGAACGTACATTTTCGAGCCAAATTCTACAACCAAAGAACTGAAGTATTTTTTCAGCAACTGTAGGAAACCTGAGACACTAATGCCACACTCATTTGGAACCTGACTGCCCCAAAGCGATCAACACATTCTTCAATTGCAGTTAATGCAGCCGCGGCTGGAATATTAAACTACATGTCCTTAACATCCATTGATACACGGGTACCTGGCGTGCTTTTCTTCAAGATGGTGATGACTTCTTCAGAACCCCGGACTTTAAACGGGTCCTCCACATGCAGTCTTGCAAGGTTCCCTTGTAGAAACCGCGCTACACACCTCTGCCACTTCTCTCTGTCATCAATGATTGTCCGGAACGGATGCCCTTCCTTGTGTGTTTTCGCGGTGAACAGTGGCGTCACTCTCAGGTTTTCGTGCATTCCTCCGGTCATTTCGGATCTCTACATGGCAAGGGGGAACCGGGCCTTGAAATCAAGATTGGCATTGTTTGAATTACTAAAGGCCTTTCGTTTTGTTGATGATTTCCTGGTTTGTTTCTCTTTTGTTATTGCGAACCGATTGTCAGTAAGCGTCATATTAGATGTTTTCCAAGAGGTTTTCGCCGGTCTGGAATTCACGGTGGAGCTGCCACAGAACTCTGTGATTAGATCCTTGGACATAGAGATAAAAGAAGGTGGCAGGCACACGTGTTGAACGTACCTGACGAAAACGGGAAAAAGCATCTGAAGTTACCATTCCGCGCACTCTAGGTTGGCGAAAAGGAGTTTAGGAAGTAGCAGTCTGGCGCAGTGTCTTAGGGAGTCGTGTTCTCATCAGGTAGAGCGTACCATCAAGAGGAAAGTTGATAGGCTAAGGATGAGTGGATACCATGACGCACTGATAACGTCTGTGGCTGAAAAGAATCAACAAAAGCTACCGGATAGCAAAAAGACCGGACAAAAATCATGCAGAGCAGGGTGCGGTGTGCTTGTCATTCCTTATATACATAATGTTTCGCACACTTAAAGGAAGTAGAAAACAAATATGATGTTCCCCCGGTGTTTACCGCACCCCGGAAATTAGTGAGCGTTTGTGATGAAATGAATAAATCAGGGAAAAGTAGCTAACACATGTGGTGTCGCACACAAAGAAAAGTTCGTAGAATGTGCCCCCGGTATAGTCCACAAAATTTCATTGTCATGCGGCATGAGCTTCATTGGTCAATCAGGCAGATGTCTAAACACCAGGTTGAGAGAGCACAGTAACAACTTAGGAAAAATACCGAATCATGGAAACCTTGCCCCCGTTGTGCAAATCACAAATGTTCACCTTACTTAGAACGGACTACAATTTTAGCGCGGACAAAGGACAAGAAAGAAAAATAAAAGAACCCTTTGAGATATGGGAGGCCGGTGAAGACGAGTGCGTAAGCACACCCTCTGTTGTTGTTATCAAGTGAGGAGTTAGATCTAATCAAGAAGGAGCATGTGCATGAAATGTATTTATGTACTCTCGTACCAGAATAAATCAAAGTTGTTAGTGCGCGCTTGTACTCTTTCCTTCACAACGACCTCCCCAAATTGTTGACTTCCAATCCCAGAAAGTTTTGGCAGGTCATAAGTGAGCACCCGGCACATACCATCACTCTAACTAAAGAGTCTGGAGAGGAAGCTGATGACATTGAGTGCGCTGACATTTTTAATAACGCCTTTTCATCTGTATTCACTAATGAAATTCACCCACCAACTGCAACTTTCGCCGTCAATATAGAGTCCAGCATGCCTGCTATCGCGTTTTCTGAAGCCGGCATTTCCTCGCTCATTGAACACCTTAAAACTTCATCATCGGCCGGCGTCGACGAAATTAACTCCAAAATACTGCGCAACACTAAGAATATTTCTGCAATGTACTTATTGTTATAGTTTTCACAGTCGCTTTCTACAGGTTCCATTCCGGATGACTGGAAAGTGGGAAAGGTGATTCCCGTCTTTAAGTCCGGTAACAAAGATTCTCCTTTAAATTACCGTCCGATATCATTAACCAGCATACCTTGCAAACTCATGGAACACGTCATCTATTCTCAAATCATGGACTTTCTTGACGCTATCAACTTCCTTCATCCCTCACAACACGGGTTTCGCAAGGGTTTGTCATGTGAAACTCAACTGGGCGTCTTTCTTCATGGCGTTCACTCTAACCTCGACCTCAATTTACAAACTGACGCTATTTTTCTAGACTTTGCTAAAGCATTTGATAAAGTTCCCCACAGGCGTTTACTGCTAAAACTAACCATGCTAAAACTGCATCCTAACGTCTTATTGTGGATCGAAGAATTCCTTTCTAACCGCTCCCAGTTTGTTTTCGCTAACAGCCAGAGTTCCAACCCTCTTCCAGTAACATCAGGCGTACCCCAAGGTTCTGTACTTGCTCCCCTCCTATTCTTAATCTTCATAAACGACTTACCCTCAAACCTGGTTTGCAATGTTCGTCTGTTTGCAGACGACTGCGTCATTTGCCACACGATTTCCAACACCTTTGACCAATCACAGCTCCAAAACGACATTGACACAGTGCATGCCTGGTGCGATGACTGGCTAATGTCGCTTAACCCTAATAAATGTAAACTCGTATCTTTTCACCGCCGGCGTAACCCCCATATTTTCCCTTACTCCGTTGCTAACGTTCCACTAGAATCTGTATACTCATACAAGTACCTAGGTGTCACCTTGTGCCAGGATCTCTCCTGGCGCTCTCATGTAACGAACATCGTCGCATCAGCTAACCGGTCATTGGGTTTTTTGAAACGTCATCTACGGCACGCCCCTCAAAGTATTAAACTTCTCGCCTACCAATCACTCATTCGACCAAAACTAGAATACGCATCTGCTATCTGGAACCCGCAACAAGCATATCTCATCAGTTCACTATAATCTGTCCAAAATCGCGCCAGTGTATCGTCACTTAAACGACAATCAGGTTTATCAACTCTTGCCCATCGTCGTCGCATTGCTTCTTTTAGTCTGTTTCATAAGTTTTTTTACAGTTCCCTCGGACAACCACCCTACATCACACCGCCCGCTCGCATATCTCATCGCACCGGCCATCCACTGCAAGTGTCATGCCAACGCACCCGCACCGTCACTTTTTCCGCATCCTTTTTTCTTCGCACTGCTAAAGACTGGAATGGCCTTCCCCACGACGTTGATGCCATCACCTGCCAATCAAGTTTTGTGAACAATTTAAATATGCATTTCATAAATATCATGTAAGCAATCATATTCAACCTATATTTGTACTCCCACCCCTTATGTAACACCCCCAAAGTGGGGTCTTTAAGGTAATAAAGTGAAGTGAAGTGAAGTGAACAATTCTGAGTGGAGGCTTGCATGACTGGCTAATGAAAAACCCGTCGCAAATGCCTCTACTAAGCGTGACTGCATGTTTCCGGTGAGCTGCGATGATGGTTATTAAGGAAAGGGTGCGACCAAGGAAGCCGAACATTGTTCGCTGATATTAGTTTCCCAGTAAAGGTCGAGAGGGAATGAGCAGTCACCAAACCTTTATTACCTCGATACTTGTGATCCTACAGGAGAAGTCCAATCGCCCCATCTCTCTCGGGGTGCGACAACGAATATCGCTGCCGATTTCTCGTGATACAAACCGGATTATTCTTTGCGAAAGTGTGAACCAAGACTGCGCTCAAAAATTGCGACAGATCCGGATTTTGTGATCAGTAGGAACGCTTTTTATAATCGTAAAGCCAGTCTGTCCCGAATTCCCTTGCTCTCCCGTCGATATTGGGTGAAATGATAAGGAATAGCGATATCAAGGAGAATGTTTGTCCCTAGGTGTTATTTTCGCAAAACGCAAAATACTAATCACTACAAAATTATTTTCGCTTAAGGGAAACGCAGTGGTTTCCACGAGAAAGAAAGCCTACCAGGGGCGTCAGAAAGTTAGGTGGGCGAATGAGTTTATCAAGTTTGCATGCTTATGGTGGCTGCAATTGTCGCAGGAAAAGTTTTATTCGAGAGATAGGGGAGAGGCGTTTGCCCTGCAGTGAACGTTGTCAGGCAGGTGATGTTTATGTCATTTTCGCTTACGGTATGCGAGAAAGTATTTAGCAGCAGGTTCGTAAATTGAAGTGTGGTGACTGTTTACTTCAAGTCATTCAATTCGTTTAAATGGTGCGAATTGAAAAGTGATGTGTTATAAATGAATCCAGTAGTTTTTCTTGTCAGGGACACTAAGAAATATATTATATACAAAGATCGCTGGATAAGCGCAGCACAAAATAAAATTTTGCTAGGCAACAGCGGCTCAAGGTCAGTCCACGCCCATACTGCCGAAGTTCGCGACGAGCCAAAATGGCTCCCTGGCTGGAGCAGTAAAGCTTTCGCTTTAAAACAGTGCCGTAAGTTTAAATCCTAGCCCCGTTCTTCAGGTAACACACCGTAATGCTGAAACTGTGCCGAATAGTGTTACCTCATCGGCCCTTGCACGGCGAAGGCCGGCTTGATCGGCCTAAACCGGAAAGGCACAAACAATCATCTAATGGCGAAATTTAAGTATTTCCTTCTGTACAGCCTCCTATTGGTGCAGGCAGGAGCTTATTGGTTTACATTCTTTTTATGGCAGCTCCACCATATTATATGTACAGCCTCCTAGATTTTGCATCATAGCCGAGCCGCCGTGGCTGTGTGACTTTGGCGTTCGGCTGCTTATAACATCGTCGCAGGTCTGATCGCGGCCGCGACAGCCTATTGCCGGTGGAGACAAAATTCAAAAAGCCGGTGCGCTGTGCAATGTCAGCGCGAGTTGAAGAAACCCAGCTGCTGTGAATTAATCCACAGCCCTCCACTACGGCTTCCCTAGTAGCCTATGTCTCGCTTCGGGTCGCTGGAGCCCACAAATTTCTACTACAATTTATTTACGCTTCATAAATTATTTCCACTGAGAGGCTTCGACGCTGAGAAGCTGTTTCTTCGCTTTCACAAAGTGTATTGTGATAACGGGATAACATGCCGATGCGGCCATTCTGTGTACCGCGTTACTGCCACGTGCCGATAAGATCATCGAATGTGTTATCGTGTGTGGTCATGTGATGTTCGACGCCCTTTTCCACTTGACCATATATATATATATATATATGTCCTGTTCTTGTACGCTTTTGCTAATAAACGTTTGCCCCCGGCTTCGACGCGTTCAACTGTGAACGTTACAGTGGCGACGAGGATGGGATAGCCCTGCGGGTGGAGGACGGTCATTCTTCGCGCGATGGCTTTCGGCAGTCGCGTCGGCGAGTTTAGGCTAAACGGGAATTCTTCATGGGAAGAATACGTGAAACGCACATAGAGAAACATACTTCGTGAAAAGCGGACACTCCCGTAGGGCCCTGCGGTCGAGCTACTACACTGCCGCCAGCGCCCTGAGCGGGTGGTCAGACCGCTAACTTCGTCCTCCGAGATTTTAGGCCTGTGCTTCAGCTCTGTTTCAGTTTCGGTTTTGATAGCAATGATTTCGATTCTGTTTTACCTTTAGCTATTAAAATATTCAACTACGTCATCCAAGTGAACCACAGGGGCTTTAATATTTCATTTCTAAGCATGCCATACATATAGACGTAATAAACTCTGATCGCAGAGGATCGCAGACCTTTACTCGAAATACCACCTAGTTTCTCGAAGTACGCAAGCTGATTTAGCTCATACAGGTTTGAATAATGCAATCAGAGCTGTTCTTACTTTAATTTTGTGCCGTCATTTAGCCGCCTCTTTCAGTTGCACACATACGAGGAAGTGTTTTCACACAAAGAGTTAATTTGTTCTTGCTTACAATTCGAACTGTACAGAAAAAATGCTGGATCACACACATTATATAAAATACATCACAATACAAAAGCAACAGGAAATAAGGTAGGGCAAAGCGGGTAGCGCCATGTCACGAACAAAAAATATTGCACATACGCTCTGCGGGTTTGTCATCTAAAACATCCGTGCGAACAAGAGAACAGGAGTTGTCAACAGCTAGACACAAGTAACGTGTTAAAAAAAAGTACGTATAGCGCGCTCGATTCCTGCACATCAGCAGGTCTGAGCGATAGGCATAGGTTCATAGGCTTCTGAGAAATACAAGCACAACATATTCAATACATCATAGTAACACAATAGTAAGCTTGCACTCTTCGTAAAAGGTGATTATTGCGATTTTTTGGTCAAGGTGTAGACACCACACAAAAAAATCCACATTCGGGCTGCACGCTCTTGTTCTAAAACAAGACAAATATGGACAAATGGCAAACAACAACGTAAATCGTCTCTTCGAAAAAGGCTGCAGTTGCCTTCGTGAACAATAAAAAAATACAACTTTCTACAAGCATTGTCCTACATGTACAGAATTAAGTCCATATCTTTGCTAATTATCGAACTTAGCAAGGGGAAGGAAAGATGTAATAAATTATCAGCCCAATAATGAACATAGCGACACATATATGTAAGCGAACCCTGTGTTCTGTTGGCAGCGATGAGAAACAATCAGACATCAGGCTTTAAATTTGTCCAGCTGTCTGCCAGACACCGATTGCGTGAAGCGAATACTGTCGAGGTCTCTATTGATGAATCGTACATGCCAGAAAAGTCGAATTCTGCATATCATCCTCGGAAACCTTTCACGGCACTGCAGGGAGCAAGAAGGAAAATCGCCAACATTTGCCAGGAGCTCATACAGTGTACCACAAACGTGGCGTACATGGGATGTTTCTACAATTACAGAAAGGAATCGAGTCTCCAGTTGCTGTATAAATGCAAAAGCTGATTCAGAAGGAACTGTCAAGTTTCCAAAAAGCCTACCCGGAATTGATAGGCTTTGAGCATGGTGAAATACTGATGCGGTTTGTTTAGGCCACAATTCTCATCTTTGAGCAGTTCGGAGCATGTACATTCTTCTTCTGTATTTCTAAGAAATTGCCTAATTATAAATCCACGACACGACAAGCGCACACTGAAAATGACCTTCAGCGAGCTGACAACTCCAATATCCTGTCGGCTGAACAGTAGGAATAGCCGTCTTCTTCAGCGAAGTCATCCCGGGGTCCATGAAGTCACCTGCGGTGAAATGGTCCCCTCAGATGCGGTACGTGGCGTACAGCTGGGTCGGCGACTTGTCTAACAGGTCGCCCCTCTTGGCATACTCGATCCAGGCCTTCGACCTGAAACAATTATTGCGCAGTATAACATGCAATTATTCGCTTCTCTGGCTGACTAAAAAAAAGCATGCGCATAAGCCGGTTCTAACAAGAGATTGGCAGCACTGTTTTATATTTTCTTTATAATACACAGAAAAGGCGTCAATCACCTGCTGTCACTAGGAATTCGGAAGAACTTCGTCCCCGGCTTTATTTGTCTTCGCCCGTTGTTCCCACGCCATGAAACGCAGCAGTAGCTCCGGTAATTTAACCCGCTCCGTGGCATATTAGTGTGGGCTTGTGTACAGACTGTAAAGATGGTTGCAGTCATAAATGGCCAAGAGAAATATATCACAGCAATAAAGATAGAAAATAAAAATAAACTTGCTGATGACAGTTATTTATAATATGCTTGCAGGCAAGCATGTTAACATGTCGTTCATGAAAAATTCTATTTAGCTTCAATCCCTTCCGAAATCGAGCTGACGTAGGCTGACTTTGTGTCTATAAAGCAGTAACTGTTGTCAATAGTTCTCTCTATGGTTTTCTTCCAGACCGTACAGGTGCGGCCAGAATAATACGGAGCACGCGACAGGCGACGCATCAAGGAGAAACTGCATCTAAGCGCCACCTATCAACAACAGTCATAAACACTTGGCTCTCCGCGCGCAGCGAGAGTACCCGCCACCGAGCCCCGCTCTTTGCTTCAACCCTGGCGTTACCTTTGCTCGAAAGATGCTGCGCAGTTGCGAGCAAAACCGCCAGGTGATGCCTTCATCCAAGCGGGCTGAGTTTATCGTCGATGTCGCGCGCCGAGCGACGAGCTGCGTTACGAAGCGCGCAGGCTTTTGTTTGCAGCAGGCATGCAGTAGAAACATGTCACGATGCTGCCTCTCACAAGAGGAAAATGCTGAGGGAAAAAAATAGTTTTCTTCCCTTAACTGCCGAAATGCACTTTTACTTATCTTTAAATTTGCTGCGCGTATTTCTTCTTATTTGACAGCATATATCAGTGAAGATTGCGGTCGTGTGAAGGATATACTTTTACGAAGGACGAAGAATGCAGTGTTTCTCCAGCACAGAAATTGAGGGACTACAGAATAAAATATTTGATATCGGAGCTTACGTTTCCACACTAACCACAAACAAAAAAAAAACGCCGGATATCATTTAGGTCTTCGCCTAGGAAAACTAGCGTTTATTATCAAATATGACTTGCACAAGACAACTGTTTAGAGAAATAACTTTTATAACAGAAGAAAACAGCAAAAAAAAATTACATGAACCATAACAAAACCGAGGATACAGTTAAATGATCTATTCGACTCGTTATCTTTTATTTTTATCGGCATTCTTGCCTGGCCTCATTTTTCAATTCATTAGAAAACATGCAAATGCATATCGATTCATTTGTAAATGTCTGCTGTTTGTGGCCATCGATTCCGCAGACCTACAGGCATTACACCTCTTCAATGTCGTTGCCGTGTCCACTGTCCTTAGTTGAGACGGCGGAGAAAAAAAAAACGGGCTTTTTGGTGTGCGGCCAGCTAGTAGTGGGTAAAATTCCCGTTCACACGAATTGCTTCTTGCCTGCGGTCTGGGAGTGACTGAAAGAGGCTTTCAACGTAGCCACCCCTCTTGGAAAGGCGCTCCCATTCGTCATGAACCGCTGTCCACAGTTCGTCCGGGCCGGCTGTCCTCAAGTTCATTTTAGATAGTTCTGACTTCATTACACCCCATACGTTTTCAATTATGTTAAAATCTGCTCCTCTTGGAGCCCAATCCAATAGTCGAACAGCCCTCTCCTCAAGAAGAGATTTAACTGCTCTGGCGCAGTGAATGGGGCTCTGGTCGTGTTGCAGAAGAAAGCAACCGTCCTTGTAAGGCCCGTCCAGAGCGTATGGAATCAGGATATCTTCAAGAAGGTCACAGTACGAAGCCGAGTTGTAGTAGTGTGGTAGTCGCACCAACGGTCCGAGGCCGTGGAGGCTAACCGCGCCCCAGACGTTCACGCTGCAGCGGCCACTGCTGAGGACACTTGGCACGAACTCGGGATTATACCGGGTTAATGTAAGAAAGGGGAAAATATTAGCGCCCTCAAGAAAGATATTTACTAGCAGGGTGAAAAGGGCAGATGATTTAGAAAGGACCGACCAACCTTCCTTCGCCGAGCAAAATATATTTTTTGCATAACCAGGCACCAAATACATTGTGCAAAGAAGATACTCTCCCGCTGTGACGCCACCGCTCCTTCAAAAAGTTATTTCTAAATCCCTTTATCAGATTACTGGTATTAGCATGAGGTGACACATTGTTACCCTTAAATGCTCAAGTGCACAAGAGGTCGACCAGGGAGCAAACAAGGGTAATAAGAACGCACATTAAACGTAGCATGTTTCGTATTCCTGGCCACCAGGTGCTTTTTGTGATACGGAAGATGAGAATGAGGACTGACATATAACATAAAACAAGGTCAAAGTAAGTAGCCAATGCTACAGTCATAATTACCTAGAGTTTAACGGTCGCCACACTCGGCGATGCTGATCCCACCGCGAGCTGAACGTGCTCTCGTCTGTAAAGATAACTTCACCCCACTCGGTTATGCCCCACTCCGCATGAGCTCGGGCAAATTCTAGGCGTTGTCGTCGCTGTCGGTCCGTGAGGTAAGGCTTTTGAGCCGCCACACATGCCTGGAGACCAGCTTCTTGTAGTCGCCGCCGAATTGTTCGCACGCTGACATCTATGTCTAGTGCGTCCCGAATCTCCTGTGCGCTCAGAAACGGCTCTGCCACTGCTGCTGCGATGATTATTCGGTCTTCGTCCACAGATGTGCAGCTGCTTCTGCCTGACCGTGGCGCATCTCCTAAGCTGCCATGGTCGTCCCGATATGCTTGTATAATCCTGTTCACCGCTGTCATTGAACGTCCTGTTATCCGGCATATCTCTCGTTGAGAAGTTCCCTGTATCGATAAATGAATTATTTCCCTTCGAACTTCTAAAGGCACTCTTGACGGCATCTTGTGTTGCCTGTCGCGCCAAATATTTTCCATCTACACCAGCAGAAAGCTCGACGTGGTCTGAACGTGGGCCCCGGTTTTAGATGGCCCGTATCAGCATGCATATCAGTCGCATATCAGTCGATGATTTTGCATTTTATTAATCGCGCTAGCGAATACACCACTGGTCACATTGTGTCTTGGAATGACAGTGTGAAATCTACTGCCGCACGGCCGCGACTGCCGCACGGCCGTGACAGCGCAAGATAATACGCGGTAAAAGACGGCCGACTAGGGCCCGTCTCCAGTTTGAGCCGCTGATCGACGCTAGCGCCGAAGCGCTTGCTGGTGTCAGCAGAGCAGACTGTAAGCAGTGATGCGATAGGCCTGCGGCAAAAAAGTAGGTCCGTGCCCCGGCGCCTCTCTGCGCCACGCATAGTTCCGGCCGCTCCTGCTAGGTAGCGCGCTTAAGCAGCTCTCCGCAGTTCTGCCACCGTTCCTGTGCTCCGTATTATTCTGGCCGCGCCTGTACCTATATGTGGTACGGGCCAGTGATAAGCTTTCATTTTAGTGATCACACACTGTCGTAATGATTGCGTAGATCGCAGTATCCGCAACGATTTTTTTATATCCATTCACGTGGGCACTTTCGATTGTGGTCGAGCCCTCGACCGGGATCCGACTTTCAATCGCGATGGAAAATGATCGCTGATATAGCGGTCCAAGGATCGGGAGTAAGAACAGCCCTAGCGCAACAGATGTCACCAAGTAGGTCCTAAAGAACCAACAAAGTTTCCCAAGTTGGCAGAAAAAATCCGTGTATATTACTTTTTCCAGAAAAAAAAACATTACAATTTGGTATTATGGCTAAAAAAACGTAACTATCAATGCCGATGACCTGAAATTCTTTGAAATACATGAAGTCGGCGGTATTCACACAGATATGAGAAACGTATTAGCATTCGTTGTAATGCTGTCTAAAACAACCTTTCTTTGTTTATATTTTAGGCTTATCTCTTTTGCTGTTCGTTTCCTAGCATTCTATGACACCTAAAAAGCACACAGTAGGTTTCGAACCCAATCGGGCAGCTCGATTCCGATGCTCCGATGGCAGTCAACTATTCCTAAACGCGGCTCAAACGATATCTGAGCATATTGAGGCCCGATTAGGATTTGACCGATCACGATCAAAACTGCCCCCTTCCCGTGTGACGAAGGTATTTTCACGTGGTCGATTTCAAATGTGCATTACACTGTTCGACCCACGCCATATAAAAGGTATGTGTTACGATACGGGTGAGCCATCGATAAATTCTATGTTTTAAACCGAACGTGTTTCGAGTGACTTTTCGAAAATTACGCTTTCGAAGTAATGCACATGCTCTTCAGGAAAAGACAACAAAAGGATGACTCACGGCTAATATTATATGCTATGCTTGCAAAATACGTTCACGCAGCATAACAAACGACTTCCTACAATCTTCTTAGCTCAAGAAACATCTAAATTAATCCTGCGGGCAAAAGGAAACAACTTACCGGAAAAACGAGGTGATGCGTTGAAAAGTGCGGTGAGGTGGGCGTAACCGGCGGCACATGACAGGCGCAGCTCAAGCTTCTATATGGAAATGGAGCGCTTGGACGCAACCCGGTGGACGTGTGATAAGCTGTCGACCTTTGAAGTAGAGTAGAAGCAAACATAGGCCGCCTGGCGGGTGGTCAGACCCTTGTTTGCGCAGCCGCGAAACGGCCGGAGTATCCGCTCTTTTACGAAGTATGTTTCTCTGTGGAGCGCATCGAGTTGTGCTGCGCAGCGAACAAGCTGACCAGTGACGCCAAGAGGGCAGCCTTACTGAGCTGTTGTGGGGAGGCGACGTACTCCCTGGTAGCAACGCTCTTAAAACCTCAACGACCGCTAAGTGTCGAGTACCAAGTCATCGTCGACGCCGCGAAGGACCACGTCAATCCGTAGCCGTCAGAGTTGTACAAAAGATATGTTTTTTCGAGGCGAGACCAGCAGTACGACGAATCTGTAGCTGACTACGTCACATCCTTACGCAAGCTAGCTGAGAACTGCGGCTTTTAGCGACAAACAGCTGCCCTTGGATGTAATGCTGCGTGACCGCCTGGTATTCGGATTGAGGGACAGCGTTGTTCAGCTACGGCTGCGGACAGAAAAAAAACGACGCTCAAGAGAGCTTACGAGCTCGCATTGACCGCGGAAATAGCCGCTAAAGAGCAACGCGTAATGAGCCAGCATAAGCAGGCAGCTGTAGACGTGACAGCAGAAGTGAGCACGCCCCCTCAAAACGAGCAGGAGGAAGAGAATCGCGTCGGAGCGTCGAGTCAAGTTCCGGACGAAAGGAGTTTCCGATGTGGCGGCAAGCTCGAAGCGTATCGCTGCAAGTACAATAACGCGATGTGTATCAACTGCTCTAAAACAAGGCATCTAGACAAGTCGTGTCGAAGAAAAAAAAAATGAAAGTGCAGCATGAGCTGGAGGAGACTGCATCCACGCCGGCGCATACTGAGTACGACGCTCTACTCCGCATCAGTCAAGTAACGAACTCTCCCAGATTTGTTGTCACCGTCAGCATTGGTGGTCAGAACGTACAGATTGAAGTCGACTCCGGAGCAGCTAGGTCAATTATCAGCCGCAAGTAATATAAAAAACTGCAAGCAGCTAAATGTATTGACCTGGAAGAATCAGATGCTCAGCTCGTCACCTGGACGAAACAAGGCCTTGCTTGACATTGTGGGAAAAGCCAGGGTTCCCACAGAATTCAAAGGGCGAAATTGCGAGCTGTCGCTACTGGTAGTGAGAAATGACGGCCGCACACTTCTAGGCCGTGATTGGTTCAAGGCGTTAAACATAGAGCTTACAGGTATTCACACCGTGAGCAACAGGCAAGAAGCTATCCTGTCAAGGTATGCAGACATTTTTAGCGAGTCATTTCCAGGCGCTACACTGCCGCCGATTCACATTGAGCTCAGGCAGGACGCTCAGCCAAGGTTTCTGAAATGTCGCAGCATTCCGTTTGCGCTTAAGGACGACGTCATAGCTGAGCTGGAAAGACTGGAGAGACAAGGAATTCTGCAAGCAACGCCGTATTCAAAATGGGCTACACCTATCGTTGATGTTCGAAAAAAGAATAGATCGCTCAGAATCTGCGGTGACTACCGAAGCACAGTCAACTAAGCGTTGAGGAGCAACGGTTATCCTTTGCCTATGAGCCAAGAATTATTCGTAAAGTTGGGCAAAGGCTGCGTTTTTTCGTGGACTTGACGCAGGCGTACCAACAACTGATACTTGATGACGCCACAACGCAGGTTCTCACGATAAACACCGTAAAAGGGCTGTACAACGTGCGACGTTTGCCGTACGGCGTCAGTAGCTCCAGGGTTTTTCCAACGCGTAATGGACACAGTCCTCGCGGGTCTGCCGCAAGTAGCTGTGTACCTGGACGACATTCTGGTGGCCAGCGAAACCGCAGAAGAACAAAGCCGAATGCTCGCCGAGGTTTGCGAACGAATTTCAAGAACGGGACTGCGGGTCCAGTCGGCAAATTGCGAGTTTTTTAAAGAAAGCCTGGAATTCTTAGGCCACAGCAGAGACTCGCGTGGTATCTACCCATCGAAAGCTAAGGTAGAAGCGATTCATCAAGTGCCTGTACCGAAAACCAAGAAAGCTGCAAGCATTTCTCGGCATGGTGAACTTTTATAATCGTTTCTTGAAAGGCCGCCCCGAGGTCGCAGAAGTTTTGTATCGTCTACTGGAGACTAACGTTGCGTGGATGTGGCGTGAAGAACACCAGGAAGCGTTCGAAAGCCTGAAGCAGCATCAAACGTCCGACTCGCTGCTGGTGCATTTTGATCCCAGTGCGCCTTTAGTTCTGTCATGCGATGCTTTACAGGTGGGTGTAGGAGCAGTCCTAGCGCACCGCGACCCTCAAGGACGAGAGAGACTCATCGCGTATGCGTCAAGAACATTACCAAGACCGAACGGAAGTATGCCCAGATATATGGAGAGGCTTTAGCCATCGTTTTTGGCGTTCGTCATTTTCATCAGTACCTGCGTGGAAGAAAGTTCTTTATTCTCACAGATCACAAACCGCTGCTCGGTATATTTCGACAAGAGGAGCAAATTCCAGCTGTATTGTCGCCACGCATGCTCCGTTGGACGTTAATGCTGTCGGCTTAAGATTACCACCTTGACTAGGAAAGTGCAAGAGCACGCCAATGCTGACTGTTTTAGCAGATTACCAGCAAAGGACACGCGAGGTGAAACCGAGGCGCCAGGCGACGTCCTTCTGCTAGAGGCAATGGAGTATCCCCCAGTGACTGCACAACAAGTGGCATCCTCTACCGCGCAAGATACTCAATTGCTTCAAGAGAAGGCGTGAATTATCGATGGTTGGCCCAAGCACAATGTGCCATCATAATATTCTGCATACCATGCGAGACGATATGAGCTATCCGTTGACTGCGTCCTTTTGGGAAACCGAGTAGTGCTACCGGAACGACTACGGAAACGAATTCATGGCATGCTACATGCAAATCATCCAGGAATGACGGCCATCAAAGCTCTCGCGAGGTCCTATGATTGGTGGCCCAGAATTGACGCGCAGATTGAAGATTTCGTTCGGCACTGCAAACCATGTCAAGAGAACAGGCAAAGTGATCCCAAGACACCTGTACAGTTCTGGGAGAAACCCGAGAGACCCTAGAGCAGGGTTCATAACGATTTTGCGGGGTCAGTCGAAGGCGTTTGTTTTCTTGTGGCAGAGGATGAGTTTTCGAACTGGGCTGAGATCAAGATAATGCCATCCCTTCAGTCCTCTTCACTGATCGTAAAGTTGCGTAGAATGTTCGAATCGTACGGTCTATCAGACCTTACAGTCTCTGACAATGGGACTGCTTTCTCAAGCAAGGAATTTCAGGAATTTCGAAAGCTAAACGGCATCTAATTTATGTACACAGCGCCGTATCATCCTTCAAGCAGTGGAAGAGCAGAACGGATGGTTCGCGAGCTCAAGTGTACACTCAAGAAGAAAAGACAAGGCACAGTGGCGTGTAAGGTTTCTCGCTTCTTGTTCAGGCAGCACTCCACCCCTCATTCTGAGACCGGAAAGGCACCAGCAGAGCTCATGTTGGGTCGGAACTTCCGCTCTGCCCTGTCCAGACTTCACCCCGAATGAAAAGGGGGGACTTGTGTCAACGTGTGCCGACAAAAGTGTTCGAGTGTGGGGATGCTGTGTACGTGATAAATTTTAGCCGACGGCCTACATGGCTAGCCGCTCGGGTGTTAAGCCGTCTGGGCCACGTCATGTACGAAGTTGAGACGGCTGAAGGAAATGTGCATAGACGCCATCGGGACCATCTGCAAAAGGCATGGGTGACGGAACCGGCAACTCCAGCTAGTGCAACAGGTGATATCTCCAGTCTCCCACCGACTCCTAGAGCAGAACCCGAACTACCCAACGCTGAGGCACCACCGGTTCTTAGACGGTCTACTCTTGAGCGACGACCTGTGCAGCGCTACGGCATTAACTGAGAGGGAAGGAATGTGATAACGGGATGACATGCCGATGCGGCCATTCTGTGTACCGCGTTGCTGCTACGTGCCGATAAGATCATCGAGTGTGTTATCGTATGTGGTCATGTGATGTTCGACGCCCTTTGCCACTTGACTATATATGTGCCCTGTTCTTGTACGCTTTTGCTAATAAACGTTTGCCCCCGGCTTCGACGCGTCGAACTGTGAACGTTACATGTACGATATTGTAAACGAGGTGTAGCTAGTGTTTAATACTGTGGTCATGAAAATTAGGAGCATTTAAATTATATCATGAGACATTGTGCCTTCAGTTCCGACTTTTGTGCTGCACTGCAGCTGTTGTGGCACGACAGGCAAGAAACACTGATATTTATTCTCCGGTTAAAGCAAGAAATAAGTGAAAAATGAGCTTCAATAAAAACCAACCGATAATTCTGACGAAAAGTGACGCCCGCGACAACTTTATGCGTTTGTTCGAAAGTGAAAAGAAGAGTCAATGAACAGGAGAGTTCAGGCGCATTAATCGCGGCAGTAAACTGCAGCAGGCGGTGTCAGTTAACGGTCAAGCGTGTGCGCCAGGATACGCGGCATGAACCCTGCGTACTCATGGTGCCGCGTGCAGTAGAGTAGGGCATAAAAAACAGGTCTCGCGACGTCTGTGCGATTAATGCTTATCGTAAAGCCAATTTGTGCAGGAATGAAGCTAGCAAAAAGTTGTCATAGATTTAATATTGTTCCTGATGGAAATGTACATTAGAAATGAAATGTTACTGCACATTCCAGTGCACCTCTTTCTTCACGCTTTGACGTCGCGTCTTGATTTCACTTCTCTTCAGAACTTCACTGCATTCTCCTTTTGCAAAAACATCCCTATTCCTGAGAGACAACGCCTTCACATAAAGACATCGAGGCAGATGTGTTGGCACCAGTGTTAAAGGTTTCGCAGCTTTTTCGATCAACTTCTTTTCAGTGTGGCGAGACTAAGCATATAATATGCTGCTTATCGCCGCTGTTTATTACAGTGCCGTTATCTTTACCGAAGAGGTGCAAACCGCTACGGGAGGATAAAAAAATGGCTGCCGCGCTCAAAAGCAAATCATTTGGCAAACCCGCCGAAGTAGTTTGGGGCGTGGGCACGGTGTAAGAATACATTTAGGTGTTGACACTGCGCTCGGCGGCGCGACCAGAACTTGTTCGCCGCTCCCTGCGCTTCTCTCGAACGCTGACAGATGGCGCTACGCACCCGGGGCCCCTAGTCGCCGAGCTTCGGCAGCCGTAATGCAGATGCCACGGGATCTTTCGGTGCCGCTGCGTGTACGCGTGCTTTGTGAAGTGCGGCAAGACAACGAAGGATTGAAACTGCTGTCGACACCAAATAATTTTGGGCTACTTCGTGTTTTTCTTCCTGAGACTGCATGAATGGGCGGAACAGCAGCGAGGACGCAGCCCTGTGCTGCTTCCGAGCTCGTTATCGAAATGCGTTCATAGCAAATTTTTTTTTTCGTTCATCCGCACGACTGCTGTGAGCATAGTTAACTACACTGCCTCTTAAATATAAAAGGTCGGACTCAACGCGCCCACATTTGGCCTGAAGAGCCTACGCGTACATTCAAACATTGCTTGAGCAGTGTATTGCGCCAATGCTGCGAGATGACCGCCGTGTTGAGAACATGGTTAACTTCGGCCACCTGGAGTTCTTTAATTTGCACAGAAACCTCAAGGACGTTTCCGCATTTCGCCTGCATCAGAAATACTTACTCCGCAGCCACGAATAGAACCCGCGCTCTTGTGCTGTATTGCAGAACGCCACTGCCGCTATACACGCGAACGCCGGGACCAAAACAAAAATCCAAGTGTGCATTTGCGGCTTTTTAATAGCAAGTGCAGTCCACAATTAGGTACGCGAAACGCAAATAGTTACTGGAAATGCCACTGGCGTTGTTTCTGCCAATCTTATCCCTCAGGTCGGCACCGACGATGATGAGTGGTTGTCTCTAGCACTAGGCCCGAGAACGTAGGTGTAATACCGGCTGCGGTGGCCGCGAAACAACGCAAAAGGTGCCCGTGTGCTGTGTGATGTGAAGAATCCCATGTGGTCTAAGTTTGGAGCCCTCCATTGCGGCATCTATTAATGCCCATATGCCCCTTCGGGACATTAACAGCACAATTTGCTTTTTTTTTGCTCAAATGCGGCCTGAATAGCCATTCTGTTGAACAAACAGATTTATTACTACAAGTAGCCTCTCTGAGAGATGTGATTTCCTGTAGTCACTAGGTAACGCACAAAACACAGTGAATCACAACCTACTGGGCTACTTTCGTGTAATCAAGAGCCAAGACCGTGACTGCAATTGTGATGATCACTGCATTCGTTTATTTGGACGATACACTGAGCGAATCATCCTCTATCATCTAGGATGAGCACAGCTTGGCCTGTTTCTTTTTTTCTTGACACTGCTTTGTCATGACTGCATTGGTGTGCTTACAATGCGGCCTTATACGCATGCTGACGTAATAGTGGAGGAGCTGTGCGAGTACTTCTTCCTTGTGATCAGCACATGGGAATGTCATCGTGTATGTATCTATCACTGCGTCTATGGTGTCCCAGTACACCGTGTGGCAGTCTGCACAGTCAACAAAAAACCGCTCCGTATGCTTTAGAAGGTCAAATATGTTGACGTTAGGGTGGGTAAGACCCCCTCTGGTCTTCACATTTGTTTGAGCTGCTTCAGCAAAAGAATTATTTTTTACGCTGAAGGCTGACAAGCAAGCAGCGCAGCTGGTAACTCTTCGCATCTTTCTGCACAAAAAACCGGTGACATAATAAAGTATGCAGTCTGTAATTTGCCCTCCGTCTGATTTGTGTTTCCGAACGATATCTTCACATTCCCAGTCTTCTACTGAAACTAGATCGTCTAGCTTTTCTTTAATTTGATTGATGAATCCAGGGCATGATGCCACTTTGTCGTCTGTTCTAATGAGGGCCCTGAAATATGACGCATCCAGCAATGGTTCCTCACCCTCGACGACTTTGCAATTGCCATACTTCGGAGGTTTAAGGATACTGTAGATCGACAGCGTCTGGTAAAGCTGCATAAAGGTGGGCATCGAAGGGTGATCATTCTGGCTTCCTGCCAACCGTATTTTGCCAAAGAACCGCTCGATAGGATCTTGGTTCATTTTGTTGGTTAGGACATATTTGAAGTTGTGGCAATCAAGCAGCACCTCACAAAGATCCAAAGTGGACTTCAATGTGACTCGAAGTCCCTCGCAAGTGCTCTTTGTCAAGAACATGTCGTTTATAATGTTGCCACTTTCCAGTTCTCTTTCCCAGCTGTCCAGCCAGTCAATTCCATGCTTGAGAATTGCGAGGTCTCGGCTGTTCCTTGTGATCCCTTCTGCTGGAAATCGCCTGTTCAGTGCATCAAACAAATTGTTTAAAAACAACGTGAATTCTTGAGTTTTCTCGCTGCCTATGAGTTTGCGGATACCTTGTTCCCGATAAAACTGAATACCCGCCGCCATGGAGCGGCTAAAGACTTGGGTGGCTAACTTCACACGCATCTTCTCACAGTTACTCGGGTATATGTGAGAGTGCGTTATTTTCGGGCAGACTTTTAGGCCCCCCGCGTTGGCAACGTCTTCCTTGTAGACTTCAGCATAGTACTCCCACTTGATCCACTGTCCTTCGTTTTTCAAGTATCGCTGCTGCTTAAGTCTATTTCTCACACACTTAAACAAGTGTGGAGTGTCAGAAAACGCAAAAACTTTTCTTTCAAGGTCAACTGGGTGCGTGAACGAGTTGCAGCTCTCCTTGAGGCTTCCATTAACACCTAGAATGTTCCACATGCTCCTGTTTGTTGACGCGCCATCACAGACAAACCCATGAATCTTTGCACCGGCTTCTTCGAGCATCACAATAGCTTGGAGAAGCAACTGAGCGAGAATGGAGCCTTTGGTTGCATTTTTTGCTGCGAACACCCCTATAGGTTGAGCGTAGCTATCGCCAAAAGGACAGAACATGAAAACGAGGGCGTGATCAGCGAGCTCATCAGCGTTTCCAGCGTCTGTTGCCAGCCCTACATATGTCATCGTGCGAGAATTGACACGTTTACTTTTTCTAACCTGCATTTCATCGAACATGATAATCCCATGTCGCTTGAAGTCGTCCATTTTTTCTATTTTCCTTTTCGGAGCAGAAAAGAACTTGCTGTCAAATCCCGACTTAAATCCCACCATAGAGACATACCGGCGTATTGTTCGGACTGACGGCAATGCGAGCACTTCGTTTTCCATCACGAACCTGTAGGCTGCTGGTGACGTGATATGAAGGAGCAAGCAAAGCAGGATCCAGCTGTCCGAGTATCGTCGTCCCTTCTTAGAACCAGTCTTGCCAGCAGCCACACATTCCTTTAACACAAGCTGCTGTGCCTCAGTAAGGTTCGCATCACGAGAAATGCGGTCAAGTGTTTCATCACTTAATTGTTTGAGCTTGGCTTTGCATTTGCTCAGTTCCGCCTCAAGCTTTTTTTTTCGTTTTAGAAGTCGCACTTTGGACCTGTAGCAGGAAATTCTTGCCTTCCGCAAAAGGTCAATGCGGGCTTTTTTGGAAGGGCTGCTTAAAAGACGAATGTGCTTCATTTCTCCTCTCTTCTTCATACGGGAGTAATGTATCCGGAGTGTGTCTTTCAATCTTTCGCAACGGTCGCAACTTGCTTGTTCAGAAAATAACATGCAGTTTCTGTGCCGCCACACGCCACATGCGTCGATATATGCACACTCGGGTTGGATGTTGTGGTACATCTCGCCACCGGGGCCACCAGCGCATACGTGCAGGTTGTGAAACTTGTGAATCACACTCTCCAAGTCGCTTAGGCCGCATGGAACAACATCGCCGCTTATGGCGTTGACAGTTATAGGGTGACCATAAATGAAGGCACGCAGTGACAGCATTCCGCTGGATGAAACTGTAGCATCTAATGACTTCCTCAGGAAAGGTGCCTGGTCGCGTTTCTTCGCCAAAGCCACTTCCGTGAAGACTACAGCCTCCACACCAAAGCTATCAACAACTTGTGTTGCCCACGAGGTTCCTGGAAGTTGAATGCTGGATACATAACTCGAGAGACATGAAAATGTGAGCGGTTCCTTTTCATCTTGGCCGCTGACAGACACTCCCTCGTGACTTTCCTCGACTAATCCGAGGCTGCTGCATGCTGCCAATGGTGCTTCAGTCTGGACGTGACACAATCCATCTGGACCACCCTGATGTGGACTCGTGCGGTTGTCCTGACGAAAAATGAGAGAAATTATATCAGTGGAAATGGATTTAAGGTATTGTTACAAAACATATGCTACTATCAAAAGCAGCCAAACCCAAAAAGCTACAGGCAAAAGTTTCGCGGACTGCTTCAAAAGCTAAGGGCTTAATCATGCTGTATGTTAACAACAGCTAAATTATTTAATGTCCTGGGCTGGGCAGTTACTATTAACCTGTATTGCAAGCAACTGTATCTCGTTATCCAGGGGCACCTATAGGTATCTATGGCATGCCAGGAGGACCGATACGGTTAGCAGAAAGTTATGTACAGGGAACACTAAGCACCTAGAATATTAAGTACCCGGAGCAGTGCAGAAGAGAACAAACCTTAATGTCATGAACGCCAAGGAAGACGGAGGTGGCACTTGAGGAGGTGCCTCCAAGTTCCATGGTGGGAGAAGGGCACGTTCCTTGATCACTCCACTCACATGTCTGCAGTTTCTTCTGAGGGCTCGATGATGGATCGGTGCCTTTTTGTTTTTCACAGACCGTCCCAACGGGCAGTGCGACAGCGGCGGGAGCGGGCCGCTTGCTTGACTGATCGCCACACGTGGCCGTAGACTGTCGTTTTCTAGGAGGCTTTCTTGACCTTGTCGGTTTTGTCAGATATTTCGGACACCCGGGAAAAATACTGGGCACAGCATTCGCCGACAGCACCGGGATCTTCTTCGGTACATTTAAAAGTAGCTTGCCATTGAACTCGGCATAGTACGATTTTGATATCATATGCTCGGGAAAGTGCTTCGCGCAGACGTGGTCGCTCGGTTGCAATATCCTATCTGCTCTGGGAATTGCCCGGCGCCAAAGTTCTAAGCGAGCAGGCTCCGACGGAGCTTTAAAAAGTGAAACTTGATCCGGACAACTCCGGTAGCCCGAACTGCAGTTGGGTACGAAGCACTTCTTACCCATAATTGCGTCTAGCAGACTTCTGGACCCGGCTGAAGTTGACAGGTGTGTCACAGCAACAAACAACAGATCACAGACACAATGCACATAGGCCGCGACGACCGTCCATGGCGTCGGCCCGCGCCACCACGTGCGTTTCCACAACTGTCAATCCGGCTTGTGCCAAACCGCGACACAAAAAGCTAGTTCTAGCAAAATTTGCTCGTCCACAATGGAAGCTGACGACGTGGAAGCTGAGATCGTGGTGTTCACAGCTTGTGATGCACTCTCTCAGCCCAAAACATCGACCAACGCAGCCTAAAAGGGCACCTAAAGCAGGGCACGCCGGAGAAGGGAATATACGGCTCTGGGCAAGCCGCTTGCCGCACCGAAAGCGAAGGGCCTCTGCTCCGCAGCGCCCCCGCGCCGCTGCGGTCGGCGCATGTACTAGAGGGCGAACACAATCTGTGCGCGCTCTCCGCCGCGGCGGGCGGCCAGTGTCAACACCTAAATATATTCTTACACCGTGGGCGTGGGTCATGGCGTGGGCATCTTGGAGGAGAGCCACGGAGCTTGAGAACAACAAAAAAAGAAGAAAAAAAGAAATAGGAGCTGTTAGAACTGTCGTGGTTACTGTGGTGAATGCACACGCGCACTGTGCGTGCCGGTAATAAGGTGGCAAGGCCTCTGCAGATTCCAGCGAACAAAACAGAAGGAAATAAGTTGAACAAATTGCGTCACCAAGCTTGGCTTATAAAGGGGGTGTTTGACTGAGTCGCACACGAACTAAACATCAGATGTGGCTTAGTGATTTCAAACCAGAGGGATGCCCGTTTGAAGCACTGACACGAAATCATGGGGAGTATTAAAAAAAGCTTTTCTTGGACGAACCGATCTGGGAGAGGCTCTTTACAAAAGCGTTTATATTGCCAAACCAAGCAATCCAGTGGCGCCATACCGCAGCCGAACTGTTTTAGATGGGACTTGCCATGCCTTGCGCACTCGAGGGGCTAGGGGATTCGTCTTCTTCCTCGCTCGAGCTGCCTGCTGTCTTGCACTCCCAGCACGTCTAATTAAACCTGGTTTGAGTGCTTCGACGGTTTGTCGGTCGGCGTTTTGTGCCGAACTTCTCCCAGATCGCTGAGCTGCTCACCCGCCTCATGAAAGACGCCGAACCGTTCCTCTGGGGCCAGGAGCAACAACAGGCCTTCGAAGACCTCCGCACTCGTCTCCAGAGTACGCCCATCCTTGGCCACTTCGATGAGTCAGCCGCTACTGAACTGCCCGCCAGCAACATCGGCCTCGGTGCGGTCCTTGTGCAGTGGCAGGATGGTATCGAACGTGTAATCGCATACGCTAGCCACACCTTGTCACGCTCGGAGGCGAACTATTCCACTACTGAAAAAGAATGCCTGGCAATTCTGTGGGCAGTGACCAAATTTCGGCCGTATTTATACGGCCGCCCTTTTAGAGTCGTCAATGATCACCATTCGCTTTGTTGGCTGGCGAACCTCAAAGATCCCTCGGGACGGCTTGCACGCTGGAGCCTTCGCCTTCAAGGGTTCGATGTCACCATCGTTTATAAGTCCGGTAGGAAGCATAGTGATTTCGACTTTTTGTCTCGTGCTCCTATCGAGGATAGCCGAGCTGATCCCGACGACGATTCTATTTTTCTTGGCGCCATCTCCACGTCCGTCCTCACTCAACACCAAAGGGACGACAGTGAGCTACGGCCTCTCATTGAGTATATTTAAGGAAGCGCTGCGTCGCCCACGCGAATCTTCTCACATGGACTGTCACCATTCTGTCTGCGCGATGGCGTTCTGTATAAGAAAAGCTACAACCCGACGGAAGCTGCCTATCTGCTCGTCGTACATGCGGCCTTGCGCGACGAAGTCCTGCAGGCGTGCCATGATGACCCATCTTCTGGTCACCTGCGTTTTTCCCGCACTTTGGCGTGGATACGCCAAAAGTGCTACTGGCCCAGGGTTGCTGCAACTGTCCAGCGTTACATCAGAACTTGCCGCAAGTGCCAACGTCGCATGACGCCGCCGACTAAGCGAGCCGGACTACTGCAGCCTATTGATACGCCACAAGTCCCCTTCCACCAAGTCGGCATCGACTTACTCGGCCTATTTCTGGAGTCCTCGCTGGGTAATCGCTACATTGTTGTCGCTACCGACTACCTCAGCCGGTACTGTGAAACTAAAGCTCTCCCTCGTGGTACCGCTGAAGAAATTGCGAACGTTTTCGTTCAAAATATTGTGCTTCGTCACGGTGCACCCATCATCGTTGTAACTGACAGGGGAACGGCGTTCACCTCGACCCTTAAGCAGTACGTTATGCTCCTGAGCGGCACAAGTCACCGCAGAACAGCAGCTTACCACCCTCAAACGAACGGACTCACCGAACGGCTCAACAAGACGGTCGCTGACATGATTTCCATGTATGTTGACGCAGACCACCGCAACTGGAACACCATACTCTCCTACGTCACATTTGCCTATAACACTGCTCTACAAGAAACGACACGATTCACTCCATTTCGTTTCGTGCATGGTCGAGAAGCCACTACCATGCTGGACGCCATGTTGCTTCCGACTAGTAGTACCTTTTCTGTTATGGGTGCTGCCCAATTCGTTCTTCACGCCGAGGCCGCCCGCCAACTCGCCCGACAGCGCATCCGACACCAGCAAGCCCTCGACGCTCGCCGCTATAACCTCCGCCAGCGAGCTGTTAGTTACCAGCCCGGCGAACAAGTCTGGGTATGGAGCCCAATCCGCTTGCGTGGGCGCTCAGAAAAGATTCTGCGCCGATATTTTGGCCCCTACGAGCTACTCAGCCAAGTCAGTGAGGTGAACTATGAAGTTCTCCCCCAAAGAACAGTTCGCTCCTCTAGACGGCCGACCCCCGAAGTCATCCATGTCGCACGGATGAAGCCTTACCACGCCCGCTAGCGCTTCAGGCGTGTCTACACCAGCCGCCGGAACATTCGCCGTCCCTTGCCTTCCTTGTTCTCATTGTTGCTGCACCGAGTCGTTGCCCTTCAGAGAGGGGGAGTAATGCCACAGTAACAAGCAATCCAGTGGCGCCATACCGCGGCCGAACTGTTTTAGATGGGACTTGCCATGCCTTGCGCACTCGAGGGGCTAGGGGATTCGTCTTCTTCCTCGCTCGAGCTCCCTACTGTCTTGCGCTCCCAGCACGTCTAGTTAAACCTGGTTTGAGTGCTTCGCCCGTTTGTCGGTGACAATATCCTATATAAGGACCAGTGCTATCTGACATTTTCACGCTTTTGAGAGTCAGTGCCGAATTGGCATCTTTATTTTTAATACGGTACCATTTAGGCTGTCGCCTTGCGAAAAACCACCCGGTTTATCTATATAGCGAAATTCCCTGACAAGTTAGAGGGTGGTGACATCATAAGCACCGCCGTATTTGATAATATTGTTAGGGGCGCAAAACCACCGCGAGCAACCAGGGAGTTACAGGCCGTTCATGTATCCGCGACGGTCTGTTATGTAAAAAGAACTACACTCCTGTGGGCCCACGATACCTGCTCGTTGTTCCAACGGCTCTGTGCTCGACCATTTTGCTGTCATGCACGACGACCCTGCCTCCGGACGTCTGGGATCGGCTCGCACGCTGCGTTGAGCCCAGGAGCGGTTTTACTGGCCGAAATTGCGTTCAACGACAGAACGCCATGTGGCCAGTTGCACGCAGTGTCAGCGCAACAAATACCCTACATTCGCTCCACCTGGCCTACTTCACCCTGTGACGCCTCCCCGCAGTCCGTTCGAGCAGGTTGGAATTGATCTGCTTGGACCTTTCCCCGGATCTCCAAACGGCGTTCGCTGAATTGTCGCCTGTGCGGACTACCTTACACGTCATTGTGAAACGGCTGCCCTGCCGAAGGATACTGCGCAAGTGTCGCCATTCCTTCTGGACTCTGTCCTCTTACGGCATGGACTACCGTGAGTGGTAATCAGTAATCGAGGCCGCCAATTCACGGTCGATATCTTTGAAGAGCTCCTACGTTCGTGCACTGTAACATACAGGTAGCCAACGCTATATCACACACAGAAAAAACGGTTTGATAACACGCATAAACAGAACACACACCAACATGCTTTCCATGTATGTTGACTCTGACCATAAGAACTGGGACACCATACTACCCTTCATCACATAAACCTGCAATACTGCCTCTTACGAAACTACCGGATAGAGTCCATTCTATCTCTTGGACGCTCTCTTGTACGCTCGCCCGCCACGCTACACCTTGGACACCATCCTACCATTTTCTACCAGTGCCAACCTTTGTATCGCCGAGGTCCTGTCTTTAGCTTAATAAGCTCGTCGGATTGCCCGCCTGCGACCCATTGCTTCACAACAGCGTTTCAAGGACGGCTACGATAGCCACTGCCGGCGTGTTATCTACGCTCCAGGCGATATATGATGCGACTATGACGCCCTGTCAGGCTCCGCGGCTTGCACCAAAAGTTACAGGCACACTTCGATGGCCCTTACGTGCTTGTGGCAAGAATTAGTGACATCACATATCAGATTGCGCGCCTCCCGTCAACTGGTCGCCGTTCCGCAAAAACTGAACTATCACATGTCGCTCGTCTAATGCTATGTCACTCTCGGGACAGAACATAGCTCGCCCGGTGGGCTTCGGCTGCGCAGGGGCCAAATGCCACGGTCGAGCGAAGACGAAGTAGTACAAGTGGAAAAAAGGCGGAAGTTGGGTCCGCTGGATGCAATCGGGAACTGACTTGGTACGCCTGGCATGAACCGGCCATCAGTAAAGGTGTTGCGCCCGTAACAATATTGTGGATTACGATATTAATGTACTTTCTTGGATTATCATATGGGATTATGCTGACCCGACCCACTGTCTTACCACTGTCTTACCTTATTCCACCCACTAATCCCAAATTATATAGCTTACTTCACCCCCACTCACCACTTATCTACCTTCATCCATTTTTTGACATAGGCCACCTTCCAAAATATGGGGGAGTTTGGAATATTGGAGATGGGCCAACTTCCAAATGCTATCGCGTTTTCTACTTTAAGATTGCGGCTTAGAAGGCCCGAAGTTTTTAAAATATTTGCAGATCGTTCCTCTTTACTTCTCAGCAGATAAAGAACGCCGTTACCATTTTCGACAACTCGCAACTTGTTTAGCCCAGTTCCAATATAGAATCTGTAAAACTGAAGTTGGTGCTTGTACATCGGTTACTCATGCCCCCTCTCTCAGCTTGTTCTAGTCGGCCGCGAAAGTGGAGCGAAATTGCGGAAGAACATGCATTTCGCTTCTACGTTTTACTGGAATAGACGCTCGGGAGGAGGCGGCCGCATGCGCTGGTTATGAGGGCTGTAATGTTACATTGATGCTTCACGCTAACTGCACTAAGTGTGTAAGAAAAGTGCCGACAAATATCCACAGGCCGCCTAGTGATGCTTTTGATTTTTGACATGTCCTTGCTTCTTGCTTTCAGGACGATGAGCTGGAAGCTATCGAGAATGCGTACAGAGAGTACAAGCCTGGCCATAGTTGAAGTGATTGTACATGACAAGTAACGCGTGCCACGCAACAACCTTACTTTTGGAGGATGTGATTAAATAAATGGTGTCGTTAAACCGATCCAGGTGCGAAAAACCTTTTCTGGGCCCAAGCCTTGCCAGCTGCCCCGCAGATCCGGCGGCCGCATACGGAAGCATAAATTCAGCTGTAAAGCATGACAGCATGTGCAGCCGGTGACTGCTGTTAGCGTACATGGAGGTACTTACGCTCACGCGTTAAAACGGTCCGGTGAGCGTCGGTATCTAAGGAGATCATGCGGGCCGACCTAAGCTGAACATTTTTAGTGCACGCGCACTAAAATTCCCACTCTCAGATTTCCCCGTTTTGTCTCAAGCCTATCTTCATGACCTTCAGTTTGCTCGGAGAGAGCAGACTGAATCTGATAGGCCCGTTAGTGACAGCACCTGTCATCGCAGTGGCGCATCGCTTAATGGCTGCACCATGAATGATCTGAGCACTCACAGGGATCAATGAAAGCCTAGAATGACCAATTCCGCATATATGAGGGTCAACGCATTAAGGTTATCACGTCATACTCTTAAGGCGGCGATTAAGTGTCTCCTACAATTTTCAAAAAAGACTGGTCCCCGTGCTTTAAATTGCCGTCGCTGAAACTGCAGAAACGCAAAGAGCCGGGTACTGGGGAAAACATTTAGAAGACACCCCTCACGAGTGTTGTCATCTCAGTCGTATGACAGGCAGCTTCGAAAGCAGATATCTTGTCACTGCCAGGCGGTGGTGATTGCAGCTTGTGCAAGTTGTTGCGAGCGCTGTATTCGCCATTCGTTCGGGTAGGTCACGCGGATGTTCGCGGCAAGAAGCGTGGTCAGCTGGGCCAGTTTTCCGCGCCATTAATTGCGTTCCCTCCAACTCTCCTTGTGAATTTTAAAAAGTGGTTTCGAGGATATGAAACGCGCAGTAACTGTCTCGCTCCTCTGTGGACACCTCAAACGCGCCGTGCGGACAGGGAGGAAGGAGGGAATGAAAGAAGAACGGAAGAAATTTCGACGTACTGTAGTGGAGGACTACGGCTGTAAAATTTAGACCCCCCTGGAATCTTCAACGCGCTATCAGGGACAGAAGTGCCCAGCTCGCGGGAGCGCTCTCACAAAACGTAGTGCTGGCAGTGGTATATTGTTAGGCAAATGACTTTCTTGGCTTATGAGTGTGAGCAAGACCTGTCCGCAGGAAACGTGTACAAAAAGTGTCCGCTGCACCTGTCAATCAAACGAAATGAAAAATCTTAAAACTAAATAAATAATAAAAACAACAAATACAAAATAGAAATAAAAATAAAAAGTGAATAATAAGATACAGAAATAAGAAAACGAAAACAAGAATAAAAAAATTCAAGAATGATTCACGCATGCGAAATCAATGAAGAGCGTTAGCTAAGTTGTTTTCACTGATGCTTTCGACAAATTCGGATACCAACGTGTACGTTACGAAACGACGATTCGTTTGGTGAGCCTCTGTCCATTCCTTTGAACAGACGGCCTTGAAGTCCCGTCTGTTCTCCGCCAGGTAGTGCCGCGCAGTGACCCGAACGTTCCGCGTGTGCTGCCGTGGACAATCAACAGCTGGACGCACCACACCAGCTGCAGTGTACTGTCAGCAAAAAATGAAACGTGAACAAGACAATTGGACCACGGACTGCTAGATAGGCCACTCATAGCCAGGGGTAGCTAAGCACTAGCTCCTACTTTTCTTAATTTCGAAGGCGTGAAGACTGTTCTTCAGAAGTGTTAATCAACCTCGCTTGTATCTCAAATCCAGGAGCTAATATGTTTGTGTTTTTGTGTTGCCGTCTCAGTTTTCTTGTTCGCGTTTCATTCGTTGCTGATAGTACATAGTGTTGTGCGCGTGTGCTTTCTCTTCTTTTATGGACTCAACATACGTGCAACCTGTATATATGTATTATTGCGTAGTAGTAGTAGTGGTTTTATTAAAATAATAATAAAAAGGAAGGAAAAGATTTTTGCTAGCCCCGGCATCTGTCATCGATACTGAAGCACCTGAATTGGGGCAGCGGAAGTAAAGCATAGCAGGCAGAATGGAGAAATGAAATGAAAGAGGTGAGGGGACAGGGAGAGAGGATAGGGAGAGAGGTATTATACACAAACTACTTACACAAAAAGAAATGTGTACAGGTTGTGCGCATGGTTAGTTCATGATGGAGCAATAAAAACACACGCGCACAGCACTATGTTGACTACAACCGGAGTGGGGCATCCAGTTGTTAGTCGTCCACGGTAGAACTCGCGGAGCGTTCGGTCACTGCGTGTAACTACCTGGCGGAGAACAGACGGGATGTCAAGCACGTCTGTTCGAGGAATGCACAGAGGCTCACTAAGGTTTGCTCACGGGTGCGCGCACTGCCCTGCGGCCACAATACGTCTTGAGGGAGTCCGGTAGTATATATGCCCAGCGCCCTATAGTACGCAGGCATATCGCGACGAGCATGCGCGAACGCGGCATAGCGAAGGAGCAAGTGCTCCAGTGTTTCCGCTGCACCGCATCCCGTCACACACATCACTCGTCGCGATTCCGTGAGGCTCCTGTCGTTCCCTGGGCTACACGCAGCCATTGCGCGCGGAGGATCATTACTCGTTGCGACCGTGTAAGTGCGCGACAGCCGGTGATGCTGTCGATGCGCTGACCTTCTGCGATGCGTGGGTCGGGGTGCTGCTTTCGGAGATGGTCCTGGAAGACCGCACGCACGTCATCCAGCGCAAGGGGCAGATCGCTGGGAGGTAGTTGATGTGCGGCGGTCGCGAGGTCGCCAGCTTCTTCGTTGCCGGCGATGCCGCAGTGACCATGCACCCACTGTGCACGCACGGCGCATCCCCTCTGCGCGAGGCGCTCGATGTGCGAGCGAATGTCCCGCAGTAGTGAGGTACCGCGGCCGTTGGATTGCAGGCGGCTGAGGGCGGCGCGGGAGTCGCACAGAAGAGCACTCCTGGGCGGCGGAGGGCAGAGGGTGAGCAGCAGGTCCAGCCCGAGCCGGATCCCCATCAATTCTGCCGTGGTGGAGGAGCCCAGGAAGGTTGTGTGTTGCTGGCTGTGCAGTCGCAGGGCGGGGATGGTAGCCACCGCTGCAAGGGAGCAGCTGTTGCGGGCCACTGATCCGTAGGGGTACACGAGGAGATGGTCCTGGAGCTCTTCGTGCATGAGGGCTCTGGCCAGCTACTGCACAGCACAGAGGGGTGTGCTCCGCTTTTCCGCGATGTCGACGATCTCTCGATGTACCTCCGAGGCAGCAGGCCAGGGCGCGCAGGAGCTCTACGGGGGTGGGCCTTGAGTCAATTGCTCATACTCGAGCAGCGCCACGCCCATTCGTGAGCGCGGGTGCGAGCGCATACGCTGCACACACTAAACACGAATGACACGAGATGGGAGGTTTATCGGTTTTCGTCTGCTTTAAAACTACGCATCGCCAGACGCGAACACCGGTAAAACGGAGCACATGATATCATAAAGACCAAAGTAACACCAGGTAGAACTGAGGGCGTGTTAACGAGAAGGTGAAAAACGTAGCGCAAAGAAACGAGGACACAGAAAGACGGACAACACACAGCGCCGTGTGTTGTCCGTCTTTCTGTGTCCTCGTTTTTTTGCGCTACGCTTTTCACCTTGAAGTTATGAACCAACAAGCCCAAGCATATACCCTTCTGTGTTAACGAGGTCCGCAATCGTTCATCCGCCGCCTCTAACGGAGGGTTATTGGGCATTCCGAGCCTTCCGCACGGTGCAGGAAAAAAAAAACACCGTGCTGCAACTGTGTCGGCACGAGGTCGAATTGCTGCTGCTGTTCAAATGAACGCGCCAGTGGAACTGTGTACTCTTATGTGTTTCGCTTAGCTCCGGAACAAAGCAGCAAGTTTTGGTTTCGGTCGAGATGCAATCGACAGCAGGCGGCGCAAAGGATCACAAGACAGCGAGAGTCGTGAGTGTGGACGCTGCGACTGTGAGCGGCGTAGGCGCTAGGCCTAGCAGCGCCAGCGGGGCAGTCTCGGATTGCGTCGCAGAATTGAGCACGGCGGGGTGTCTGGAGCCTCTCTTGGAACAGATATCGTGAGCAGCGACTTCGCGCTTGCCTCTGCTGGTTTTTGATGTGCGACGGAGAAAAGGAAGACGGATGCTTAGCCGAGTTCACTGAAATGGATATCGTAAACGACGGCTGAGCTTGCCCCTCGCTCTGGTTTGCGAATGGCGGCATGGCGCCGTTGTGAGCGAATCGAGACAAGCGCTTGCTTTTCCTCGCCCTTGGCCAGCGGGAGAGAAGTTTCTAGCTCGACACTGCTGCCCGGAAGGATATTCTTGAATCCCTGCCGTCTCACATCCGTCTCGCCGTCATGGTAAGTGATTTTGCGTCTTAACTATTGTTGTACGATAAAGACTTGAGCAGGCTTGTGTGGAGCGCTGGAATGGACCAATATATTAGCGCAGTTCTACTAACGACGCGTTGCTAGTGTATGGGTTGTTTTATGTTACTATGCGCCAGTGCTTGAGCGCCTTATGTTTGCTTACGTCTGCACTGAAGTACACCTTGCAAGCGGATGTAGCTTATCGGCATTTTTATTTTAGTGCTCTCCGAAGAATTTGTCTCATTTTAGTTTGGATATGCGCAGCTTTTTTGGCCAGTGTTATTTTCATTCATTTTCGCAGAACGAGGTATGCGCCATCGCTGTTAACATAAAAAAAAATCAGGTTGCTTATCGTGTGCGTCGCAGGAAATGAATGTGCCCAAAGCTTCTGAAGTGCATACTTGTATTCTGCCGTCATTGATTCGGCCGCCACATTTAAATTCCAATCTGATTACTTGTTGCTTTTAGCACAATGGCGAACTCACTGTCACTGGAACACGAGCGAAAGCGAGAAAGAAACGGCTGTCAGTTTTTGCCTAGTTTTCTGCGGTTCGTTGCGGCATAACTTCGATGGGTGCAGTATAAACGTGCTGTCACTATTCGGGAAAATATACCGGCTGCTTAAATTTCAAAGCATCACATACTTCATTGCCTTGTTCACTATCAGCATTTGAGTCAGTAATTCGAACAACATACATTGAGGTTGCTCAAGAGCGAAACTCCGAAGATCCTGCACCGACCACGCCCCATGAAGACGCTGCACCCGCGACGCCGCATAAAGAACCGGCACTCGCTGCACCGACGCCGCACACAATGAGAACCCCGACCACGACGCAGGCTGCCTTGAAAACGACGCCGCCACCCAGAAGAGCTTCGACCACCGAGAGCCGAGAGCGACATGCTATGCAAGAGCCAGGACCTCCGACTTAGAAGTGACTATCGACGGCCCGAAAGTTACCGCTCTAGTCGACACAGGAGCCCATTACTCGGTGATGAATGGAACATTCGCTGCGCAGCTGAAAAAAGTCAACGGCTTGGGACGGCCCACAAATTCGCACCGCAGGGGGCCACCTCATTACGCCATCAGGACGATGCACAGCGCGAGTGACTCTCAAAGGGCATACCTATCCTGCCACCTTTGTTGTGCTACCGCAATGCTCCCGCGAAGTGATCTTGGGTATGGATTTCCTTAATGAGCATCAATCGATCATCGACCTCCGATCCAAGCAGACCACACTTTCGACGGACGAAGCCATCGCTTCGATGAAAACTGGGGAAAATCACGTTGCCCTGAGTGTCCTGGAGGAAGAAGTGAGCGTCCCACCCCGATCAACCGTTATCGTGACCGTAGGTGCCACGAAAGCGATTAACGCTGAAGCCATCATCGAGGGGAACATGGAGTTGCTTCTATACCGAGGAATCAGCATCGCAAGAGGCATCGCACATTTCCGCAATGGCCAGGCCGAAGTACTGCTAACTTCAGCGAAGAATAGCGGCACATTAACAGAGGAACGGCGATTGCTTTCTTCGACGAAATATCTGACGTACGAGACTCCTTCTCCCTCTCCGACCCCTCCGCAGAAGATTCGCCTGACCAAGAGAACTCGCCCACTTTCGACATCAACCCAGCCCTGCACCGGAACAGACAAGACCAGATCCGCAATCTGCTTCAAAGCTACAGTGAGTGTTTTCGACATCGCCGAAGGTGCGACAGACGCCAATTGCCAAGCATCGCATTATAACGGATCAGCATGTCCGACCTCTCCGTCAAAGCCCCTACCGTGTGTCACCGCAAGAACGACAAGCCATCCGGAACCAAGTCGAAGAAATGCTTCGCGACGACGTCATCCAGCCTTCAAACAGCCCATGGGCGGCACTGGTTGTTCTAGTGGGAAATAAGTTGCGTTAACACGTTTTGGCGGGCTAGTTGGTTAAGCATCTTGAACAAACAGCGCGAACAAAGACGAGCACAAAAGACAAGAAAGCGAACGACACGGCGCCGTGTCGTTCGCTTTCTTGTCTTTTGTGCTCGTCTTTGTTCGCGCTGTTTGTTCAAGACTAGTGGGAAAGAAAGACAGCGCACTTCGATTCTGCGTGGATTACCGCCGCTTGGACAGCATAACAAAGAAGGATGTCTACCCCCTCCCCCACATCGACGACACACTGGACCGCCTCTGCAACGCCAAATATTTCTCATCGATGGACCTCAAGAGCGGCTACTAGCAAATTGATGTCGACGAAAGAGATCGCCAGAAGATAGCATTCATAACTCCGTATGGGCCGTTTGAGTTCAAGGTGATGCCATTTGGTCTCTGTTCCGCACCAGCGACGTTTCAGTGAGTAATGGATACAGTGTTAGCAGGCCTGAAGTGGCAAATTCGTCTGGTATATTTAATTGACGTCGTTGTCTTCGCCTCGAACATTGAAGAGCACCTCAAAAGACTTCAAACAGTACTAGACGCAATCAAGTCGTCTGGCCTAACCTTGAAAGCAGAGAAATGCTACTTTGCCTACGAAGAGCTGCTCTTTCTAGGCCACATCGTTAGCAAGGAAGGAGTACGCCCAGACCCGCAGAAAACAGCTGCTATTGAACAGTTTCCACCGCCGGCCGATAAGAAATCAGTGCGCAGATTTCCCGGACTGTGCGCATATTACCGACGATTTGTGAAAAACTTCGCGCATTGCCGAGCCCCTGACCCAACTGACGAAGGGAGACGTGTTGTTTAAATGGGAAGCGCCGCAAGCAGAAGCCTTCAAGGAACTTCAGCGTCGTTTACAGTCCCCACCGATCCTTGCGTATTTTGATTAAAACGCCGATACTGAAGTTCATACCGACGCAAGCCGCGTGGGACTAGGCGCCGTCCTCGTTCAAAAAAGCGACAGGGTGGAGAAAGTCATCGCATACGCTAGCCGTTCCCTTTCCAAGGCCGAGGCTAACTAGTCGACAACTGAGGAGTGCCTTGCCATCATCTGGGCTACGTCGAAATTCCGCCCCTACTTCTACGGACGGCCCGTCATGGTGGTCAGTGACCACCACGCGCTCTGCTGGCTTGCCAATTTGAAGGACCCCTCTGGCCAACTCGCTCGATGGAGTCTGCGTCTCCAGGAGTTTGACGTCACCGTCGTTTACAAGTCCGGACGCAAGCACTCTGACTCCGATTGCCTCTCACGAGCCCCTGTAGATGCACCGCTGCCGGACAACGATGAGGACGCCTTCCTTGGACCCATCAGCCCCAGCTCTTTTGCTCAGCAGCAACGCTCGGACCCCGACCTAAAAGGTCTCATCGTGTACCTGGAAGGCAAGGTTTCTTCACCCCCCGCTTCATTCAAGCGAGGACTGTCTTCCTGCTGTGTGCAGAATGGAGTCCTTGTGAAGAAATGTACAGCGAACAGAACAGCCTACCTCCTTGCTGTACCTACTTGTCTCCGCGAAGAAGTTCTACAGGATTCACATGACGAGCCGACAGCTGCACATCTCGGGTTTACCCGCACCCTCCGCCGCATTCAAGACAAGTATTACTGGCCCCGACTGTCTGCCGATGTCGCACACTATGTGAAAACCTGCCGAGATTGTCAACGACGAAAGACTCCTCCCACACGACCAGCAGGATTTCTGAACCCCACTGAACCTCCCTCAAGGCCCTTTCAGCCGATTGGCATGGACTTGCTTGGCCCTTTTCCAACACCAACATCTGGAAATAAGTGGATCATCATAGCGACCGACTACCTGACCCACTACGCCGAAGCGAAAGCCCTACCGAACGCAACAGCAGCAGAAGTCGCCAAATTTTTCGTGGAGTGCATTCTTCTTCGACACGGCGCCCCCGATGTGCTCATCACGGACAGAGGAACAGCATTCACGGCGGAACTAACTCAAGCCATCCTGCGCTACAGCTAAAGCAGCCACCGGAGGACAACTGCATACCATCCGCAGACCAACGGACTGACCGAGCGCCTGAACAAAACCATCGCCGATATGCTCGCTATGTATGTCGATGCCGAACACAAAACCTGGGATGTCATCCTGCCTTATGTCGTCTTCGCCCACAACACCGCAGTGCAGGAGACCACCCAGATGACGCCTTTTAGGCTCGTCCATGGCAGGGAGGCCACGACCACGCTAGACGCCATGCTGCCCAACGTTACACAAGAAGAGAACGTCGACGTTGCCGCCTACTTTCAACGCGCAAAAGAAGCTCGAAGGCTTGCCCGATTACGGATCAAAGATCAGCAGCGGTTCGACGCCAGACGCTACAACCTAGAAGACGCAACGCGGAATACAAGCCAGGAGACCAAGTCTGGGTGTGGACGCCCATTCGCCGCTGTGGATTAAGTGAAAAGCTTTTGCGCCGCTATTTCGGCCCGTACAAGGTTCTTCGTCGGCTGGGTGAACTGGATTATGAAGTCATCCCTGACCCTATGACTGCATCCCAGCGACGAAGCGTACGACCAGAAGTTGTCCATGTAGTCCGTCTGAAGCCGTATTATGCGCACTAAAGGCCGCTGCATTTCCATGCTCTATTTCCGCAAGATCTGTATTTTCCCTTACTAGTCACATTATTTGTTTTAATGCATCGGGTCGATGCTTCTTTGAGAGGGGAGTAATGCCGCGAATATTTGCAGTGTTTGTTCGTTTTTCAAATCTGCCGCCACACCACTTTATCGCTTTCTTTGCGAAGCAAGACGCGACTAGATTTATCTCGATTGATCGCAGCCAGGCAGAGCTGATTCTACGTTGTTCCGGAGTGTTCTAGTAACTTTGCACGCTTTATCTCGAAAGTTCGCTATCAGCTTTAAATTGAGCACGGCCGACAGCGGCCGGCATTCTGTTCGACGACCGCCGAGCACGCTTGTCGCTTCGCCGCCGCCGAGTGATTCAGTCCATTTTGGGTGCAAGTCAGCCCAATAAACAGTTTTATTTTAGAAGACCCTTTCGTCCGTCTTCATCGCTGCTTCGACTGCCGTCACCACTACGTGGCAATATTGAACTTATTTTTAGAATCTAGCGGAGTGCTTGAATCTTGCTTAACCACCGCAACGGGTTGGCCTGGTATTGCACTGCTTCCGGGACCATCCCGGGATATAATAGCGTGCGTCTTTTCTTTCAATAATTGCACTCCTACCTTTCAACTCCTACATTCAGCACGTGGCAGCGCTTGTGGTTCGGCTTGAGCCAGTGGGCAGGCCCGTGCACCTTAATAATAATAGTAATTGGTTTTTTTGGGGGAAAGGAAATGGCGCAGTATCTGTCTCATATATCGTTGGACACCTGAACCGCGCCGTAAGGGAATGAATAAAGGAGGGAGTGAAAGAAGAAAGAGGTGCCGTAGTGGAGGGCTCCGGAATAATTTCGACCACCTGGGGTTCTTTAACGTGCACTGACATCGCACAGCACACGGGCGCCTTAGCGTTTTTCCTCCATAAAAACGCAGCCGCCGCGGTCGGGTTCGAACCCGGAAACTCCGGATCAGTAGTTGGGCGCCCTAACCACTGCGTCACCGCGGCGGGTGTCCCGTGCGCTTTCCTTTTCATTCTTCCTGTCAACAACAGCAAGCAAGCAAGCCCTCAGCGACCACTGCTTCGCCCGCCAAGGCCTTCCAAAGGTCGTCTACAATACTGTCTCGAGGACCAAAAGTCGTCGGTTCGAATTCCTCAAAGGTAAATCGACTAACAACATTGTGCGCCCAATCGGACCAATTTTTTTGCACCACTCCTAACTGCGCCAAACGGGTGGGCCACAATTTTGTCACCAATGGCGACTACAAGTGGCACTAATCTTGTCAGCCACTCAGATGTTATATAAGCGGAACGCCAGCAACGAAGACAAAGGAGGCAGGGGGTAAACTATAGCCGACATTCCTGACGATTGCGCGCGAGCGATCATGTTTTGCTGACCTGGAGCCAGATTACGTAACTGTCAATTAGGAAAATTGTCAAAAACTTGTCACAAAGGTGCCAGTAAGCCTCGCTCCTATTGGTCGGTCGACGGCGGCGGCCATATTGTTTTTTTTTGCGTCATGGGTGGATGCAGATGACGTCACGAATGTGGTAGAAGTGAAGACGTTGCACACCTAATTATGCAGCCGCTATTTGACAGTTTTTTGTCACAGTTTTGAGGCCGTCAATTTGACCGTTGCCTTTGTGATAGAAAATGGCGGCGGTGTACGCGGCGATACGACTGAGGCGGCTGCGCTGCCTTTTTCGACTGGAGAAGCAGACTGTGGAGTGGCTTTGCGATGAACTGGGAGGTTTGCGTGCGAGTGCGCTGTCGGTGCGGCGCCAGGTATGTGGACTGCGGTTCTTTGCCACGGGCGGCTTTCAGGCTGCCGTTGGTAATGAGGCGTACGTCTGCATCGCACAACCGGCGGTGAGCAAATGCGTACAGCGGGTGTTGGAGGCAATTTGTAAAGATAGTGCGCAGAAGGGGTGGGTTCCGTCGTCGCCCCTGTGACACACAGCTACATATAAATAGGACTCGCTTATGCTGGCAAAGCACTTTACTTTTCCCAGCAAATGGCACTTCGTGGTCGTCTTCTGTTTCCCAAGGGGAAAGAAACAACTTACTGCAACGCCTTATCTTTTGGCATTTTTGTCATCGATCGAAGGAGCTAAACAACACAGACTTCAGCAAGTTGTCTTCGTCGATTTCGTACCAAGCGCTTCTTGCAAGTTCGCTCGGTAGTCACGTAGCCTTCACTGCATTCGTTCAATTTTGAAGTGAAAAGTTTCACTACGCGGGTCAGCCGAGCTTCGCGTTAGCCGAACTGGTGACTTATGCGCATGCGCGAAAACGAGTGACGGCACGCGCTGCGCAGGAGGTCGCTCCTCGCCGCTGCCGCAGCCATTGCCGCCGCCGACGCTGTCGCCTGACCTTTCGGCGCAGCCGCGCACTACTCCACATGTGCGTCATGTGCATGCGCAAGGAGGCTATATAATGCGCTTGCCAGAAAATAGGCATGCGCACTCGACATGGAAGGGAAGGAGAGTGCGGCTGCTGCTAGACTACGCAGAAAAGCTGAGAAACTACATTCGTTCGATCCAGAAGTACTCGCTTGGGAGTTGGCTGCACAACAGCTAAAAAATGATAAAGCCAAAGCTAAACGTGCAGCCGAAATGCCTGAAGAACGGGAAATACGCCTCGCTAAACGACGTCGGAAAGAAGCCGAAAAGCGTGTCTTGGCCGCATCTTCAGCCAGCAGCAGCCAAGCGAGTGAGGAAGAGGAAACAAGAGAGTAAGAGAAAAATCCCAAGACTCGCCGTTGCAACGACCACGTGGTACGACTGAGTGAAAGTGCGAGTGCGACTAGGGTGTTTACGACAGACTTTGTGAACAACTCATTCGGCCATGTTTGTGATGTGTGCGAGACTGTGGCACTTGCGAGATTTGACGCCGGTAAGTGGCAGTATGCGTGTGACGTTAAGTTTAGCATCTGTCCAGTTGAGTGGAACCGTGGCTAGGGTGTGCGCGTCGTGCAAGAGATCTCTGGTGAAACAGAAAATCCCTCTCTACAGTGTTAGCAATGGGTATCGCTATCCACCTTTGTCACCTGGTTTGCTACTGCTAAAGGATGTAGCCGAAATACTAATTTCACAACGCATCCCGTTCGTCCATGTAACCATAACCATGACGTCAAACCAAGCACAACTGAAGCTTTTCGCTTGTATATCCAGGCTTAACCAGAGCTAAGCCGCTGGCTAATTTTTTTTCTGCACACTTAGGTCAACCGCGCAGTAGCTTGATTTCAGACGCCGCGTAAGCATCAATAACACGGCGTGGAATCTGCCGCTTTCGTGCAAAGCGGCTTGACGTTTTACCGCCTTCAGCGCATCCCCGCGGCAGCAAAAGTTACACACCAGCAAATTTAAAGGTACATCTTCGAACGCTTTTTATTTTGACTAGTATTTTTGAACTTTAAATACAGTGCATTGGCAAAATAAAATATAAGTTATTTTGATCGCTGCGTATTTCTTAAGTCTTTTTACAAAAATTTAGCAGACGGCCCCTTGCCGTGCAAATAAATTCTCTCGGGCCCCCCCCTGCTGTAATTGGCTGACTCCTCGTTGCATCAAGCGGTGACGCCTCATCGTTTCGTCATTTTGACGTCACTGTCAATAACTTTTGACAGAATTTGTGAGTTTCGTAACACGGCCCCTGAATTTTTCGGACGCCATCTTGAATTCGTTGGAATGTGAGAAAATGCAGGGAGAAAGAGAGGCCAGTGAAAAGCTTTCGCATTTCCGCTCATAGGCAGATTTAATAGACCCTTTAGAAAATTCAGCCTGGCAACTTGGCAGGCATCATCATCAGCAACTGCGCTGCGTGGACGTGGCTCAGCTACCCAGGCTGCGGGGCAGTGGCTAAGTACCTGGCGGTGTTGCTCTAGCTTGCTAAATTTCTCCTTTTTGTCTGTGCCTGTTTGCTCCTGTTCTTGGGTGATTGGGTGCGGGACGAAAGCTTAATGTCTACTTCTTCTCCTGGCCAGGGGTTTTCCCCTTGGTCGGCATCTCTTCCTAAAGACCAGCTCCCAAACGATCTCTTTTTCCGCAGCGGTGTTTCAAGCATTCCAGTCGCATTAGTGCCTTCCGATGGAGGCGCTATCCGACTGAACAACCTGGAGGCCGTTCAGGCGGCCCTTAGGTCAACATCGCAGCATTTAATGCACATTACCGACGTCCGGCAGTTCGGCAGGGGTGGAATTTTGTGCAGGTCGCCGGATAAAGCCTGTATTGAAGGCCTGCTGAAGTGTACGTCATTCGCCAACCACCCGGTGAGCGCATTCATTCCGCCTCATCTAGCATGTTCCAAGGGCTTGGTCCGATGGGTCGACTCTCGATTGAGCCCTGCGGAAACGCTTGAGAACCTCTCGCCTGCGGGAGTGATTGCTGTTCATCGATGCAGCAGGATGGTTGACGGAGAAAAAATTCCTACGGAGTCCGTAATTGCCACATTTGCAGGAATATTTTGCCCGTCAGAGATTAAGGTGTGGCCATTGGTTTTTCGAGTAGATGCCTTTAACTCTCGGCCCCTTCAGTGTCAAAACTGCTGGCGATTTGGCCACAGCGGCAAAGCCTGCAAATCGGCCTTACGCTGCTGTGCCTGTGCGGAACGTCATTGCAGAGAGGAATGTCCTGAACAGCAAGAGAAATGTTGTTTGTGTAGCGGTGCTCACTCTGCTGATTCGCCTGACTGTCCTGCACGAGCACAAGAAGTTCAGGTGCTCGAGCTTATAGACAAGCGCAGATGCACGCGGAGAGAGGCTTTTGCCGCAGTCAAGGAGAGAACGTCAGCCTACTCTAGTGTGGCCGCCAAATGTCCACCCATAATGGATTCTAGTTGGTCCCAGGCTATTACAGCGGCAGTTGAGAAAGCTGTGGCAAATGCAATGGATCGCATTATGGAAACCGTGTCCACGTGCATTTCGCAGGTCATAGCTGCTCAGATGACCAATCTTCTGCAGGCGTCCACCGCTCCGCTCTTGTCTTCTTTGGCTTGGGAAGCTACCCCTCCTTCTGTAATTATCGATTCCGCTCCACAGGGCCAAAAACAATGTGAGCAACAAAAGACCTCTCAGGCCTCTTCTTCGCATAGCGTTATGGACGCATCCTCTATGGATTGTATGGATATGGAGTCTGATCTCCGCGCCCAGAAACGAAGTGGGTCTCCTCTGAATATTGCAGGTCCATCTTGCCCCCAGTCAAAGACAAAGAAAAGTAACGCAAGTCAAAAGGCTAAGACCAGTATTCTAGAAAAGGCAGTCGCGGCTGCGGCACTTCCGCCAAGATAGGGTTCTAAAAGTGTACTGCAGTGGAATTGTCGATCTATATTCTCAGCTTCAACAGATTTAAATTGCCTATGCACTCAGCTTCTACCGGATATAGTTGCTTTACAGGAAACATGGCTAACTTTAAATTTCAATTATCATCTCAAGGATTACCATCCGTTCCGGCTTGACCGGTCATCACGAGGGGGAGGGCTGTTAGTGCTCATATCTACAAAGTTTTGCCACAGGGCATGCATTCCTTTTCAATATGCGGACAATGAATGTGAAATCCTTGCGGTTGACCTCAGCGTCCCAGGTCACCAGCCCTTTACGGTAGCTAATGCATATTTCCCGTCTTGTGTGCTTGACACTCGGCCCCTTGACTCACTCATGTCTAGTAGCCGATCTCAGGTTCTTTTACTTGGCGACTTCAATTCGCACCATGTGACTTGGGGGTTTAAAACAGACAGCTTTGGTTCTAGACTATTTGATTGGGCTTCTGGCAATAACTTGATCTGCAACAATTCCGGATTGCCTACGTTTGTCCGCAGTCAATGCCGCTCTGCCTTGGATTTAACTTTTTCCTCCCCAGGAGTCTCTGTTATGTCTTGGGCGCCTGTTAACCGTGCAACAAATAGTGATCATCTACCGATTAGTTTCAAGTTTGCGTGTAAATTAACTCTTCCTGGGCGACATCAGCGCACGTTAATAAATTACAATTGCTTTAAAGACACGCTAAAATCAGCCCTCCAAATCACTTCAGACACTCGCGCTCAGAGAAGTGCCGAAAGCAAGGCTGCACATGTATGCTCGGTACTGGACCATGCAACGCAAAAGTCTGAATTTTTGCTTAAGAGCACAAAGGGTGCAATCGCGAACAATTGGTGGAATGCTGAGTGCACGCGTGAATATAGACGACGAAAAGCAGCTTGGAAGAAACTTATCAATCAATGCCCAAAAAATTGGCTGGATTATAAGTATGTTGCAGCAACATTTAAGCGCACTGTCGCCCGTGCAAAGGAGGAGTATAATACAAATCATTATGATTTCCTTTCCCAATCAGGAAATAAACGAGCTTTATTTAAATAATTTCCTGAGGCGCAACAAGGTGATTCCTCCGGCTGCCAACATTGAATCCTTTGTTCAGTCCCCTCCTGACATCGCAAAGGCCTTAGAGGATATTGCGTGTGGCCTAGAGCTTCGCTTTACATCTGCTTTACCTTCTCCTACTATATTCACATGCACCTCAAGTGATTTCACTGAGGTCTCTATGCCTGAGCTGTCGCAAATTGTTCTGCGCTTATCCCCAGCGGCTCCTGGCCCCGATAGGGTCACTTCATCTATGATCAAAATATTGTTCAATGAATCTCCTGCAGACCTGTTGGCTCTAATTAACCATTCTATTAAATGTCCTTGGATACCGCATGAGTGGCGTCTTGCTGAAATAGTTCCATTGCTTAAAAAGCAAGGGGAGGGCTTAACTTTAGACAATATACGCCCTATTTCGTTAACATCGAACCTAGTGAAATTGTTGGAAAGGGTCCTTCTCAGCCGTGTCATGTCATTCATTTCAGAAAATGCTGTATTGAATCCATGCCAAATTGGTTTCAGGCCGGGTTGTTCAATTTGGTGTGCTCATACTGACCTTGAGAGTCGTATTAAATTAGCTCGCAATAGAAAAAAGTTTGCTGCGCTTGTCACCTTGGATGTCAGTAAAGCATACGACAGCGTGGAGCACTCGACTCTATTACTAAGATTACAGGAACTCAACTTCCCAAGCTATTTTGTAGCCTGGATATCTGTTTTTTTTTTGGAAAATAGAGAATTTTACTGCTGCCAAAATGGTGTTTCCTCAAGGAGATTTCCACAGACCAGAGGTGTTCCGCAAGGATCAGTTCTCTCACCTGTTCTTTTTAACATTTTTCTAAGCTCAATTCCATGCATTCAAAATGTGAAAACTTATGTGTACGCCGACGATATTGCATTTTTTGCATCAGCAAGTGACATTCACACTCTTCATCAAACCCTACAAAATTACCTCAATGTTCTTGACAACTGGCTAGGAAGAATTCATCTGTCCCTTAATGTAAAGAAATGCGCATTGTTAGTATTTCCAGTTTCTGTTCCAGTAAATATCTGCCTGGTCTATAGAAATAACATAATACCTCAAGTTCAGACGGTGAAGTATCTCGGTGTAATATACGACTCTACTCTCTCCTGGCGGCCCCACATTGAGCAAGTTTCTGCAAAAGGAGTTCGGGCCATTGGCATCCTGCGCAGGCTTTGTAGTGCTAGGTCAGACATGAGAAGGCATACGCTTCTGATGATTTATAAAATGTACGTCCGCCCAATTTTGGAGTTCGGGTGTGTTTTATTTTCAGGAGCTCCTGCCTATAAACTTCGCCCTCTTGTGCTTTTGGAGCGTGAGGCGTTGCGCCTTTGTCTGGGGCTTCCAAAATATGTCGCCAATGCTGTTCTGCACCTTGAGGCGCGAATGCCTCCGTTATCAGCTAGGTTTCGCCTTTTAACAGTTCAAACATTTTTAAAATTGTGCGACTCACCTCTTCACGCTTCCAGTATAATATTTCTTAGTCAACCTTCCGCCTTTTTTAGTGCTGCCTGGTCTCGATTTCATACCCCGCAGATATGTTACGTGCAGTCCCTCCTTGATCGCATAAATATTCATTTCACAGATGTCCACCAAATATTTAACAACTCCTCATCTGTCCAGATTGAATTCGATGATATTTTCCCATCGAATCCAAAGCTGCAGCCCTTCCCACTTCTTCAGGGTCTATTGCAGGACCACCTAAGGTCCTTTTCCTCTCATGTTCTTATTGCTACTGATGCCTCGCAGGATCGCGAAAAGGCAGGTGTGGGAATTTTTTCGCCTTCACTGGATTGGTCTTTTTCTCTCCGTCTTCCTGACTTCACTCCAATTTTTCTGGCTGAATTATTAGCAGTAATCTTAGCCTTACGAAAATTAGATTCTACAGTTTCCCAGGTCGTGGTTATGACAGACTCTCTGTCCATTTGCTCTTCCTTATCCTCACCCACTGACTCTCGGCCGTTACGCCTCTTTAAGTTCCTGATTCCGCTCCATCTAAATTCGGTAAGGTTGCTTTGGGTACCCGGTCACATGGGCTTTCACTTAAATGAGGTTGCAGATTCCTTAGCAAGAGCCTCTCTCAGCGGCCCAATTGTTGCTGTCCTGCCATCATGTGCATATACAGCTGCGGTGAGGTTTCGCAGCTACACAATATTTCAGGAATTTGCTGCCTCGGCTCTTACATCATCTCCCGAATATCAGCATCTTCTGCATCCTTGGAGTAGCAAAGACTGGCGCTCACGCAGACTAGAGGTCTCTTTCACGCGCTTGCGTTGCCGGGTTCCCCTTCTAAATTTCTACCTTCACAGATCTGGCCTGGCAGCTTCCCCACTGTGCCCTTTTTGTGCCGAACCTGAGACAATAGATCACTTCCTGCTGTTCTGCCGCCGCTTTTCTCATTTGAGGAAGAGTATTTTGCACATTCCATTTCATCAACTGGGCTTGCCTGTGTCTTCCGCGGTTGTTCTTTCCATTGGCGCTTCTTTGCTTGGACGAAGCGACAGGAGTGTGCGCTCTGCTGTGCAAAATTTTCTTCAAGAAACGCAGCGACTCCCATTCTAATTTCTTTTTCCCGCCCTCAATCGGTACGACATTGCAACATTACAGGCATTGTGTACTATTATGCACATTAAGCAATTGTCCCGTCTTTGATCTCCAAGTTAACTGGACCCCTTTCCTTCCCTTTTCCAATCTCTCAGACTACATACTATTACCACTCCTTTTCCCGTCAAAACTATCCTGTATCCAGTAATTAACCGCCTGTGTCTTGGCCACTTCCCCGTAGTGGGTATGTGCCAGCAACGTCTGAGGCCTTCCTTCCTTCCTTCCTACTTCCGTCAGCGCCGTCGCCATATTTTGGGCACCTAGAAGACGCACAGGTACAGTGTACTAGAATAGCATGGCTCACTGCAAATGTTTTTGTGTTTCGGTTCGTGTTTTGGTTGCAAGAGCTCGGCGCAGGGTGCTCGAGTTCGGTGCCTCGCGAGGCACGCGTCCAAGGCAAGCGGCGAAACGCAAAACGCGCCAGCGCGTTGGGCGATGTCAGTCTACTAACGCGAACACAACTCCCAACGACGCGCCGCGGCGCAGCCGCTGGCTCAAATGCATCAACGCGTCATGTGAGTCACCGCGTAAAGCGCGTCCATTTCGCTCGCCTAGGGGTGTCCGTCTGTAAGCCTCCTCCGCTCTTGGGCTTTGCGCGAGAAGCACCCGACACGGTGAGTCGAGAAGCTGGCGCCGGTAGCGTGCATTTCTTTTTTGGGGTTTACCAGCAGCTCGCTGCTGCCGGCTGCCGCACGGTTGCTTCGTGTATCGAGACGGAGCATTAGAACGCCGTTCAAGGGGATTTTCGGACGACTGCCCCTTCTTTTGCAACGGGCACCGCGATAACAAAAATTCATTTGCAATAGACCCTTTAGAAAATTCAGCGCCATCTGGTATGTGGGCACGAACTGCGGTGCCTCCGCCATTACTTGGGCATACGCCTACTGGACTGCGCTCGGGCCTCATTGAAAGGTACGGCGCCCAACGCAGCCACAAGAAGCGCAATTTTCTTGTTTCTGTGTCCTAGACATCTTCCTTGACATTGGCTCTCTGCTCCAAGCTACAGTCGCGATGCCGGCATGCTGCTGTGTGCCCTTCTGCAGCCAGCGCGGCGTAAGAGACGCGCACGGAAACAAGGTGTGTATCCAGAGCACGGAGCGCATGAAACAGCTGCATGCTTGCTCCTTCTCGTCCGTGACCTGTTCGTTTTCACGTTAAAATAAATGGTATAAGTATTGCAAGAGCAGCGAAAAGTTCCTTCTACCGTGTAGCCTTTCCGCTGTATAGTGAGCACAAATATAAAGGTGCTACCTTCGGTGCACTCGAGCAGATGCATTGTTTCCGATGCTGGCGACTGTTTCGGCCCGTCAGAAAATCAAAACGTTGCTCATGCGCACTTCTTTTGCATTTGCTAGCATCCGCGTCTCAACCATTCATAGTGAGTTCTGTGTGCGCGACAAAAAGCACGACGATGCGGCGCGGCGAGGAGCGCCGTCGATCCCTCCGTTGGGAACCTGCAGCAAACGACGGCGACATAAGCGGAGTGCAGCAGCGGTGTTTTCGTTCGGTCAGTGCCTGGGCACTCCGGCTTAGCAAACGATCCCGTAATCTCTCGTCTTGATCTGAAGTGAGCAAACCGCGAGTGATTTTGCACCGACGGCTAGGCGCACCGGCTCTGCTGATCGAACGCCCGTACCCGGATCGACGTGCATTTCGCCCTGCAGTGCGCCTGCTCGTAGTCGAGTCCGCTCCAAGGGTTGTTAGCCCTCCTTTAACGACAGTACATTGATTTATTAAGTTAAGCTAAGTTTTGCCGCTCTGCCTCAGTCACGGCAAAAGGAATATTTTCTCTACGGCAACGGCGCTTACCCAAGCCGGTCCGCTTGCTGAGGCGACGACAGATCATGGGGAGGAGCGCACAAACTGGAAGCCTAAAACAAAGCATAAGCGGCATGCATTTCTGGGCTATGGGCAACATTTTCTGTGAATGCAGAACCTAGCGCGACACGGGCAAAATAGCGCGACAGCGCCGTTCATCGCAAGGGCCTTCGCTTGAAATTCCTTGTGCATAGAGCTCAGCCATTAGCAGCCTTATTAGTGTGTTCAAAGTCGTCCCACTAGCTTAGTTGTAACTAACGGTACGCTTAGACACTTAACTCTGCTACCGCGCGACGGATAAACTTTTCCTGTGCATACGCATCCCCGGAGCTCTGTGCCAGACTGAAGCGCATTCGCAGAGAAAATATTATTGGCCACACTCTGTGGCTTTAACTCCTGCCTCGCTTTTATTAATGAACATACGAAGGTTTTCTTCCTCTATGTGCAAGTGCACGTGACACAAAATTATGAGACACTACATATTAGTATTGCTAGATGGTGCTTAGACGAGCTTGATTGCACAAGCATGGTCCACGTTATTCTGTCTTCAACTGTATGTACTGAAGAGGAGAAGAAAATGTTCATTTTTCATTTCTTCGCCTTGATGAATACACAAGAAGACATCTGATACCATTTTTCAAAGTGCATGTTTATTGATGCTTTTACACCTTCACCTTTACCAATTACTAAATGGGCTGTACTTTTGCAGGTCTCCTTTCTAGGGTTCCCCACAAATCCTGGTTTGAAAAAAAAAATGAATTGCCGCAATAAGGAGAGATGATGGCAAGGAGTTCCGCATAAACAAGCACACAAAGGTGTGCTCAAAGCACTTCGCCGATGGTGACTTTTTTGCAAACTATGCTACCGGCACAAGGCGCCTCAAAAATGATGCAGTGCCAAGCACATTTAGTTTCGCACACAAGCAAAGTAAAGTGCAAAGGAAGCCACCGAAAGAGCGTTGCGTGCAGAATGTTGCTGTGAATGGAGAAGTGACAACAGCCAGCGGAATGCAGGCCGACGACATTTGTGATGAACGTTCTGAAACGCCTCATGTACCAACAGCATTCCTGGATGCTGAAATGGACTTCAGCTCCTTGAAATCACAGCCGCCTCAATGTACACGGGATTGCACGGGACAAAAGGAAGCACAAGATCTGAGACAATCACTCACAACAGTGAAGAATGAGCTGAAAGTTACCGAAGAACAACTCCGACAGGCTCATGTTGAACTTGAAAGAGCTAAACAAGAAACAAAAGAAATGGAAGAAATAAAATCAGTAAAAGAAGTAAAAGAAGAAGAAGAAGACGGACGTGCTGACGTGTTCTTGCTGGCCGCTGCTCTTTTCTGCATCTTCTGGTGGTTCCGGCTTGTTCATTCTTGTTGAGCCCGTTCTACGTTGGGGGGTTTTGGCCAAGGCGTAGTTTAAGACACAGTTCATGTGAACCTGAGAGTGCGTTTTGCGGAGAGATGTCGTTGACCTCCCCAGGTGGAGGGTCGGCAGCTTGGTTTGCCAGCTTGCCAGCCTAAAGCCTGTCACTTGAGTCCTTTCACAAAAATGGCATTGATGCGGTTCCCGTGGCTATCGTTCCAATCGGTGAGGGTGTGATCAAAATGAAAACCCCCAAACTAATTCAACAGGAGCTAAGATCATTGACTGCCCAATACCTGCAGATCTCTGAAGTGCGTCCATTTGGCCGTCGAGGAATTGTGTGCAAGTCCTCGGACATCGCTTGTGTTGCAGAGTTGCTTAAATGCAAAAATTTCAGCTCGCTGCCGGTGAAAGCATTCATTCCCGAACAGCTTGCATGTGTCAAGGGTATCGTAAGAGGTGTCGACCCAGCATCATCCCCGCAAGAAATTCTACAGGAATTTTAGGATGCAGGCGTTGGGGTCCTTTCAGTCTACCGCTGCAGTAGAGAGGTAAACGGCTCGCGCGTTGCTACTGAGTCCGTAATAACAAATTTTGCTGGCTCTTCCTGCCCAGCTGAACTAAAAAGCTGGCCGATTGTATACCGTGTGGACCCTCTAGAACCCCGCCCTCTTCAATGCACCAACTGTTGGCGGTTCGGGCATAGTGGCAAAGCATGCAAGTCGGAGACCCGCTGCCGTTTATGTGGAAAAGGTCATTCTGCCGATCACTGCACCTCAGAGCAGCCTCATTGTTGCCTCTGCAGCAACAGTCACTCAGCTGATGATGCCAACTGCGCAAAACGTAGTGAAGAGCGTAGCTTGTTGGACATTATCAAAGAGAAGCGGTGCTCAAGAGCCGATGCTTACGCTGTTCTTAACAGGAAAAAAGATTCATATGCTAGTCGTGTGCGCGCTTCTGTTGGGGACATTGAGTCCAACTTGACTGCCTCAATTGTGACCACAGTCGAAAACGCTCTTAATAATGTGGTTGAGCGAATGCTAAACACTTTCTCTGAGGCGTTGGCGCAGTTTGTTGCAGTTCAGTCTGCGTCACCATCAACACCCGTCCTGGCAGCAACGTCTGCATCTGTTTCAGCTTCTGCAGCTAGTGCTAGCCGCTCTACATCACCTTCTGATGCTCCCCAGGTCCCACCTAACATCTCTGTTCCTAGCAGTGAATGTCGCAGTGACATCTGCACAACAGATGTCGAAATGTCGTGCCCTACGCAGAAGTGCCGTGCTTCCTCATCACCATCTAATTCTAGTTCTCCACAGATGAAAGCTAAAAAGGGACCACCCAAACTTCATCCCCATGTTGATATCCTTAAAGAGGCGGTTTCGGCCTCTTCAATTGGTCAATAACCATGGCAGGTATCAAAGTATTACAATGGAATTGCCGTTCCGTTTTGTCTTCTCTTCCAGATCTAGATAAACTTATTCACAAGCATAAGCCTGATATTGTACTTTTACAAGAAACGTGGTTATCACCGTATAAATCATTTTCAATGAGAAACTTTCGAGTTTTTTGGTCAGATCGAAATGTTGGCAGGGGAGGTGGCTTGGTAACCATGCCATCTAAAAATTTATGTCATCAGGCATCTATCTCTAAGAAAATTGTTCTCCCTGACTGTGCGCTTTTAGCGATCAAAATTTCATTTCCGCATTGTGCTGATATTACAATTGCTAATGTACATTTCCCTTTTGGTGTACACAGGACAGACTGTTTAGACAGCTTGGTGACTGGCACAAACAGTGCAGTCATCGCAGGAGATTTTAATTCTCACCATAGTGACTGGGGAAGTCGTAGTGATTCCTGCGGCCAGCTTCTCTGGTCGTGGCTGTCTGCAAATGCTGTACGCTGCTGCAATTCTAGAGAAATAACCTTTATGCGAGGGGTTGCTCGCTCAGCCATTGACTTACAGGTAGGCTAGATGTGACTGATTGGTCGACAGAGGATTCGGGTACGTCTAGTGATCACTTTCCTATAACTTTCACTATCCGGTTATCTCCTCTTAAAGCTAGTTGTGTAACCCATAAATTTGTCAACCACAAAATTTATAAAAATCTGATGTCCGCCTCACTTGCCTCTTTAGTTAATACAAGCCGGGATGACAGAGCTCAGCAGACGGTTTCATTTTTGCAAAATACAATAGACCACTCAATATTCGCTGTGCCCGCAGCAGCCTCTACTAAACAGCCGTCTCCTTGGTGGACAGAAGAATGTGAGATGGCCTATCGTCGCAGAAAAGCGGCCTGGAAGAGGCTGTCCTGCAACCAGAGTCTGGCTAATTGGTTAAATTACAAATTCTTCTCTGCATCTTTCAAAAGAACACTTGCAAAAGCCCAGGAGGAGTATAACCAAAATTTAAACACATTGTCAAGGCGTTTATTTGAAGCACAGGTCGGTTGGTCTTGATTGAACAGCGACACGACGGGCACACTCACAGGCGTCGTTCGAAAAAACCCAGCTGCACTTCGTCTGCTTCTTCGTTGTCCCGCTTGAACTCGTCCGCTTCTTCGCTGCGCTGCGCCTGTCGGTCCCATTACAATTACTCTCCCTCCGAAAAAGGAGCCATCCTGGCGACTTACGGAGAGGAGAGGATGGGTGGGTCATAGTAAGGCTTGAGGCGATCAACGTGCACAGTTTCGCGCCCCCAGCGACGGTGGTCCGAAGAAGGAACGAGCGGCTCAACGATATAAGTCACCGGAGAAGTTTGGTGGACAACCCGGTAAGGTCCGTGAAAGCGAGACAGTAGTTTCGTGGCGAGGCCGGGAGAGGAGGAAGGCACCCAGAGCCAAACGAGGGCGCCAGATGGGTATGACGCTGGAGGGTCCGGGGAATCCCGACGGTACTTCTGATCCCATTGTTGCTGTGTGGTGAAAGAGCGGGCAAGTTGCCGGCATTCTTCGGCGTACAGGTGAGCTTCGGAGAGTAAGGTGGTCTCGGAAGGGTCAGGGTGATAAGGAAGGATGGTGTCCATGGTGGATGTAGGCTCCCGGCCATATAAGAGGAAGAAAGGAGAAAACCCCGTTGTTGTCTGAGTAGCTGTGTTATACGCGTACGTGACGAACGGGAGCACTTGATCCCAGTTGGAGTGGGCGGTGTCAACGTACATGGCGAGCATGTCACTCAGAGTGCGGTTGAACCGCTCAGTCATGCCGTTGGTCTGGGGGTGATAGGCGCTGGTGTAGCGATGGACGACTTGGCATTGCTTGAGCAGGGCCTCGACGGCGTCCGAGAGAAAAACACGGCCGCGGTCACTTAGAAGTTCTTTCGGGGTGCCGTGACGAAGAACAAGACTTTGTAGAATGAAGTGAGCGACATCGTTTGCGGTAGCAGATTTGAGAGCCGACGTTTCGACGTAACGGGTGAGATGGTCAACGGCAACGATGATCCACCGATTATTAGCCGAAGTAGTTGGAAGCGGGCCATAAAGATCAACGCCGACGCGGTCAAAGGGACGGCCAGGGCAAGGTAACGGCTGCAAAGGAGCGGCGGCGGAGTGGGGAGGTTTCTTGCGACGTTGGCAGGCGGTGCATGACCGAATGTGCTGACGTATGTAGCGGTACATACCTCGCCAGTAGAATCGCTGACGAAGGCGAGCATATGTTTTCAGTACACCGGCGTGGCCGCATTATGGAGCGGCGTGAAAAGAGGCACAGATTGTAGCACGGAGGTGTCGAGGGATGACCAACAGCCACTTCCGGCCGTCGGGGAGGTAATTACGGCGGTATAAGAGGCCATCACGAACGGCGAAGTGGTGGGCTTGGCGGCGAAGGGTCCGGGTCGAATGATGCGGCGAGGGAGTGTTCAGGAAGTTTAGCAGCGAGGTGATCCAAGGATCCTTCAGTTGTTCGGAGAGCATATCAGGGATGTTGAACGAAGAGAATTCGTAGGCACAGACGAGGGCAGAGGTTGACTCGCATGGGAGTGGTGAACGAGAAAGGGCGTCGGCGTCCGAGTGCTTGCGGCCGGAGCGATAAATGACGTGTATATCAAACTCCTGGAGACGTAAAGCCCAGCGGGCGAGTCGGCCAGAAAGATCTTTGAGGGAGGATAGCCAGCATAGGGCGTGGTGGTCTTATACGACATAGAAGGGCCGGCCGTAAATGTAAGGGCGGAACTTGGTAATTGCCCAAATGATGGCGAGACATTCTTTTTCTGTGACAGAATAGTTTGATTCCGCCTTGGTGAGGGCGCGGCTGGCGTAAGCGACGACGTATTCCGGATACCCAGGCTTTCGCTGGGCAAGAACTGCGCCCAAGCCCACACCGCTCGCGTCAGTGTGAATTTCTGTCGGACAGGCGGGATCAAAATGGCGAAGGATGGGGGAGAGACCAGCAGGCGGCGTAAAGTGCTGAACGCGGTATCGCAGGCGGGGGACCAAGACGAAAGGTTTGGGCTGCCGGCAAGAAGCTGCGTTAAAGGGGCGATGATACTGGCGAAATTTCGGATGAAGCGGCGAAAATATGAGCATAAGCCTATAAAACTGCGAAGTTCTTTTAAGGTGGTTGGTTTGGGGAAGTCAGCGACGGCGCGAAGTTTGGCAGGGTCAGGAAGAACGCCGTCTTTGGAGATGACATGGCCTAATATTGTGAGCTGCGTTGCACCGAAGTAACATTTTTTCAAGTTTAGTTGGAGGCCGGCGTCAGTAAGGCTAGTGAGTACGCGCTGAAGGCGGTGCAGATGGGAAGGAAAATCTTTGGAAAAAACGACAATGTCATCTAGGTAACACAGACAAGTTTCCTATTTGAGGCCACTGAGAATAGTGTCCATCATCCTTTCGAATGTGGCTGGAGCATTGCAGAGGCCGAATGGCATCACATTGAACTCATACAAGCCGTCTGGGGTGACGAAAGCGGTTTTCGGCCTGTCGTTCGCTGCCATCGGGACCTGCCAGTAGCCGGAGCGTAAGTCGAGGGATGAAAAATACTCCGCTCCCTGCAAGCAATCCAGTGCGTCGTCGATTCGGGGTAGAGGATAAACATCCTTGCGTGTGATCTTGTTGAGACGGCGGTAGTCCACACAGAACCTGATGGAGCCATCTTTTTTCGTCACCAAGACAACAGGAGAGGCCCAAGTGCTGTGAGAAGGCTGTATTATGCCGCGCCGAAGCATGCCGTCAACATTGTCACGGATGACGCGGCGCTCGCTCGGCGAGACTCGGTACGGTCGCTGACGCAAGGGAGCGTGGGTACCAGTGTCAATTGTGTGAGAGACGGCCAATGCGCGCCCCATGGAGGGCTGGGAAAGGTCGAAAGAGTTGCGGAAGCGGCAGAGAAGTTCCAAGATTTGGCCACGGTAAGCGGATGGAAGGTCGGGAGCGATGTTACGACGAAAGACGTCGATGGAAATCGGATCGGGCGCTGTCGCACAACAGGCTAAGGCAGTAACTGGGGAACAGGCACGGGCATCGGAGAACTCGGAAGCAAGAGCAGGGTCCAGTTCTTCAATAGAGCCGAGGCATTCGCCGCAAAGAACAAACGACGGGCAAGAAGATGGGTTGGTGACATAGATGGCGCAGTGGCCATCGGAAATCGAGACAACGGCGAGGAATGAGGAGGCGCTGATGGCGAGTGGCCGCTGCGGTAGGTGTGAAAAGAACAGGGCCGCTGAGGAAAGAGTCGGGGCGGAGCGGAACGAGGGCTGAAGAGGAGGGAGGTATGTCGGTGTCGGCAGCTACAAGAAGCTTAGCGGAGCGCACAGGTAGGTCACACAACGAAACATCACACAGGGGAGAAAGCTCAAGTTCCGCACGGGCACAATCAATCACTGCACGGTGGGTCGAGAGGAAATCGCAGCCGAGGATGACATCGTGAGAGCAGGCGGTCAGCACAACAAACTCGATGGTATAGGCGATGTCGTTGATAGAAACGCGGACCGTGCAGGCTGCGATGGGGTGGATGCGCTGAGAGGTGGCCGTACGTAGTGAAAAGTCAGACAGCGGCGTTGTCACCTTACGAAGTTTGCGGCGAAGAGCATCACTAATTACTGACACTGCAGCACCCGTGTCGACGAGCGCGAGAACGGGGACGCCTTCAACAGACACCTCAATCACGTTAGTAGGAGAACACGGAGGACTTAAAAAGTTCGCAAAACACGCAGTTCTTGCCTCCTGAACTGCGGCAGTCAGTTTTCCTCTGGGAGAGGGTCCGGGCGGCGGAGCATCGGAGAAATGGAACGTCGACGAGGGGAAGGCGAGCGGCGAGTACGGTACTGGGAGCGATGTGTAGAGGAGGCAGAAGAGACATTAGGCAAGGGCGGCCCGGAATCGTAGCGGAAATTGCGCATGAAATCGCCAGAACGAGGAGATCGCTGACGGCAAAAGCGTGCGACATGGCCCGGAAGACCGCAGGAATAGCATATCGGTCGATTGTCCTCCGTACGCCAGGGGTTCGTAGGGTTTCGACGGGGTCGACGAACCGGGACCTGCGGCGGGGGTATAGACGGCGGTGGAGCATAAAAGGCCGGGCTGCTAGGGTAGGCGGCAGAGGTGGGCGAGCGCCGTGTACCGGTGACTGCTTCAGCATAGGTGAGCGGCGCTGCCACAGGAGCAGGTGGGGGACTGGATGGCAGAACTGCAGCGACCTGCTCCTGAATAGCACGACGGATAGTGGGCGTGAGAGATGGCGGCAGGTCGTGCGGAGGGCAGACGGGGTCGGGAATGTGATGCAGCAGAGAAAGCTGGCGAGCGATCTCCTCGCGGATGAAGTCTTTAACCTGCTGCATGAACAGGGACTTCTCAGCAGACGAGCCACCAAGGGCCAAGCCAGCAAGACCCCCCGCAGGCGCGCCGGACTGCCGCGTAGATGCGCATTGCTTGCGGAGTTCGTCGAAGCTTTGGCACAGCTGGATGACGGTAGCGACGGAGGTGGCGTTCTTCGCCAGCAGCATCTGGAAAGCGTCATCGGCTATGCCTTTAAGTATATGGTTGACTTTATCCCCTTCGGACATGGAGGGGTTGACACGCTTGCACAGGTCAACGATGTCCTCGATGTAGCTTGTGAAAGTCTCGGAAGGGAACTGAGATCGAGCACGAAGACGTTGCTCGGCGCGAACCTTCCGGACGGTGGGGCGGCCGAAAACGTCGGCGAAGCTCGTTTTAAAGGACGACCAGGTGGGAAGGTCGGCCTCACGGTTGCGAAACCATAGGTTGGCAACGTCCGTTAGGTAGAAGAGGACGTTGCTAAGTTTCACGGAATCGTCCCACCGATTGTAAGTGCTGATGCGCTCATAGGAGGCCAGCCAATCGTCGACGTCTTGGTCATCGGTGCCACTAAAAGGAGAAGGGTCACGCTGGCGCTGCACCCCGTGACAGAGTACGGTGGCAGGGATGGGCTGCGATGGTTCACTCGGACCTTCCGGCATGGTGGCGGAGACGAGGAGCGTTCCACTTCGAAGTTCCAGGATGAGGACCGGGACGGGAACCGAGGCACCTCCACCAAGTGTCAAGGCGTTTATTTGAAGCACAGGTCGGTTGGTCTTGGTTGACCGGCGACACGACGGGCACACTCACAGGCGTCGTTCGAAAAAACCCAGCTGCACTTCGTCTGCTTCTTCGTTGTCCCGCTTGAACTCGTCTGCTTCTTCGCTGCGCTGCGCCTGTCGGTTTCAAATCCTCGTCATCGGAAAGCCCTGTATAGATTCATAGAACGTAACAAGAGTTCTGTCGTCCCTCTTTTCACTAGTTCAACAGTGTTACCTCAAAAGGCTCAGGAGAGCCTGGTGTGTATTGCTCAGGGATTGGCGTTACGCTTCCAGACGCAGAGCAACGTCCCTTTGTGCACAATTTCACCCTCTTCAGATTATACCGAGGTTGACGCATCAGAGTTCCTCACAGTACTGGCAATGTTGCATCCTGCAGCTCCTGGACCAGATGGTGTCACTGTTGGTATGATTAAAATTTTAGCCCAGGAGTTTACAAGCGCCCTCTTAGATATGGTCAATGCTTCTCTGGAAAATGCATGGATTCCAAGCATTTGGAAGACGGCGAAAATTATTTTATTAATGAAAGATGTAGGAAAAGGATACGTCTTAGATAATATTCGGCCAATTGCGCTGACTTCAAATTTAGTCAAATTAATAGAAAGAATAGTGCACAGTCGCCTCACAAAACATGTTCATGACATCAACGGTCTCAGCTCAGCCCAGATTGGCTTTCGTCGTGGATGCTCTATATGGTCCGCGCATGTGGATCTAGAGAGCAGAATCCGGCTCTCGCTACGCAGAAGAGAAGTTTCAGCTTTGGTCACTCTTGATGTAGCAAAGGCCTATGACAGTGTAGAGCATACTATTTTACTTAACAGACTTGCTCAGTTACATTCTCCAACCTACATTTATGCGTGGTTATCTGAATTTCTGAAGGACAGATTCTTTTACTGCGCCGAGGGAACCCTATGTTCAAATAGATATTATCAATCAAGAGGTGTGCCGCAAGGATCGGTGCTATCCCCTCTGCTTTTTAATATTTTGGTCAGTGGCATCCCCATTCGTCCTGATATAACAGTTTTTGTGTATGCAGATGACATAGCTTTTTTCGCCTCGGCCAGGGATATCCACTCCCTTTACCATATTCTGCAGGGATATTTGGATGCTCTTGGATTATGGTTGCAGGGTATTAATTTATCCCTGAATGTAGACAAATGCGGAGTTTTGGTATTTCCTCCAGACAGGTCTTTGCACATTTCATTAGTCCATCGCTCTCTCCAGATTCCACAAGTGGAATCTATAAAATATCTGGGTGTTACTTATCACCCAGCATTAGATTGGAGCCTTCATATAAAGAACATTGATTCTAAAGGAGAACGCGCTCTAGGCCGGCTGACAAGAATCGCCAATAAAAAGTTTGGGATGCGCCGCGACACGTTATTGCTACTATACAAAGCTTACGTAAGACCTATACTTGAATTTGGTTGCATTCTGTTCTCTGGTAGCGCAAGCTACAAGATTCAACCCTTAATCTTACTGGAAAGGCGTGCTCTCCTCCTCTGCCTTGGTCTCCCAAAATCAGTTTGAAACGCCCTGCTTTATCTGCAAGCCCGTATCCCTGATCTAACTTCCCGTTTTCAAATACGGTGCGAACTTTCCTCAGGTCGATGGACCCAGTGACTGATGTCAGTACTCCTATTTTTGTCTCAGCCGGCCTTATTCTTTTCTCATCATTGGCCACGGTATCAAATTCCACAAATTATGTTAACGCAGAACCTTTTAACACCGATTGGTGTTGATCTCAGTTCTTTGCAGTGGGTTGATGACACGCCGGCAGCAGTGGAATTCCATTTCGACCATATCTTCCCATCTCATGCGAAGCACATGCCAGCACACATTTTAAACGGTATTCTCTCGGATCACATAGAGAAATACCCCCATCATACGGTGCTTGCTACCGATGCCTCCGTCAACTGCCAAAAAGCTGCAGTTGGCATCTTTTCGCAGCATTTGGCATGGAGCTATTCCGTCCGCATCCCAGATTATATTCCTATATTCTTTGCGGAATTTTTGGCTCTTGGAAAGGCCCTTCACAAAATTCCATGCCATGTGTCTCATGTTATTATTCTCGCTGATTGTTTGTCAGTGTTAGTCTCCCTTGACACTTCACAAGAAGATTTTTTGAGCCGTATCCTGCGATTTTTTGTCCCATGCACTTTGAAGGTGGTCCGTTTTGTCTGGGTCCCTGGCCATGCAGGTATTCATTCAAATGAGATGGCTGATTACTTAGCATGGTCGGCTCTTGACGGGTCAGTGACACATCCCGTCCCGCTGGCGATTTCCAGGTTTCAGCGGTTCCTACATATATCAGCCAGGTTACGAGATCCCTTACTAAATACCACTGACTATCAGCACTTAGCATACAATTGGAACGTCCGTTCGTGTAAATCCAGGCTGTGTGAGGTAACAATGACGCGGTTGCGGTGCAGGATTCCAAGTTTGAATTTATATCTATACAGGTGTGGGTTGACACCGACGAACCTATGTGACGCATGTGGGAAAGGTGAATCTTTAGACCATTTTCTCCTCTACTGCCCAAAGTTCGCACTTCAGAGAAAGATTTACCTGGAGGTCCCTCTCTCCAGGTTAGGGCTCCCTTTATCTTTGCCAGTATTATTATCGTTTGGTGCGAACGCCAAGGGATTTGCATTGAGTTCTATTTGTGGGTTTCTCCACGATTATATAACTGCAACTGGTAGGTTGATGTGCTAATTCTTTTAAAATTCTACGAGCTCTTCTTTTTCACCAAAATGCTGTCTGTTATTTAACTGTCAATATTGTTCTCTTGTTTTTATTCATTGATTTTTCAAAATTCACGATTTCTGCTACTTTTTTGTCATCATCTTCCATGGAAACTTCTTTGTTTATTCAACTACACCTTGGCCAATCCCCCCACGTGGGTATGTGCCATATACCTGGGGTGAAGAAGAAGAAGAAGAAAAAGAAATGCTGTTTCGTACCAGCAGAGAACTGGAACTCACCAAAGCAACAGCATAGAAGCTTGAAAAGAAAGTTGGAAGAGAGTTTTCTATTGACCGATTCAAGCAGTGATGATGACATGAGATTTTATACCGGTCTGCCAACATATGGAATGTTCAAAACACTTTTAGTTTTCTGTAATCCAGGGGAACAGGGGAGAAAACAACAGACTCAAATCTTCATCACAAGCACACCCATCGCAGGCAGGTAGGCCAAAAAGCCTGACAGTGGAAAACGAGTTTTTCCTTTTTCTTTTAAGAATGCGCCTTGGACTTTTTGAAAAGGACCTTGCTGACAGGTTCTGTGTGTCAACTGCCACAGTATATCAAGAATCTGTATTACCTGGGCCAGTTATGCTTTCACTAAACTAACACAGATACCTCTGTGGATGTCAAAGGAACATGTTCAAAAGGAAATGCCACTTTCCTTCCAAGGAAAGTATTCTGCAGCTCGAGTCATACTGGATGCAACATAAATTAAATGTCAGGCAGCCAGCTCACTTGCACTGCAGTCGGCAACATTCTCATCGTACAAATCAGCAACCACCTTCAAAGGACTGATTGGCATCTCGCCCAATGGTACAGTGACCTTTATCTCCAATTTGTTTTCAGGATCTATTTCTGACAAAGAATGTGTGAGCAAGAGTGGTTTCTTGGCCCTTCCTTTCAATGATGGTGATGTCATGGCAGACAAAGGTTTCAAGATTGAAGAAATGCTCGAGACAACGTGGCTTTGAACAACCCGCCTTTCCTCAGAAGAGGTCAGTTCAGTGAAGAGGAGATAAAAGAAACGGAAGAAAATACATGTTGAGCGACGCATACAGCGCATCAAAAGTTTTCATATCTTCCATAGGCTGGCACCACTTTCTCTGGGTCCCATCATAAATGAAATGTGGATTGTATGTGCTATACTAACTTCCAGTCTCCACTGGTGCAACTATCTGCTCCTGTCATAATAAAAGGCAAGCTTTGCTCTCCCTTTTCTGAGCCTTGATGTTATGTAGTATGTGACAGCAAATATGTGATGCTTGAAAACTGAAAATGGAATTTGTGAATAGGGTAGCTGTACAGCCCATTACCCGTTTCCACACAACCATGACATTCTTTATTTACACAGACATGAAAGAGGAAGACAAAGTCTACAGGATGCAACGTACAGAATACAATGTGCATGCCAGAAAATCTGAGTTATCAGTAAATGCACCATGCCCCCAATACACATTACGACTTGGCGCAAGAAATGAGCAATATAAATGCCAGTGCTCGACTTCGTTATTCTCTCGGGTAAAGCAACAAGGTCTGAGTGGTCTCCTTCATCGCTTGTTGCTTGGTTGCCAGAGAAGCACACTAAAAAAGTCTGGTATGAAAAACCCAATTTGGCACACTACCGGCTTTACGAAATAAGCGCACAACAATAAGCAAGAACAAATGGAAGGATAAGTTGTATAGACAGGCATATGAAGGTGGAAGTCACAACTGCCATAAAGAGAGGCATGAATGTCAGCAGACTTGGACACTCAAAACTGGTTGCTGGATATCCATCGAACCGACAGAACAAGTATTTGTGCACGCACGGGGCACCATTTAATATTTGTAGTGGTTACCGTGCATTTTCCAGTTTATTAAATATTTGCATGTATTTTCCAGTGCTCATTAAATATTGTGACATGCTTGTCATCTCCTTTACATAACAAAAACTATTATATTCCCTGTCACATAAGACATGCCCCAAAGGAGTACAGACACCAAACATTTGTTGTTAGGTTTTCTTCATGGTTCGTACCACACTAGTAAATACAGACCATGCGTTACTCGCCAACTATTTCTGGCTGTTCAGGCACGCTGCCTTTAGTGCTACAGTGAATGAAGATGACAAAGAAATTATGTAGAAGTTTTCATGTCTCACAAAAGCTATACTTAACTCACACATGACAGAGGGGTAAAACAAAAAAATGGGGTCTACATTCCTTTAATGATATTGATACGGGGTGGCAAGCCAAAGAACAGTACGATATGATGGCAGGCGAAATACAATTTTAATGGCTGTGGGCCTAGCGCCATCACTCAGTCCCGTGCCACTGCCCGCTTTTTCGTTGTCTTTTTAACAATATTGAGAGCAGAATCGTTGGTTTACAGGCACTATGCATTCTTAAAGGTGTACTAAAGAGGAATCTGAACTCGTCTTTTTACCGCGGGAACTCTACACATTCCGGGCATTCTTAGAAACTTCGAATTATTGTCCTGGGCGGCCGATTGCCCTGATTAAATCGGAATAGACGTACCAGCTACCGCCTTTTCTTTTTTTTAACTCAACGCGGTAGGTAGAAGGAGTCAACCAACGCGTCAGCCAGTCCCGTGGCGGCTTGCCGCTCTGCCATCGGTGGAGTGATATGTAATTCAAAGAGCCCACGTGTATTTTTATTTCCGTCGGCCTAATTTGTGGTTATATTGCCTGTGACTGAAACTGTTTATTCACAGAAACCTAAAATCTAAATGAAAACGAGGCCACCATTGGACTGGCTTAAAGGCACTCCATGAGTTGGTTGACTCCGCCTACCTACCGCGTTCTGTTCAAAAAAGGCGGGAGCCGGGACGTTTCATCCGATTTAATTAGGGCAATCGGCCGCACAGGATAATAATTCGAATTTTCTTAGAATGCCCGGAACGTGTAGATAGAGTTCCTGCGGTAAACAGACGAGTTCAGATTTCTCTTTAGTGCATATTTAAGGGCGTTTTGAGGCCATATATCGCAACAGCACGGAAAAAAAGAAATTGTTGAGTTTCTGTCTTGCAACAGCCCAATCTTCAGCAGAAAACTTGACGCAGTCAATGATCAGGAACTGATCAGAAAAAACAAAATCGGTCAAGGATAAACCAGATAAAGCCATCTGGCCAAGGACCTGATAGTAATACTCATGGCCACGGTCCAGCCTAAACACACCCATGCTGTCCTTGAGGCAGTGCCCATCCCCCATATCGTCGGGAATTTTTCCCTTCAAACTGTATGGACACTTCACCTCAAGAAGGCCATGTAAAGTAATTTCGCACGGGTCGAAGAGTATTCGGTGAAGCTCCCAGCCATCGACACGAAGGGTCCACGATCAATCCGCTCCGAAAGGCCTCGACATCATGGTCCTGGCTTTCATCACAGCCACGTACCGCTGCACAGCCGGCTGCTCATTCGTAATGCCGTACCTGCAATAACAGCATAGAAAAGGCAGGCACTTTCATCTCAAGAGGAACTTACACCTAGAGCAGAGTTGGGTGTGCTTGCATGGTCTACAGCAAATAAATAACCGTTCGCACTGTATTGTAGGGCAGTCAGCTAATAAAAAAATGGTGATAAAGGAACGAACACATGCTTTTCTGAACCTGACTTGGTGCATATCCACAGCAAAGAAGCAAATGTGGCGACACCATTTGGCCTCTTTTTGTAAAGGTCTATAAAGGCAACGTTTTCTTTTTTTTCAGACGTCCACATATTTTGCTGAAATTATGGTTAGCTCTCCAGGAAACGTTCTGCATGCCATGTCATGTGCTCCGCACTTGTTGGTATTCATTCATTTTCTGAAGGGAAAAATTTTGACCTTTGGTCTTTGAAATAGTGATTAAATTTACCGCTTGTGGTCACCTGTTGAGCTTTTCGACGTGCACATAGGAGGCTTCACAGCACTACCCATGACGCCATGTGTTGTTTGAAATTCATTGTCAATCTACTCTGAAATTACCACTTGGGAGGTACTAAAAGAAATCACTGATAGTGATCATCGGTATATCCGAATTAGAGTATCTCAAGAGAAACAACCGAAAAGATATCACAGAACGCTAAAGGATAATCAAAAAATATTGCAAGCTTTTTTGTGATGATAAATGGTTTAGTGAAAGATTTGCTTTAAATAAATCACTAGAAATTGAAGAAGTTATATCAGCAATGTATAAGAAAATTGAAACATTACAAAATAAGTATAAAACAATTGTGAAAGAAAGTAAACACAAACTTAATCCTTGGTGGAATCTAGACTTAGAAATAGAAAGGAAAAGAATAGGGGCCATGAGGAAACGATATCAAAAAGCATCTGGAGAAACTGGGATTAGACTCAAAAAAGAATACTACTTACAACACACAACATACAACAATATGTTAGACAAAGCGAAAAAAGAAAGTTGGAATGATGTCTGTACTAAATTATAAAAAAATCCATTCACATTACCCTATAATATTGCGGCTAATCAAATTAAAACACTTCTAATAATCGGGAGCATAATGAAATCAGATGGACAACAAACAACATCTTTAGAAGAAACAATTCATCATATATTAAATTCCTTCTACCCAAAGGAACCATCCGACCAACCTGAAATAGCATTCGGTATCGGCAACACGGAAAATGGTGACGACGTACTATCACGATGGAAAGAAACGCGAACAGCGGACAGCATGGCTTTCCGTACAATCAGCGCAGCCTAGCGTCGGCCCGCTGGCCCGAGGATTCGTGTCCAACTCTGATATGCTCGGCTGTCGCTTGGCAGACCGAAGCTTTCAGTCCGCGCCGCCGTAGCGCTAGAATCTTGTTCCGGCCGGCGCTATCGCACCGCGTGTGTTTGAGCCCAGACACGACCAGCGGACGATAAGCTATGCTTGCTGCTGTGCTGAAAAGTAAAATACGCATTGCTTTTATGCCGTCACGATGACCGTGTGCTTGTAAGAACTCAAGCGTAAACGTCTTCCAGGCCATAGCACATTTATTGGTCTAAGAAAGATGCGAATGCCTCAAACAAAAGCTCAAGCTGGCACAAATCGTGAACCTGTCACAAAACAGAGCTGCTTGACAAAAACATATTCATTAATTAGTATTTGGTAAAGTCTCCTTCGGCAAGAATGACAGATTCCATGCGCCTTGGCATAGAGGCGAACAGTTCTGTGGCTAGTTCAGTGCCGCGGAGCTTGTCCCACTCTGCATGAACAGCCGCCCAAAGGGAGTGTTTGTTCATTTTGTGGAGCTGCAGTCGGGACAAGCTTGATTTCATAATTCCCCAGACATTTTCAATTGGATTTATGTCTGCTCCTTTTGCTGGCCACGGAAGTTTACGGATGGCAAGGTTCTCTAGCAAGCTTTCTACGGAGCGTGAAGTATGAATTGGAGAACGGTCGTGCTGATAATAAAACAGCCCATCCCTGAATGGTCCATCCAATGCATAAGGCAGGACAACCTGCTCGATTACATTACAATATTCTGCTGCGGTTAACCGTTGATCTAGCAATATAAGGGGGCCCAAGCCATCGGCTGTGATGGCTCCCCACACATTCACGGAGCAGCGCCCGCTGAGGCTTGTTCGCTTGAAGCAGATGGGATCAAAGCTGCAGAAAATTTTGAAAAAAGTTAGTATGTGCTACATGCTTCAAAATGGTATAATGTGTTTAGCAGAATTGCTGCTCTAACTAAATTCACTTGTATATTTTTTTTAAGTAGGCACACAGCACTAAAACAGGAACCGCGGTTTGACTCTAAAATGGTTTATATCAGTTTGCTCAGAATGCACCTTGAGCCGTTAATTCATGGCGTGCAGCAACCGAAAAGTAGGCAAGTTAACCGCAAGTAGTCCACGCGCACGCACAAAAACAATTCTTCTTGCTCGGCTTTCTACGAAGGAGCAACACCCATGCCACCGACACAGTTCGCAAAATGCATATGGCAATATTGTGTCCTCTAAGCACTCGGCAATCTCACTCTCATGTAACATTTGTCGGCGAGTTATATTCGTTACATTTTGATACTTCTCTTACCACACTAGCACTAAATGAACGAATACATGACCACTTCTTTATAAACAGGATAGGAATTCAATAACGCGGGGATACAAAGGCTTACCGATGATTGTCTGGACGCCACACTTTCAGTCTTTCGTTACACTTTGTGGTAAATGTGCTCTCATCTGTGAACATCACCTGGCCCCAATCCTCCGCAGTCCAATCCTTATGCGATTCTGCGAACAGTAGACGGGCGGCTTTGTGGTGATCCGAAAGCAAAGGTTTTCTTGCAGCTGTCCTGCTTCGAAGTCCCGCTTCGTGAAGGCGCTGTCGGACCACTTGGACATCCACGTTTAGTCCGAGCTCGTTTTTGATCCGCTCCGCTGTGAAAAAAGGGTTGTCTACGGCGGCTGCAATAATCAGTAGGTCTTCCTCCGCGGTTGTGGAACGTGGCCGCGAACCATGAGGAAGGTCCAAGAGTCTACCTTCAGTTTTGTAGGCTTTCAAAACTCTGTTCACTGTCGAAAGTGCTCTTCCTGTAATCTCCGCGATTCTTCTCTGGTGAATTTCTTGGCGGTATAAAGCGATCATTTCGATTCTCTCGGCGTCAGACACTCGCGGCATGGTGTTCTTTTCAATCTGCTGAAACTCGGGCCGGTAGCTCAGCTCCTACGGCGTAGGATAGAACACGCATGTGCAGCATCACTTCCAGTCATCGTTCTTATTTATTGAAGCTTTTATTTTTTTCCACGCAGATCTACGAACCCGATATGATCTGGCTTGCCCTCAACACTTCTATTCGCTTATGCGCCCAATCATCGTGACGGCATAAAAGCAATGCGTATTTTACTTTCCAGCACAGAAGCAAGCAAAGCTTATCGTCCGCTGGTCGTGTCTGGGCTCAAACACACGCGGTGCGATAGCGCCGGCCGGAACAAGATTCTAGCGCTACGGCGGCGCGGACTGAAAGCTTCGATCTGCCAAGCGACAGCCGAGCATATCAGAATCAGAGTTGGACACGAATCCTCGGGCCAGCGGGCCGACGCTAGGCTGCGCTGATTGTACGGAAAGCCATGCTTTAAACTGTTCGCGTTTCTTTCCATCGTGATAGTACCATTCACGGAACAAGAAATTCAAGAAACAATCAAAAATCTTAGAACCAACGTTGCACCAGGGCCAGACGATTTAAATACCATTTTTGTACAAACACTGTACAAAACACATAAGTCTTTCTTCAACAGCATATTTAATGCTTGTCTTCGAATTGGATACTTTCCCAAATGCTGGCGCAAATCCCGAATTATACTAATTCCTAAAGCAGACAGTCGAAAGAAGAAAGGAGTGGAAAAATTTCGACCAATTGCAATTAATTCAATCTTAGGTAAAATATTAGAGAAACTACTAAAAGACCGAATATATTTTTTCCTGCAGCAAAACAAACATTTCCCGAAGCATCAATATGGGTTCAGGCATAATACCTCAACAACAACGGCACTAAATGTTATTAAAAGAAAAGTAATGCAGGCCAAATTGGACCACATATGTATAGCAATTATAGCTCTAGATATTAAAGATGCATTTAACTCTATACGATCTAATAAAATAGTGGAAATCTTAACGTCTTTGAATTGTCACAACAATTTAATAAAAACTACCAATTGTATTCTTCGAAACAGAAACATCATTCTTGAATCGGGAGATATAAAAATTACTAAAGAAATAACAGGATCACCTCAAGGATCACCACTTAGCCCACTGTATTGGAATTTAATGATCGCTGGAATCTTCAACCTTCAACTATCAAATGACACTCATATTCAAGCTTTTGCGGACGACATTTTCATCACCATTAAATTCAAGGCCACAGAGGATCTAGAAATTAAGGGAATTCTAACATTGGAAACTATAAACCAAGGGGGACAACAAGCAGGCCTGAAGTTTAACCCCGAAAAATCAAAGTTTCTAACCATAGGCAAATCATATAAAACTCACCCACCTATTCTTAAAATGAATAACAGTAAAATAACAGCAGTACAAGAACTTAAACTTTTAGGTGTTATATTCGATAACAAACTTTCATTCCTTCCTCATCTTAAATACATAAAAGAAAAAGTTAGCTTAATTACAAGGAATCTAACCCGTTTCTCTTCTAGTAATCGAGGGATGACAGGAGAGCATCTAAGGAAAATATACCTTCAGGCAATAGAAAGAACAATAGTATATGGATCCCCAGTATGGTATAGTTATAAAGTTTTAATCAAAAATAAATTAAGGAGTATTCAGAGAATACCACTCATCCTTATTACAAAAGCCTATCGAACCACAGCTAACGTAGCACTTAATATCTTGGCAAACATCCCTCCAGTTTATTTAAAAATAGAGCAAGAAAATGAGTTATACAGCATATTAAATGAAAATAAGCCTTTCAAATTAAAAGATCAATCACGTGCAGGCAAAGAAATAGCAAAACCTTACGACCTTTGGAATTATCATCCAGCAAAGAAAATTATCATTACGTATACAAAAAATTCAAACTCAAAAGCTGACGTAAGAATCTATACAGATGGGTCGAAACCAAACGACAAGACAGGGTCAGCATTCGTAGTTTTCGACTCAATCGGAAAAATTATGCATGAGGAGAAATTCAAATTGCCCTCATACAGTAATAATTATGAAGCAGAAATAGTAGCCATTAGGAAATCCCTTGATTATATACAAACAAACGGAGAAATATGTAGCTATCAAATTTTCACAGATAGCTTATCCACACTGCAAGCATTAAAGAATCCAAATAACTACAATCCCCTCATAAATGAAATTAAGCGCAAAATACAACAATTGGACAACTATAAAATTACATTAACTTATGTCAAAGGGCATAGTGGAATATTAGGAAATGAAAAAGCAGACGAGCCAGCGAAGGAAGCATGCGAAAGTGGAACAATCACACACCTAAAAATCACAAAACAATATATAAAAAGCGAACTAAAATCTCAATTATTAAAAAATTGGAACACATATTGGCAAAAAGAAGGGAAAGAAGGCTATGCCTATCAATGGATTAAAAATGTAAAACTCATTCCTTATCACTTTCCTACGAATCACTATACTTCCCAAGCCATCACCGGACATGGGAAATTTTCATTTTACCTTTTGAGGTTTAACATTAGCAACAGTAATAAATGCAAATGTGGTAACAAGGCAAACAATTTTGATCACTATCTTGAAACCTGCCAAATCACGACCAATTATAGAAAAGAGCTTATTAAAAATTTAGGGCCAAACTTATCAGAAAACCGAAGATTATTAAAAGTAAAGAGAACATAGAACTATTGGCTGAAATGGTAAAGACCATTCTAGAACAAATGACAGATTAGTGTGTATCGAGCAAAAGGCGCACAACACAAAAATGAGTTTCCAATGTCTCTAAAGGCAAATAACCTCTCTCAAACAAAAGGTATCCAGCTTTATATTACACTAAACATATTCTCCAAGGACAAGTGATCCTTGTTTTTTACCTTTTTCTATTATCTCCTAAAATATCGTCCCCATCTATATAACTACTCTTTTCTTTTCCTATCACCTTTCCCCTTATATCAAACTCCTTTACTAATATAGAGCAAATTTGGTGTGGAGTATCATGGGTGACTCTCAGACCAAGAGTGGCGGGTGAGGTTCACTCGCACTGATGATGCCCACACAGCTCTTCACATATACTTAGCTAACTTTTCATTTTAAACCACAAAATATTTTATTAGCTTACACAATCTTATTGATAGTATTTAAGTAATAAAGGATAATATTATTATTGCTAAATGCTGCAATAATCCAAAATAGCAACCCCTTTATCCCTTATAAATCTCTACATTAATAGAATCAAAACAAACTTTGAAATGATTAATTCATTTGGCGCTTTACACTTTCATCTTTTATATACAAATAAAAAAAGAGGAATTTTATTTTGTGGCTATTGACGGAGGGTGATCTAGGCGGGACCACCACCATCTTCGGCCGTTCCGGTGTGTCGCGATTCTGCATCGCAGGCATTTAGACGAACCTTGGCTTCGTGCCCGTCGGCAACCTGTAGAAATGGCAACGTGGACCTTCCACAAAGAAAATGGAGTCTCACTCAGTTGCTCCCAATGGAGGCGAGTGAGTGTATATCTCACTTGGCACGGCTGGCTGGCACCTCAGAACTGGTGGCTCTTGCGAACATCTATGACCCACTTGCCACGGCTGACAGCCACCTTGGGCGTCAGCGGCTGGAGTCGGGCCCTCTGGACACTGAGTATCAGGATCGTTCACATAATCTGAGACTCCAACTTTGCCTTATGGCCTTGCCAGCCAGGGCTCTTGCCCGGACAGCCTATGGGCCCAAATAGTCAACTGAAAGCTGCATAGAAGAATAAGAACAGCCGAATTTTCATCCATGTCTTCAGCCGCACTGCGGATTGCGACTTATTCGGGGCATAAGTCCGCGTTGGTGCTGGTCGGGCTGGGGTAGCCCTCCTCAAGCCCTTTTTTTGTCCTCTAAATGTATACAAATCATTAAGTAACAATTTTAAATTTCGTCCAAATACTTAGAAACAACCTTTGCATAACTAACTTATTTGCAGTATATATTCATCTTCTAAAATGCTTCTTTTTAGTTATATTTTCAGCAACCCAACCAGGAAAAGCAAAGAAATAAAATTATCTGAAGACTATCAGAATGCAAGTACAGCAAGGACTCGACGATCACTTTTGGCCAAGTGGATGAACATCATACTGAGCCAGGATCTTCTGAAGACCGAAAAATGAAGATAAAGAAACAAGGAAAAAAAACTGAAATAAAATAAATGCCGCTGGTTGTGCCGGGCTCCCCCTTTGGCTGTGGAGACGCTGGGTGGTGGTCAACCCTCTCACCCCTTTCCTCCCCCTTTTTCTTTTTACATTATATTCCTCTTTACACATCCTATCACCACTTTTTTTGGAACTATTCCGATATATTTTATTTTACCTTCCTTTTCCTTTCTCTCTACCCGTGGTACAGCTGTGTAACGGGGAGTCCACCTCTTTGGACTCATCTACTATCTGTCCCTACTTGGTAAAATAAGACCTGACTTACTGAACAGCCCTGACACAGGAAAGGTCTTTGTCTGCAGTCAGGTTCTGCAGGCCTTCCTCTGTCCACGTAGGGCGCTTGACCACAACCCCAAATGATGAAGCAGTCAATTGATGGACGCGGGCTCTCTTCCTCATCTCGCTGCCAGACTGCTGCCTCGTGTTCTTTTCGAGATCGATGGCCTCCTGGCTGGGTACTTGCAAACCTTGGAAAGAAAACATATTTTAGGTAGTTACTGATATGACAGTTGTTCACCTCTGTAACCTCTCACTTCAGACTTACTTATATTGCCAAATTATGCATATTTTTAGTGCAACCAGGACAGGGATGCAAAGAACAGAGACAAGCACGACCGCTCGTGTTTGTCTCTTTTTCTTTGTGTCCCTGTCCTGGTTGCGCTAAAATTGTGTATAA